>NC_133339.1:3000600-3600600 GCF_030506205.2 Paramisgurnus dabryanus
AAGCACTCTTTGATTTTTTACAGCAAAGACAAGTTAACTCGTCAATTAAGAGAAAACGCTTCACTGACAATTACAAGTTTTTCCGGCAATCCGCAATACCGCTATTATCTTACCCAACTTATGCAACCAGGAAGCAACCCCTGCACCAAACAGTTCAGACGCAGCGCATGGTTTGATCATCGCCCTGAATAGAATTTCTATCAGAAATTCTCACAAAAATGCAGTTATCTCAGATTTTTGCTCAAAATTTTGTATTTTTAAGAAACCTACCCATATTTGGGAGATGATAAATAGACAACAAATGACGGTAGGATGAAATGTTTTTTTTTAAGCAGAGTTTTTTTTTTCATTTGAAATATTGTATGTTTAAAGAAGAACATTTTCTGGAAGGCATTAAACAGTACAGTTTCCATGATGGAAGTTTGTGGCTTGGGTCTTTGATCATTTTCTTTGATTTCCTCAGACAGCAATCTGAATAGGTGTCCTGGAGTAAAGGGAGTTTGGTTCCAATTATGTGTTGATCAGATGGCATTACCCTCTGTAGCGCTTTATGGTTGAGGGCAGTACAGTTCCCAAACCTGACTGTGGTGCTACGAGTTTGTATGCATGAAAAGTTGCATTGCTGAGATTCTTTACAGCTTTGTGTGTGTGTGTGTGTGTGTGTGTGTGTGTGTGTGTGTGTGTGTGTGTGTGTGTGTGTGTGTGTGTGTGTGTGTGTGTGTGTGTGTGTGTGTGTGTGTGTGTGTGTACCTGGTAATTATCACGTTGTGGGGACCAATTGTCCCCACAAAGATAGGAATACCAGTGTTTTTGTGACCTTGTGGGGACATTTTGATGTCCCCATGAGGAAACAAGCTTATAAATCAAACAAGATGATGTTTATTGAAAATCTAAGGTACAAGAAAGTTTTGTGTGATAGTTGGGGTTAGGGAATGGGGCAGGTAAGGGGAATAGAATATACAGTTTGTATGGTATAAAATGGATCCATAGAAAATGTATATGGAATGTCCCCACAAAACATGGAAACCAGAATGTGTGTGTGTGTGTGTGTGTGTGTGTGTGTGTGTGTGTGTGTGTGTGTGTGTGTGTGTGTGTGTGTGTGTGTGTGTGTGTGTGTGTGTGTGTGTGTGTGTGTGTGTTCTCTGTCTACGTAAGGTGCTCAGCAAAGTGCATGCCCAGATACACCTGACCCTCTCCAACATGTCTTCATTAATGATAATGGGGCCATGGACTACTTTGTGTTTTCTGAAGTTAGCTCCTTAGTCTTGACAAAATTCATTGTATTCTTGTTAAACTGCTTTATATACTTTCATATGTGATTTGTGTGTATTGAAGTTTTATTGTTTGTAGTTAAAATGCATCACTGATAACTGTGTTCACATGTACATATATGTCATTGTCAAACTCAGCATAAGTGATCTGATGGAAAAGTTGAGCTCATTGTGGTTTTAGTTTCAGTTCCGTTTTTGTTTTGTGGTATTAACAAATGTGTGAAAGACGTCAGTTGTTCAGCAGCTTCAAAATTTTTTCCCCCTAAAATTTACAAAAAACACTGTCACTACCACCATTATTATGTGCAGTCAGTGACAAATAAATGTAGTTTGACTCCATTTGATGCTGTACGAAAAAGTCACAAACTAGATTTTATGTCAAATATATTTTGTCAAACATTCATGTATGCTGCATTCCAGTTCACCCGCTTATATTATGCCCTAAAAGTATGTAGGCTACTCTTTTATTGTAATATAATATATTTATTGAGTATACTGTATGCATCTAAATGTACAGTAAAAGATTGTAGTACTGGGGAAAATGAACACATAACAGAAGTGGCTGTTTTTGTGTAGACATATCCTGTTATAATCAAACATCAAAAGACAACTTCTCCTTACATTTTAGTTTTCATGAAACATTACTAAACACCTCCCTCTCACAATGAGTTATGGGTAATATCAGCAGTTAGATTGTTTATAGGTCTACTTACAGTATGTCCTCCAAGTATTATAAAGATATTCATTTCAACATAATTAGTTTGGGACACTAATTCTAACTTTAAATACTATATAGGACAGATGGTATGCAAAGTTGCAGGCGTGGGAAGGCACATGGTGTTATAGAGGAAGTGTTGAGTGTTTATGACAGAGTGTTTAATGTTTAAGTGTCAGTCATCAGTAGATCAGTATGGAGTTGATTTCTCTTCCTCTAGTTCTCTGTGAGTATTATCTTCTCTCTATGGATTTGACTACACATCAATTACTGTCACTTTGTCTACAGGATCAAGAGATTTACTGCTCCTGTATTTTTACTAAATTTTTTCATGCTCTTCTCATGATGTATAAGAGAATTATGTTTGTATAAAATAGCCAGTCAGGTTTATCGATAGTGTTAAATCTGTAAACAGCACAAACGCCAGAGAGAGGTTTTGTGTAACTGTGATTCTGTAGCGGAGATGAAGCTGAACTTGCTGATTGATGCTTTATACAAAGTGTTTTTCAAACAATACAAATGACTTCATTTTTATTAATGAGGACAGAAGATCACTGCGTGTTAAAAGTGGGTTTTATACATGTATCAATCAAACATGACATTTAAGATAACACATAGGCTACTATAGATTCATTTACTTTTTTAGTGTCTGTAATGCACCTCTGCAGATGTGATGAAAGATAACAGTGAGTGTCTATTAAAACAAGTGACATATCCACATATAGCAAATTAAACCATTCAGTTCGAATACAGTACCAGTCAGATCAGTAGGGGTAATTTTGGTCCATTTGTATAAATACTAGGCACATTTCAAACAATCTGTAATGTTAATATGGTAAAGGTGATATAAACGTGTGTCATGATTAGGGATGGGAATCGAGAACCGGTTCTACTTAAGAACCGGTTCCCAGTGAATCGATTCCTTCGAATCGTAAGCATGCCTGCTTAACGATTCCGCTTATCGGTTCCGCTCGCGCTCGTTGCAAATGTGTCATGACGTCACATACACGCTGTGTTGTTTTGGTTTAGAACGCAGCAAACATTGCATCGAGGCAGAACGATCCAAAGTTTGGTTATATTTAGTTGTGGGCAGAGCGAGGCTTCGCGAAACACTGAAACAGTTGAATCAATAACTTAAATTTCACGCGAACATACGACAATACGGTCGCGTTGCAGGAGGTTGCAGGACTGTCGCGTGTTTGACACACTATTACACAATAACAGCAGCGAGTCAAACACCAGCGGAGCTAACGGGACGTCATCTGTTATTAATGCAGAAGGTAATGTGTTAATGTTAATGTGAGCGCCATTTCATTATGTAAACTTTTACTATACGGATAATCTCCGTTGTCATTGTCCATCATATTGAGTCTGACTGGCTCTCACACTGGCTCAGAGGCTGCAGAAAGTATCTCTCGTGCACCTCCAGCTACTCAGTTTACAGAGGCAGGGAGGAACTAAATGACCGAGGCGAGGATAAACACATTTCACAGAGCAGTAGAGGCGGACACTACTTAAGTATTTCTACTTAAAAGTACATTTTCAAGTATTTGTATTTTATCAGTGTTTTTGTATTTTTTTGAAAACATACATTCCAAAGCATATTATCATAATTTTAACTCCACCACATTTCATAATTTCAAGTTTTTGGTTTATATTTAATATTAAAGTACATTAAAAATCTAGTAATGTTTTTTACTTTTACTTAAGTAAAAAGTACTTTTACTCAAGAAAAGTAAAAGTACACAATTTTTATGTAATTATGTATTCAATCAATTTTAATATGCAATATAAATACACAGTATGATTCTATGCTTTAGTGAACATTTTTAGTAAAGTAATTTTTTCCCCAAGACAACACTCTGATAAAGCACAGATGCTTGGAAAATGAAACTAAAATACTCAAGTAGTGTCCACCTCTGCCGAGCAGTGACTAAGTTTGTGGTAAAGGGTTTGCATCCGTTTGCCACAGTAGATGTCTCTGCATTTCGGTAGGTTAATTTGCTGTATTTTGTCCAGCATCATGTTTTTAAAAGAAAATAACAAATGCATGCATGACCAAAAGTGGCATGTTTTATGTCAGTCTAGTTCAGTTTAATTAATTCCTAGTCCGATCACACATTTACTGGTTGAGAAACACTGCCCTAGGCTATAATAGGTCCCTGGACTTTACTTTAAGAAGTAGCTCACCTACTTTTAAGTTGGTTCTGATGTTGCTACACATAATTTGTGTATACTCTGTTCTGTGTCTTCTGAACAGATATTAAAGCGAGTTAATACAAACATGCAAATTTGTGCTTATTCCCTCACCCAATGAGAATTGATAAGAGAATCGATAAGGAATCGGATCGATAAGCAACATCGATAATGGAATCGGAATCGTTAAATTCTTATCAATTCCCATCCCTAGTCATGATAGCTACTTTCCATCCCTTACGAATATTAACCATGTTTTTTGTAGTATAAGCACTCTAAAAAAATAATCCATAAAAAACAGATAATGTCCTGGCAGAAAATTACCGGTACATTTTCCGTTATTTCACACACATTTCCGTTTATTCAAAAACAGAACAATCTGTAGATTTACAGTACACTGTCCGTAGATTTACAGAACATTGTCTGTAGGCTTTAGGGACACTTCAATCTGCCTATGAAATGCAACAATGGTGACAATCAATAACAAAGCTTTATGCCACAATGCATGCTGGGTACCAGGATTGTAGAAAACTCTTTCTTAACATTTACTCTCACCATTGTTGAGATTTGTATCCAAAATGTTGATGTCTCTGTGAAGCAAAATATACAACTGATACCTTACCTCAATGTTATTCAATACAGTGTCTTATTAGATCAGCATAGTGTGTAACTCCTATACACTTCAGTTTTTTATTCTTATTTTATCACTTCATATTTAAATGCTAGGTAGCATAACATAAAAACAACCAAGCTCAGATGACATAATAGGCACTTCCCCTTACTCAAGCAACAAACAAGTTGTAATTGCTACAAGCAAACACACTGTTGCAATGTTAAAAGAGCAGAGTCAGTTCTGGAAGGTCAAGGGACAAAAGCCTAACTAAAGGGAACACTAATCACCATAGTGGTGACTTCAAATGAATCTAAAACAAACACAACCTGTAGATTTAATGTGATAAATGTTGTGGTAAATATATATTTGACTTACATGTCATGTCAGAAAGAAGATTTGTCTACTAAATCGCATGTGTTGATGCTGGAATAGTTGAACACTTGTATCTTGTTCTGACAGCATTTGTTTAGAAGTTAATCATCATCCATGTTAGAAAAGAACTCTGCAAGCAAGCTGTAATTTTAGGTTTCAAACAGAGATGGTGATAGAGAGGCAAAAGTGAAAGATTGCAGCAGGAGTTGTTGCACCCATAATGCAACATGTTTTTAAAAAAAACGGATAAACGCCTGTAAAACATAAATACGGAAAATTCCTTCATATTTACACAGTACTTTGTCCGTTTGTTTATGGATTTTTTTTTGAGTGAGTGTAGTAACCATATTTTTTGTTTTTAGTGTATTGATTACTATTAGCAAAACCATGTTTTTTTTTTGTTTGAACTCTAGTAAAACTATGGTTAAAGTCGCCATAAAACGGAAGTATCAATTGCCTAATTTTCTAAGTGCAGACGTGTATCCGAGTAAAACCGGCCTCTGAAATGAAATAAGGCAGGGCTGGATTTGAATTTGTCCATCGAGATCTGATTGGATCATTTGAAGTGGGTCGTGTTACTAATTGCTAATCGCAGCGATATTCTCCCGGACCCCGCCCACCTGTCATACATTATGACCGGAAGTAAAGAGAGATCAATTCAGAGTATTTTGTTGTGTGTTCCAGTCATGTACTGCTGCAAAGCGGAATGCATTACGTCCAATGGTAGTTAAAGTAGGAGGGGTACTCAGACCTGCCAACTTTGGAAAAATTTTTTGAGTACAGTAGCATCGGCCGAAAGGACAGAACACGGGTTTTTAACATATAATTTAACACATGCACGCGCACACACACGCACACATCTTGGTAACTTTCAAGGTAACATGCTGCACATTGCACTCACTTTTTTCCCATCCTGCCATAATCTGCTTTAAAAATTATTATAAATATGAATAAAATCATGTTGAACAAAATTTGCCATACATGGTGATTAATAACATTATTAATGTTAAATACTGTATTCTCCAAAGTTTAGCATGTCTGCCCCAATACTGTTAAATAGTAGGTGATAGTTCACCCACAACTGACATTCTGTTATCATTTAGTCACCCTCATATTATTTCTAACCTTAATGATTTCTTTCTTGAGTGAAACACACACAAAAAAAATGGTTGTTTTCCCTGACTAGCAAAAAATACAATGTTTGGTTACCAACACTCTTTAAAATAACTTAAGTTCCACACAATAAAGAAACTCATAAAGGTTTGGACAGTCTGTTCTGTTATGTAAACTATGACTGAATTACTTTTTTAAGTTAACTACCCATTTAACTGTGACAGTACTGCTGTTTACTGTATGTCTGTCTTTAATTTATTGTAGCTTTGTTTACAGTACAGTACAGTACGGCATAGGCACCTATTACGTGAGTGCTCGAGACACGAGATATTCTCCATTTATAAAACTTTATTTGAGGTGGTTTATGACATTTTATTTTATTGACAATTATCAAGAGCGCGTTATTGCATAGTGCATTTTAATCCGCTTCACTCGGATGTCTGGTGGATTCCCTTCACTGAGATTGAACTTTCCGTTTTTATTTGACTAAAACTGGATGCTCACCCATGGTAAAATCATGGTACTTTTTCATAAGCGCTCATTTACAAATCAGAAGTAATGTTGGCGCATATTGCGGTCAAGTACACGTTATGAAACGGAGCCCGCGAGACCGTCGACTTAATAGGATTAAGCTAAATCATTATTTCAACTTTGCACATCCACCCTGACCAGTTTACCTTAGGGGTCAGACGTCTTTACTCTCCATTGAAAAAGATTGTCAGAAACTGCGGGTCGAGGTCACGCGGGATTTTGTGGTTCCGTCGATAGCAGACTCTTGTTACTGATTGGCCATACGACTTGTCAGTCATCCCCACTTTCTATGTGGCGGATGAGCCCAGTGCTATGATTGGACATATTTTCTTTTTTTCTGCTTGTTTTGAGTACTTCGCCCGGCAGAGGCGTCATCAGGTTTTTGTGTAGTTTAGAGTGACAAATCGTACCACCGTACTTTGGGGTCAAAATGAGTACCTGCCACGCAAAATGCGTACAGGTTGGCAGGTCTGGGTATTGAACTTAATAAAAATAACTTGATTTTGTGTGATGGGTGTTACGAACGGCATGATGGAGAGATGACAAATAGAAGGGTGTCTTGCCCAAAATTGTCTTGTATAAAAAAGAAACCAATGATGGAGCTGTCAGGTATGAAAGGAGGGCCAAGAGGGCCAGCCCACCAGTTTTTACCGGTCACAGTGATGAGTGTGAAAATGTGCATTAGTAGCAAAACGGATGGCTGAATGATAGTGGGTGTCAAGTTTTGTTAGGGCTGTGTTTGGTGCCATTCTGTAGATAATATTGCCATAGTCCAAAATTGACAGTACAGTCATCTTACGGAGTTGCATTTGGTTGCATGAGTACAGGAAGCTTTATTGCGGATAAGAAAGGCTAGTCTCGCTTTGACTTTTGCTTGAAGGTTATTTATGTGTGTAATGAATGACAGTGATGAATCCAACCAGATGCCTAGGTATTTATATGTTTTGACATATTCCAAAGCCATGCAGGTGATTGTAAGCAAAGTCTTAGTAAAAGGTTTTCGGCTAAAGAGGATGCATTTTGTCTTACTGGTGTTAATACATAAGTGTAGGTTGTCAAAAAAAAAGCTTTATAGAGGTGAACCTGCTCTTCAGACTGGAAGCCGCAGAATTGGGAACAAAACGGTGTCATCTGCATTGGTTATATCATTAATATTGAAAGGGTTGGGCCCAGGAGAGAGCCTTAAAGCACACCTTTAGAGAAGATAAGTGGGTCTGACATGATGTTTTTAACCTTCAATAGCTGGACACGGTTGCTGAGATAACTGGCAAACCAGTCACAGCTGGAGATGGACAGGCCAATACTGGAAAGCCTTACGAAAAAGGCTTTTGCTTGTTTCATGACTACGAGATTTGCCTGCCCTACATTGCTGTGTTTGCTGTTGTTTGACCTTGCTTGTTGGAATATGAGTGTGTTTAATAAAAACCTGCAGATGGATCCTCAGTGTCAAAGTGCTTTGTTACACAAATAGTATACAATAAGTAACCTACTAGTTTACTCAGAGTACACTAACAGAACACTTGCATGTACACTTTCAGTATATGACTAGTAAACTACTAGTTAACTCAAAGTATATTTAAAGAACACTTGGAAGTAGAGCCCTGCGCGGGACTGTTTTTTTTAAACCCGCGCCCGCCCGCACCCGCTGAATTTATGACCAGTCCCGCCCGCTCCCGCAACCTGTGTGTTCCACTCCCGCCCGCGCCCGCAATATTTGTGTCCAGTCCCGCCCGCTCCCGCGGATTTTCTCAGAGCTTGTGAAAACTGTACACAAATGCTCATACAAAACATTGGTTCAGATTAACATCCAGAATAACAGATTTTCAACACTATAGTGTTTAAAATTAGGGATGTTCATGAATGGTCGAATATTTGATCTGCAATAATAATTCTTATGGAAAATATGCTATTGGAATGTTAGTTCGTTTGTTTTTAATGCGCCACCGCAGGGTAAATGCTACTATTCATTTAATGTTTTCACTTCATGTATTGTCTTTTACAGTCTTTAATGTAAATATACATCAAATATAAATTACATATACATGAAAATTTATTTGTTTGTATGTCTGATTGTTTTGGCAATTCAGATCGCAGACTAATTTAAGTATTTAGAGTTTTAACGCCGGGTTGTCAGTTTTTGTCCACCGGCTCAGGTTTAATTTAGACGTGCTTCTCCACCGCATCAGCGCGCATCATGAGAGATTTGTTAGCTTCTTTTTATGGCTTGTTTTATTTTGTTATTACAGCTAAACGAGACAGACATGGAAAACGAAACGGAGAACATTTATTATATGCGGTGCTCTATATGGAAAATAAAGCGGAACTGCAAATGCCTGTTTAAGCAGAGTTTTCTCCGGTGGCATTAATAACAGGCTTTCACCGGAGCAAGTAGGCTAAATATGGTTGTCTTTCTTCATTAAAACATGTCAAACCAAATAAAGAAGATATTCATATGCCGACTGTGCAGTCTGTTATATAGTCTATGTTTTTTCGTTTGCTCCGGGCTCTTACTTCGTGTTTCGAGTCTGGTTGATAGCGTACTTTGTCATGTCCTCAAACTTTAAACTTTGCTTGCGTTTGGGGTTAGAGTATAATATTTGCTATACTATAATTTCTGTAAGATCAAACAGTACTGAATTCGTACTAACGACCGCATTGAAACCAAGGATTTGACTCAGCCTTCCCTCCGCGTGGGGTTTTACGCAGTTAAAATGACATAATTTTTTAAGCAGTGTTTTGTTACATTAACCGTTAAAACAAAACCTCAGTTTATAAATGTATACTGCATGATACACACGCACCAAATGATTAATTAAACAAACAAACAAACAGTTTAACTGTTAACAACCTGATTTGTCACTAGTGCTCACCAGTTCTTCCAGACGCGAGGCACATAGTGTATAACAGCATTGGGCATGTGCTCCCCGAAATTGCCACGGTATGTCCCACATAATGTTTAGCTTAATTTTCTTTTCAACTTCATGTGTTGACCCCATTTCTATTACATGCAAAATCCCACCGGGACCCGCAGGTCTCCCGCAAAAAAATTCTGACCGCCCACTCCCGCCCGCAGCAAAGGTGAACCCGCCCGCCCCCGCGAGATTTGCGACCCGCGGGGAGTCCAATCCCAATGCAGCCCTCTACTTGGAAGTATACCTGCAGCACACAATAAGTAACCTACTAGTTTACTAAGAGTACACTAACAGAACACTTGCATGTACACTTTCAGTATATGACTAGTAAACTACTAGTTAACTAAAAGTATTTTAAAAGTGTGATAAATTGGTTTCTATGATAAGCCAAAAGGACCACCCCCTTTATGGTATAGTTCAAGCTCAAATTAGTTCCCACAGTGTAAGATTAATCCATCCCCGTAGACTGTACAATCAACAGTATATAAGATGAAGAACCCTATGGAATCATGTAGATGTCCAAATAATAATCATGCTCTGCAAATTGATACTGCACAAAAATTGGATGGTGTGTTATGAATGTTAATTCTGTGATGTATTTATTATGTTTTATTTTTTAATGTATTTTTTACTGTTGTATGAGACTTGCTGTGACATTCTAAATTTCCCTTTGGGATTAATAAAGTTATCAAATCAAATCGAATCAAATCAAAAAAAGAACACTTGGAAGTATACCTGCAGAACACAATAAGTAACCAACTAGTTTACTAAGAGAACACTAACAAAACACTTGCATGTACACTTTCAGTATATGACTAGTAAACTACTAGTTAACTAAAAGTATATTAAAAGAATACTTGGAAGTATACCTGCAGCACAAAATAAGTAACCTACTAGTTTACTAAGAGTACAGTACACTAACAGAACATTTGCATGTACACTTGAAGTATAAGTCTAGAAAACTACTAGTAAACTCATGAGTTCACTTGCAGTACAAATGAAGAACTAATTGTGCACTAGTTGTACAATTAAAGTTGACTACTCTTACACTTATAGTACACTTAGAAGTATATTTTTATATACTAAAAGTGGGCCAATTTAGTCCCAAACTGTATTCAAGCAGTACACTAACATGTATACTACTAGAACATAAATGTTAGTACACTTACTACATAAAATATACTTAAAACTATACTCCAACATTACTTAAGTATACTTAATAAAATGAACTTGAAGTATACTTCTTTTTCGTAAGGGGTGTTCATCCTGGACTTTGGAGGTAGAGAGAAGCGTAAAGGAGAAGCCGCTGTTTCTTGATGAAGAAGATTGAAGTGTCCATTGAGATTTAGGTTTGACATCGAAACTGTATGGGTTGCATTAATAAAGTGATTATTTAGAAGTGAGGCCTTGAGGTGTGAAAAATTGTGAGAAGTGTGAATGTTAATATTTGCAAGCCTTTGAAAAACGTTAATGATAAACGTTCCCTATTTAAGTTGCATATTAATCCGCGAATCGCATGGGAGCCAAACCGCGGGTCCGTCACAGCACTACCCAAAGCTTCCGATGAATGCCACAGCAACGGCCGGTGCAGTCGACATGTATGTTCACTAATGTGTGGCAGCGCGCACAGAGCATATACGTAGTATGTCACGTGTTACGTCGTGGGCAGGTTTTAGGTAACGGAGGGAGGGGAATAACAGCGATCTCATCAGACGTTTCCTAAAAATAAACATTGTTCACGAGTCTCGCGTCTTGAGTGTCGAGACGAGAGTCGAGTCTGAAGTTTTTGAGGACGAGTCTCAAGTCGAGTCTCAAGTCACTGTATGTACGACTTAAGTCGCACTCGAGTCCGAGTCTCAAACTCGAGTCCCCATCTCTGGATAAGGGCACTGCCCTTTGCCAGTTTTAAGTCATGGGACAGTCTTGAACACTAACTTCCTGTCTCTCGAGTGGCTAAGACCACAAATGTGGTTTATTAGTCACCATTAAACAACTTGCCGATTGTCTGATTTTCCCTGTGGTGAATTATATAATAAAATAAGGGAGTTCTGGACTTAAATTCGTTCATTAAGAACTGATTAGATTGTTTGAAGTTGGGTTTTGTTGCTAATTGCTGAAATTTTTTCCTGGACCCCGCCCACCTGCCATACCAAATGACCAGAAGAAAGGAGAGATTGTTTTGAGGAGGGAAGGAGATTCACATTTTTGATTAAAGATTATGAAGGCATAGGCCTGTCACAGTAGCTACAGTAGCTACTCATAGGTCGGTTAATTGCCCCAGAAATAATGGCAATAGTCGATAGTATTGTCTTCTTTATACCTATTTATGTCATTGATTAGATATGACAATAAAATAGTCCATCCCTTCTAAGAACACAATTTTGATTTTTAAGAATATTAAACTCTTAACATCTTGTCAGTATGTCACGTTAGCAAGCGGCTAACGCATTGCAACGCAAGTTTATCAGCTTTGTTTAAACCCTAAGTTTTTCTCTTTGTTTCTTTTACAGTGCTGATTTCAAACATCCACTCTCAACGAACTGAAGGTGAATACATTTATTTGAATTTAAAATATGTGTTTGATTGATTTAGTTTGTTTTGTAATTTGTATTATGCTGTACAAAAATTATTGCAATGTTTTTGTATTATTTTGATGTAATTTGCATATTGGTCTGCGCAGTTTTATATGAAGTCAAACACGCCCGCCAGCATGGATTTTGAAATGACTTACAGTGAGAGAAAAAAAATGTTTTAGTGGCATAACATTGGTTTTTGGAAACACTTTCATTTCATAATATTTTTACTAAAATTATATAATATTTAATACATTTAGTAAATATCTCTAAAGTTTTGCGCAAATCTTTAATAGAACCAGGCTGTTGTGAACTGGAATAAATAGTAAATAATCTGCTTTGGTGCTCAGTACAAGCTGCTTGAAGTTATTGTAGGAAATATAGATATTGCTTACTGAATCTCAGAGGACAAATAAATAGCCTGAAGTGATTAGCAAATAGTTGTGCTGCTCTTCAACTTCAAATCACCATGAAATGGAAGTTGCGATGGTGTTCGCTTTTATGATGTATACCCGAGTGTGATGGCTTCTGACATGAGAAAAATGTATGTCGGGGTTTGGCCCAATTGAAGTTGGGCGTTGCTAACAAAATTCAATTTGTCCCACAATAATAGGTGTGTTCGACTTCATGCGGCGCTGCACAGACCGATCGGTGGCTGACTTGAAGCAGTGCATTCCGGTTAGTAACTTTGTCCGACTTAAGCTGGCGCTGCAGGCACGTGACTGTGTCATATGGTTTTTAAGTACCGCGAGAGCGGTCGGAGATCAGCCGCCTGAGTTAGCCAGCGCAGTTCGCGGAGAGGAGCTGCACGGGCTGTAATGACGACACAGCTGTTTCACGATTGGTCGGATTCACCACATGACAACAATCACGTGTATTTCGTGTTTATTTTCACGCCCTCAGTTCCGCAAATGCTCACAAATCTATATTTTTATAACAGTTAAAGCTCTTTTCATGTAGTCGCGATGTTATATTGTGTCATCTTCATCGAAATAAAATGGATAAAAAAACGTAGACCCCACAACATTGGTATTTAAATAATATATGCTTATGTTGAACTTTATTCTTGTAAAAAAAGATGATGTAAGCCTCTTCAGTTCCACTCATGCTCATACACGGACATTCAAAACAGTATAATTCACTTTTTATGTAGTTTACATCTAACAAATCATGTTTAATGCGATTAAGCAAGCAAACGACACGTGATCAGCCATGCTTGACGTAAATGCCGCAAACTACGGGAACCACAGCGCGTACGACTTCACGTCTCCGTTTTCAGCTCCTCCCCGCTTGCACGCGGCTAATCTCACCGATCGGTTACATCCAGCCACAGCCGATGTCGAACACACCTAACAACATGCTTGTTATATCCTTCCATGACCATGTGACCAAATCCAACATGATCATTTCAAACTGACCAATCAGAAGACCACCTTTAACCCCCAGTGTACTTAACCAATCAACTCTGCCAATAGTCTTTAATCACTATCAGTGAGCACAGGAATGCAGATGCTATACATGATGGAAATGGGGGTTGTGACAGAGTAATAAATTCCTACATTTTCAATTTTACACCCCCTCCCCCCAAAAAAACAACAAACATCCCGAAGGCCTTAACGTTCTCTATAACACTCCGCTGAGAAACACTAAAACAAGCATGAATGAGATAATGAAGCATAAAATGTCTTTATATTAAAGAGTTATTAGATGCAGTGCACAACAAATGAAACTCAGTGTGGTACCTAAGCTGTTTGACACAAAACTGAAGCCGCCCTTGAGCAACAACAAATCTACTGTTAATTTATCTCACCCTATGGACAATCAATACTTATGTGACATTGCTTCAGTAGAACAATAAAGAAGCTTTTTAGCTGTAATCCCAGCAGCTCCCTATGATATATTTATGTCTTATCAAGTAAATCAATCTCTGAATGAAACAGAAAATTATTTACAGCATTTTCCCAGTAATCTAGCGTCTGCCAAATGTCCTAAACTTCAGGTGAATTTCAATCTCATCCATGTGTCCTATTGAGTCCTTGAAATGAGAAACTCTGGAGGGAGATGAGCAGTTATATCACATAATACTGTATAGCTGTTTGATCACATTTTCAAACGAAGTAATAAATAATGCCACATTTCTTTATCTGTGACGGCCTTTTGTGTCTCCTTGTTGCCTGTACAAATGTTTTTAGTTTGTAGGGCAGTTGGACAGAAATTATAGAGATGACGTCCAACCCCTATGAAGGATTTCAGATGACAGCATCTCTGAATCAACACAAAACTGACAAATGTTTCTTATTGTACTTGTTAAGATGTAAACATTGCTATAACATGCTCATACCAGTTACAGCAAGATCTTGTTGAAAAACATTCAAAGCTCTCAATGATTTTATATTGACAGATATAACACCAACTCTGACTGTGCAGCCACAGACGCCTGTGTTCATTGGAGACTCAGTTACTCTGATCTGTGAGGTTCATCAGTCCACTGAATGGGATTTTTTATTTACCACACCACTCACCAAGACTGAATCTGTTGAAACTACAGAAAATAAAACAATCAGATCTGTGCAAGTCTCTGATGGAGGAGAGTACAAGTGCAGAGCCAGAAGAAGAGGAAACGTTTATGTTTTAACACAATACAGTGAACCAATAACATTGACAGTACAGAGTAAGTATTTATACTCCCATAATACACTTTGCTCTGAGATCACAATGAAAATTATTTTATTGGACACTGAACGCGTGGCAATTACTGTTACATGGGATGCAACATTCAGTGTTTTGGTTTGAATTTCGCAAACTATGTACAGTAAAGGCGACAGAGAATGAAAAACCATTTTACCTTGTCTTTGTTGAATAATGGTAGTCTATACCCACATTCACAAACATACAAAAAGTGCTAGATATGCTAAATATCTCAGTCTCATAGAAATTCCTCTTTTAGAAATGTCAGCCAGACAACAGCCCAATCTGAAAAACTGATGCTTATGACATCACAGGCATCTAACTGCCCCTCCACTTTAAAATAATTGGCTACATTTTTTGAGTGGCAGCAAAGTCAGCCAATCAGTAATGAGATTGCAAGTTAAGCCAGTAGGGGGAGCCAAATAGGTGCAAAACCACTTTTTTTAAATCCCCCACACTGATAGAGCTATCTGAGAGAGGTTTTTAGGAAGCTTCAAAGGCATTACAGACCCAAACTAAAAAAAAATTGTCTACATGTCACATCACAGAATAAGGATAAATACTCCGTTCAATCATTCTATGTCACCTTAAGACTAGTTATATAAAATCTATTCAAAACATTATCCTAAAGAGTTTTCAATTTCTTAAATAGTGCCAAATTTAAAAAAAGCCAAAAAAAAATCCCTCAATATTTTAATTGTAATTACATTTTGATGTGTATATATTTAAACAAAAATATTATCCAGATAACCAGTTTTTTATCTGTCAGTTGTATGAGTTTTTAGATTTATCTGTAATATATGAATGCACTATAATGCTTTACCAGTTACAGTAACAAATTCTTGCTTGGACAAGTCTCATTGATTTTATATTGACAGATAAACCAATTCTGACTGTGCAGCCACAGAGGCCTGTGTTCATTGGAGACACAGTTACTCTGACCTGTGAGGTTTATCAGTCCACTGGATGGGAGTTTTTCTTTATCACACCACTCATAAAGACTGAATCCACTGAAACTACAGGAACTAAAACAATCAGATCTGTGAGAGTCTCTGATGGAGGAGAGTACAAGTGCATAGCCAGAAGAGGAAACCCTCAGGTTTACACACAATACAGTCAACCAATAACAGTGACAGTACAGGGTAAATATGTATACATAATGCACTTGGTTCTGAGAAATCAATGAACATTATTTGATATGACACTGAATGAGTGGCAATTACAGTAGATGATACAACTTTTAATGCTTTAAAGTAAATGAGGGCAATTATGTTTTTCCATTTTAGTCGGTCACTATGACGTCATGTTGTGGCCGACGAATTGGTAACGTGCTTTGCAGGACCAATCTACTTAGAGAAGATAATAAAGCACCAATGAACTTGGAATGCAGGTATTTGCATCTGCTGGCATCGTTGTAGCGATTCAGCAAGAGGAAAGGGAAATGTTATTTAAAACACTATTGAACCTCCTACCAACTTACCCGGAAATAACGCCTCACATGAAGGAGAAAGAACTTAATGTATGTTTTAAGAATCGCTCTGCATCTGATCTCTATCAAAAGTCCTTCACAAAAATTTAATTATCTCAGCTTTTTGCTCAAAATTTGGTGTTTTTGAAGAAACCTACCCATATTTGAGAGGTGATAAGAAGAGAAGTAATCAAGGTAGGATTAAAAAAAAAATTCGTCTGAAAGCAGAGGGTCTGTTTAATTTGATATATTGTTTGTTTATATATTTGAAGAAGAACATTTTCTAGAAGGCATTAAACTTTTGTGAAAATCACGAAAAATGCTGGCGCTGGCTGGCAACTTTTTTAAAAGCGCTGGCGAGGAAAGTGTTCTTGACTCTGTCACGTGACCACGAACCAATCGAAACTCTTCCTCATACTCTTACGCACACATGCAGCTGGACACACACACGCGCCTCACAAAAGCCGATGCTAGTATCATTTATTCAGTTGCTGTGCTAAGTTATTTTTTACATTTTGTAATTAAAACCAGTTTTACTAGTCCACTATCGTGGGTTTAAAAAAAATAAAAAATGGCTGATTTGGTATTGCACCTGCCTCTCGTTAAATACTTGTGCAGCGGTACAGCGTCAGCCAATGCAAATACCTGCATGCCAAGTTCTTTGTCGCTTTAGTAGCTTCTCGAAGTAGATTGGTCCCTCAAAGCACGTTCCCAATTTGCCGGTCATGACGTGACGTCTCCGTTTCCTTCCTTTAGGGAACAAGGGTTACATCCGTAACTGAGACGTTTTATTTTTTAAAATAGTGCTTAATTTAAAAAAAAGTTAAAACAATCCCCTTAATATTTTATAATTTAATTTGAATCGGTTCATTTTTAAATAAACAAAATTTTAAATACATTTTATGCTGATTTATCTTTAATATCAGTAAGAAAACACCACTAGAGTTCATTATACAGTGAACACACAGATTTCCTCTGTCAATCATACTGGATGAGTTTTCAGATTCACTGTTTACATTGATTTTATATTGACAGATAAACCAACTCTGAACGTGCAGCCACAGACGTCTGTGTTCATTGGAGACTCAGTTACTCTGATCTGTGGGGTTCATCAGTCCACTGGATGGGAGTTTATCTTCATAAACCCTTCAAACACTGAATCCAATGAAACTACAGGAACTAAAACAATCAGATCTGTGAGAGTCTCTGATGGAGGAGAGTACAAGTGCAGAGCTGGAAGAGGAAACCCTCAGGTTTACACACAATACAGTGAACCAGTAACTGTGACAGTACATGGTAAGTATTTATACTCACATTATACACTTTGTTTTAATGGCATGATAACATTATTTCCTAAGACATTGAACAAGTGGCAATAACAGTTACAGAGGAAAAACTATAATATGATACAGCATAAATGTTTTGCAGTCAAGTGTTTATTTGACATTATTTTCAATGTGAATTGTTGTCATTGTACAGAAAGACCAACACCTCAAGTGTCTGTTTGGCCTGCTGATCATGTATTCAGAGGAGAAACTGTCAATCTCACATGTGTCATCAATGAAGAAGGAGTCAGCAGCTGGGAGTACAGCTGGTATAAAAATGATTCAATCATCCAGCAGAATAAACTTCAGTATTACACAATCAGATCTGTTACTGCGTCTGACGCAGGTAAATACACCTGTAGAGGAACAGAGACCAGTGGATCAAGATACTCACACATCAGTAATGCAGTTACACTGACAGTATCAGGTGAGTCTGTTTATCATCATTCACAATATACAGTCATATTTAACTTTTTATGACAAATTTCACTTCAACCTGTAGTATTAAAATTACTTCTACAAGAGGGACCTGACCTATACAACAAAATTTCATTATTATGAAATAAGATGTAAACATTTAAACAACAATTGTATTGAAAGTTGAATATACCAATACTTTTAAAGGCAGAGTGCATGATTTCTAAAAAACACTTTGGAAAAGGTAGGGCCAACTACCAAAACACACTTGTAGCCAATCAGCAAAAAGGGGCGTGTCTACTTACCGACATGTTGCCTGGGTTGTGTATGAGTGGGGCCGGTCCATCAAATGAAAATCCAGATTCTATTGGGGTAAGGGCGTGTTTGTTTAGGTGATTTCAAATGTCAACATTGGCTTTCAAAGATCATGCACCCCAACTTTTTTTTTAGCATTTATTAGCAGGTAGGCCTAATGGGGGTTATATTTTATTTACAACACAATATTGAGACAGACTATTTAACTTTTTAACAAACCAATGAAGGAATTTCTTTAATGGAAGCAAATGAAGAGTGCAGATTGAGTGACCATTTTATTTTAAATATATTTAAAATGTAAATGTCATCTAAAAGGTAATTGACAATGCAGAGAGGAAGTTGGTGAGCTGTCAAAATGATGAAGATCATGGTATTTGTCAGGGTTGGAAATTAGCACCCGGCACCAGCCAAACGTGGGTGATTTTGTGCCGTGGCGGGTAAACTCGCTTCACCTACCTGCCACCATGGCGGGTAAATAAAAATAGTATACTGTTTCACCCGGATACTTTTAGAGGAGCCACACCTTCAAAAAATGTGCCGTTACATCGTAGGCGTTAAGAGGTTTGCAGAAAAAAAAACAGGAGGAGCCAGTGGACAAAGAGGCGAAAGTCAAAAATGTTTTTTTTTTTTTTTAAAGAACGATGGAGAAAAGCAGACGAGTCCTGCGATTGGTTAGTTTATGATGGTCCCGTACACACTCCATATTATTCGGTTTTCACTTCACCTTTCAATGCTTAATCCTGTTGTGTACACACACAGTTCAGTAATTTACGGTGTTGACAACCGCATTCTACAACCGAATTAACTCCTACAAAATGCAGGTAGTGACAACCACATTTATAGAAACTCTGCATCGTGTACATAACCAAACTGAACAACGAGTAGTTAATAAAGTGTTTAAACATGCCTCATGGACATGACACGTCTCTCTTCTGAAAAAATAAATGCCTAGAAGGGGAAAAGTTCTTCTGTAAGCGCTAAAATTAAGTTTTTAGCTGTCACAATCCGAAACATTCTCTGGGGGAGAAATCGTCAGACATCCATTATTTTGTTTTTCAGCACCCCTGGTCATATATAGGTTCCCACGCGCCTGGGCATGTTTGTTTACGTGATTTCAAATGTCAACATTGGCTTTCAGAGATTCTGCATCCTACCTTTAAATGTACAGTAAGTAGGATTTTCCCCTTTCTATTGGTCACATTTTTTATTTTCCATTCAAATGAATAGTGCTCTCTAGCGCCTCCCTTTGCTAAATGCGTGTTGCAACTACAGTAGCCGTTGATCTCACTGATTTCCTTGTCCGTTTCAGCTGGTTCACGTGTTCTGAATGAAAACGCATTGCGGTAGGCTAGTGCTTTTTGTCCCTCTCTGCTATTAGAGTTTTTCAATATGGCAGTATGACATGCAAGCCTCTTTGGCCTTACCCGTTCAATGTAAATAAAGAGAATAAATTCTAAGCTTACAAAGAAAAGATAGATCACTTGCAGAGGTCATTTGACACCAACGAGGACATATTTATGAATAAAGACATTGATTTTGACTAATAAAATACTTAAAAAACTACACATTGCCCATTTTACTTTTCGAATGCTTAAAGAAACATCAGTGTTCACTGGAGAGACTGAAGTGTGAGGTAGAGGATCAGTACAGTAACTGGAGATATCAGTGGTATAAAGACACAATGAAAGTGTTTGAGACTGAGCATGACAGAGACTCTGTGTTTTATTCTCTTATAGGAACAAAACCTAAACTCACATCAGATACTGAAGGATCTGTACTGACAGGTAACACAGTAACTCTGAAGTGTCACATTGATCATTGGTCTACTGGATTGAAGTTTTACTGGTACAACAACACACAAAACACTGAGAAGACAACAACAGAAACAAACACTTACACAATCCACAGTGTTAAAGTTTCAGATGAAGGTCAGTACTGGTGTAAAGCTAGAAGAGGAAAACCAGACTATTACACAAACTACAGTGATGGACTGTGGATAAATGTTAAAGGTGAGAAACAACTTGAATTTTAAGATCTCAGTCAGTGTGGATGCCATATTTAATCTGACAGTCTGTGATAGGTTGTTAAAAAGTATTTTTTAGACAAAAATATTTAGGTCCCCAATTCTTTTGGTATTCCATAACTTTATAACTTTGTGTGAGAAATTGATGAAGATTAGCTTTAGAAGAATTGAAAAGACTATAATTTAATGCATATATGTTGCTTTTGTGTCAGTATATTCCGGTCTGAGTGAACACGGCGTGTGTCTTCCGCTACGTGTTTTAGACATTTTAAAGTTTTAAAGTGGTACTTGTGGCCTTTCAACGATTAAAGGGCTCAAAATGATTTAAAAGGACTGTCCTCACGGTTTGGAGACTATGTAACGCAATCTGTTTCTTCGGCTTGTCAAGAGTCTGAGATAAATAACGCGCAACAGGTCGATGCCTCTTGATTTCTGCTTTCTGCGCATCTATGGTAGGATCGATTACATCCCAACTGGCTCTGGACTGTACGGGGGAGTTGATAATATTATTCCTGCTGCTGGTCTTTGTTTGTTTATCTCAATCTTATCTGCCAACCTGCATGCTCAGACTATTTTATTTTCTTCAATGTGGTTTTACACTATTCATCATCTGATTTATTACGTTTAAAATCTTCGCTCCGCTTGCCAGCCGGAGTTTATAAACATTGTGCTGCCCTGGGAATTACGTGTCAGCCACGGTATGTGCATTGTATGTGCAGCTTTCAATCAGCTTCCTCTGACCGTTACATTCCGGTCATCTGGTTTATCTAAATATTGTGAAACGGGATGTCAATTTCAACAAGTTCAGCGTGTTAAAATATACTACAAGTGTCCTGTCGGGAAAGTCTGAAATTTACTTCTATAAAAGTGGGTCTCTTAAATGCTCATTCTATCAAACAAGCCTTTTATTTTGAATTACTTTTTACATCGCGCTTGTTGGATTTTTTTGTTTATTAGTGAGACTTGGTTAAATTCTGGTGATCAAATGGCTTTGGATGAGCTGACACCAACTGGCTGTGGCTTTCTGAACTCTCCCCAGGTCACTGGACGAGGCGTTGGTGTAGCCACTCTTTTCAAAGACTCTTTTAAATGCAAATTGTTATCCACAGAAATATATTCAAGTTTTGACGTACAGTAGCTTCTTCTGTGCCTTGGTTTAGACCTCCTAAACCGAATAAGGATTTCACCCAGAATTTTTCTGATTTTCTCTCTGGATTAGTGTCTCGTTGTGATAAACTTTAGGTCCTTTTAATGTTCATTGGATTTTAATTTTCATTTATGCTTCCCATCGAAGCCACTGGTTAATGAATTTCTTTCTCTTATTGAGACTTAATTTCACACAACATGTCACTGGTTCTGCTCATAAGAAGGTCATACATTAGATCTTATCTTTCAATCTGTCTCGTCTTGTCTCAGCTAGGTTTTTAACAGGAGCTAGGAAGAGGGTCCATATTACACCCGTACTGCAATCCTTAAAATTGCTTCCTGTCAAATTCCGAATAGATTTTAAATTCTCTTGTTTGTCTTCAAGGCAATTTCAGGATTAATTACTCAGTACATTATCAAACTTCTCATTCATTGGGTTTATGCAACATTAAATGTTGTTTTCTTTTTAATGTTTTCATTTTATTTTTGTAAAGCACTTTGGAGCAACGGCTGTTGTTTAAAAATGTGCTTGCTTGCCATATGGATAGCCTTGGTCCTTATTCACCTTTATTAAACTAAAACATTTGCCTGCATATTTTTCAATATTATTTGTTGTGCTTATGGATGAAAGACCTTCATGCAGGTTTGAACAATGTTCTAATTTTCACAACACAGTTTTTTTGTGAATTGAGAAAGTTTAGCTTTAATCATTTATTAAGGTGGATAAGCACAGTATTTTTTTTGCACAATTTGCATATGCACTGGTTATAAAAGGATGTATTTCTGCTTTTCCAGCCTCAGGATCTTCATCTCTTGGTCTTATTGTTGGTCTGTGTCTTGGACTGAGCGTCATGTTTTTGATCTTTTTCTTGGTCCTGCTGTGGTGCTACAAAAACAAAAAACTCTCCCAGTCTCCGTCAGCTTTCAGTCCACAGCAGAACATCAGTCAGACATCAGATCAGAAACAGACTGAAGATGGTTATAATCACCTGCATACTGGTCAGTTTACTGTACATTCATACAGTACTATCAGTGCCAGAAATCTGCTTTTATAAGAGCTGATGCATCCCAACATATACCCAGAACACCCTAGTAACTGCATACTGTAGCAACAGACTAGAAACACTATCACTAATGCTTAGTCAATATCAACATATTAAACAATATTTCTATTAAGGCTTTACTAGACCTAAAACTTTGACACATTGTCTTTTGAAACTTGATTAATTATTTTATTCATTACAGGAGAGGCTCATCTTTATGACTCTATTAATACAACAGACAATAAAGACACAAGCTCAGGTATTGATGTTATTTAATGTTCATCTCATTACAGTAAAACTATTTTTAAGGGTCAAATATTTTTCCTTTCTCAGTGACTCTGAAACTAAAGAGCAAATGTAGAAACTACTAGAAGAGTAAGACTGAGAGAAAACTCTTAATCATTTCTTTTATTCTTCACTGTAGACAATGTAAATGAATCAGCTGATCTCACCTATGCTGATATTGAACTGAAACCTAAGAAAGAAATGAAGAAAAAGAAAGAGAAGAAAGGTAAAACAAAATATCATGATCAACAGAGATATCCAAACATTTAAAATAACAAATAACTTATAATGCTTCAATAACATGCTGAATCACAGATGTGGTTTTATGTTGCTTTTATTGAACATATCTATAAACAGAAAGATAATCTGTTTAATATCTTTTTAATATTTATTTTTTATATTTCTGTTTAATATCTTTTAACAGGATCCTAAACTGTCATCTTTTCTCGGAAGTTACACTAACTGTCAGAAGAGATTTATGAATGTTGAGTTGTTTATAATGAAGTTTCCTCATTCTTGTTATTTTTAGGGAATAACAGTGAAGAAGGTGACATTGTGTACTCTAAACTGAAGAAACCAGGAGATCAAGGTGAGAAACTAAAATATTAAACAAATACAGGTATGAACCAAACAGCACCTATAAGCTTCACTTTGTATCTGGGTTCAGTATCCATTTTAAGTATTTTGCATTTTTTTCAGATGTTGCTTCTGGATCTGTTGATGTGACTTATGCTCAGATTAAAAGATCAGAGGAGAAAAAGACACCAATGCATTAACCAATGCTTAATATTATCAATCCAAACATTCAAGATTCCTAATCTTTGATTTTTCTAATAGCATAAAGGAGCATAGGTGCGGTTTAGCACTTAAAATGGTTTCCCTATGATCACGAGCCAGTAAACCAGTTTTAGTGCTACTTAGCACCATTTTTTTAAAGAGTGTACATTAATAAACTTTTCAATACAGTACATTCTCATAATGGCACAAATGCTACAGCAAGACTGTTGATATCTAAACGCTTTGTTTGTCTCTTGATACTTTTTTCAGCCTAATGGCCTAATAGGGAACATAGTGATATACAAAAGTTATATTTTTCTGTACACAGTAACAAATTTATGTAAAATAAACAAATCCTTACTATAGACATTTGTGCAGAATTCCGAATTATGGAAATTAAATCCTGTGTAATCTCACAACTGTTTACATGAACAATGTACATGAGCATTTCTTAAAAAAATTATTCAACGATCAAAATAAAAATAGGGTGCACCAAAGTCCTTTTAGGGAAGTCACGCTACTAGACGCCGGCCATCTTTGCAACGCCTCTGGAAAGTTATTTTAATCATGCAAGATTTCAAGTTAGTATCTAATTTATTAGGGAAATACAGATATCTGTCAAATTACATGCTATAGTCACAATTAAACAACATCTCTCTGACAAACACTCTGTACAGAATTTGGGATTTAAAACTATATTTTGTTAATCCTTTATTTTTTTACTGTATTTTTAGTCTGTTACAGTTTTTAAGAATGTTCTCACCATACTCATTTGCATACTACTTCTCAACTTGTGCTTTCTGTAAATAAATATAAAACTTAACACCAGTTGTAGTTGTAGTTTCTATTAACTTATCAGCTTTTTAATGTCACTGTTTGCACCCGTGTACACTTTCATAGTACAGCATACTTTTACAAGTTACCATTTTATCTAAAGACTTTTCTCACAAGGTTATATTTCATACACATGAATTTGTAACTATGCCCAATTCAACATTTAGCGTAGAAAACATGATCACTGATTTGCACTGTTGAATACTCAATGCCATTTCTGGTGTAAAATACAGTATTGTATTTTAGAGATTTTAGTAGGAGTTTTTCTACATAGTGGGTTGACCACTAAGTAAACTAGACACACTTAAAAGACTTTTAGTAATGTGTTCTATGTGTTCAACAAATACACCCCCTGCCCACCCTTGACTTTTTCATCATTTAAGTCTTATATTCAATCCCTGTTTATGGAGAGAAGTGTAAATAAGTTTACAATGATGATTTATATTAACATGCCAGCTCACTCAGGCCCAATGAAATCTACTTTTTCATTTTTTTATTTTTGTGCCATCCAAATCGCTTAGGTTTATTAGATTTTGTATACACACCGGACACTTTATTAGGTACACCTGTCCAACTGTGCGTTAATGCAAATTTCAAATCAGCCAATCACATGGCAGCAACTTGATATGGTCAAGACGATCTGCTGCAGTTCAAACCGAGCATCAGAATGGGGAAGAAAGGTGATTCAAGTGACTTTGAAAGTGGCATGGTTGTATTGGAGTATTTCAGAAACTGCTGATCTAATGGGAATTTTACGCACAACCATCTCAAGGGTTTTACAGTGAATGGTCCGAAAAAGAGATAATATCCAGTGAGTGGCAGTTTTGTGGGCGCAAATTCCTTCTTGATGCCAAAAGTCAGAGAAGAATGGCCAGCCAAATAACCACTTGTTACAACCGAGATATACAGAAGAGCATCTCTGAACGCAAAACGCGTCGAACCTTGAGGCGGATGGGCTACAACAGCAGAAGACCACACCGGGTGCCACTCCTGACAGTTATGAACGAAGCCTACAATTCACACAGGCTCACAATAGAACATTGGAAAAACGTTGCCTGGTCTGATAAGTCTTGATTTCTGCTGCGACATTCAGATAGTAAAGTCAGAATTTGGCGTCAACAACATGAAAGCATGGATCCATCTTGCCTTGTATCAACGGTTCAGGCTGGTGGTGTAATGGTGTGGGGGATATTTTCTTGGCACACTTTGGGCCCATTAGTACCAATTGAGCATCGTGTATGGTTTCTGACCATGTTCATCCCTTTATGACCACAGTTTACCCATCCTCTGATGGCTATTTCCAGCAGGATAACGTGCCATGTCATAAAGCACAAATCATCTCAGACTGGTTTCTTGAACATGACAATGAGTTCACTGTACTAAAATGGCCTCCACAGTCACCAATTCTCAACCCAATGGAGCATCTTTGGGATGTGGTGGAACGGGAGCTTCGTGCCGTGGATGTGCAGCCGACAAATCTGCAGCAACTGCGAGATGTTATCATGTCAATATGGACCAAAATCTCTGAGGAATGTTTCCAGTAACTTGTTGAATCTGTGTCACGAAGGATTAAGGCAGTTCTGAAGGCGAAAGGGGGTCAAACCCGGTACTAGTAAGGTGTACCTAATAAAGTGGCCGGTGAGTGTATAAGGACTTAAATAAGACAGCAATTTTGTTTGAAGAGCGTTTGTGCCTTGCAAACATGCTCACAGACAAATGGAAAACTATGTTTGAATTTTAGATATTACAATGGGAACTATGACAAACTTACATTTAATATTCACATGTATTCAGTTTTAGAACTGATCATGTTTTCTTAGAATTGGGTGCCTGCCAACATTAAAATAGTAAACCCCTCTTAGTTTGTTAATGATATGCATGAGATGTGCAACTTCTGTGCACGTCCTATCTTGATATTTTTGTTATAAACTTGTACTGTAGCCAAATTTATCTGACTTGAATGTCAAACTAATCATTCTGGATCATCAATTTAAAGAATTAGCAGAATTCATGAGGGTTCAAAAAAAACAAAAAACATCTTATTTCGAAATGAAGCATGATATTTTTTATATCCCTGGATCAAAAGTCTGATCTAAACTGGCAAATTTATGCAACTGTAAAACCTGTTGTGTGCTATAAACATGATTGACTGCATAATGCATTTGAATATTAAATGAAGGGTTTGTCATGGTTCCCATTATAACATCTGAGAATTAAATCTTTAATTTGCTGCTATAAAGATGGATGACTGCTGTAATGTTGTGTTTTTTTTTACCTTTCCAACTTCATTCCTTAACTTTAAATTAGGTACTTCATTCATTGTTCTACTTTTTACTATTGATCCTGATGTATTTGATGATGTTGTTCAGGACATTAATGAGAATTATTTGACAAAATTTTGCTGTCCTGTTTGTGAATTAAAATTTATTTAAATACCACTTTCACAAATTTAAAACTCTAAGAATGTCAGAACCAGAGACAGATGACTTAAAGGGACTTTTTAGTAATGTACGTGTTCAACAACTGCCCACCCTTGAATTCTGCATCATTCAAGTCTTAAATTTCAATCATCCGTTTATGGACAGTCTAAATAAACTATAAATAAAGTTTCAAAATGACAATTTATATTAAAATTCCTTGATCTTTCAGACCCAATGAAAACCAATTTTTCATTCTGTTTTTAATTTTTGTTTTTTTATGCCACTCAAATCACAAAGGATTATTAGATCTTGTATATGATGACTTAGTTTGAAGAGCGTGTGCTTCTGATCTTTGATATTTTTGGTTCATGACATGATGTGACACATTGAGGCCACATGTTAAGGTGTGAACATGTAGCTGAGTAAAGTATATTTGGGCCTTGCGAACATCCTTACAGATAAATTGAAAACTATGATCAAATTCTCAGATGTTTTAATGGGAACTTTGACAAACCCTTCATTTAGAGCAGACCTAAAATAAAATAACCCCTCTTAGTTTGTTCTTCTTTGCAACTCTCTGTTCGTGATATGCATATGAGATATTTTGTGCATGTCTTATTCTTATACCTCTCTTTAAATTTTGATATTTATTTTAAACTTGTATCGGACCTTTATGACAAATAAATAATTTTGCATTTTCAATTCAAAGGATAAGACTTCACTGCATGAGTTTTAAATGTTCAAAAACAACAAAAAATAATACTTTGGGGTTTTACACGGTCTAGTGAATTAATGAATATTAAATTAATCAGTGAATATAAAGGATATCGATGACAGGAATCAGACTCTAAATAAACTTTATGATGCATTGAATTTGTACTTTCACAATGAGTTATTCAAAGATGTTTTACTTTCATAGGAAACATTTACGGTTCAGAATTAACCATTACTGATGGTTATATAACAACTGAATAAGTTCATAATCCAAACACTGCTTCATCATACAGTATAAAATCACCTGGAGGTGTATTAACTTCTCAAATGTTAGTTTAGTACTGTAAGTATTTCGGTCTTACAAAGATGCTTGTGAATATGTAATTAATAGTGTGGATGTATTGTATGAATATATTCACAGGTAATGTTTTGCATCACAGGATAAGTTACACATGAGCTTTTCTGCTTTATAAAGTTTTTTTACTCCTCTTCCAGCTCTCAATCTTTATTTTTACTCAATTCTTGTATAGAATACACTGTAAAGTGTTACATTGTTGCCACCTACAGGTTATAACATGAATAACAACTAATCACCACATGCATCTGAGGATTCAGACTCAATCAGGATGTTGACCTCTGCAAGCTCTTATTTTCATAGTCACCAGTAAAGCTGTCATAAGACAAGTGAGCTTACATTTTAAGTGTGAATATTACAACCGTGATGACATGAATTTATAATTATGTTCCTGTAGCTCAATGGTGTCCTGTAGTTCATTTGAAGAAACAATAAGAAACAATTAGTAATAAACTATTCTCATTTTATATCCATCTGAGCCATATTATAATTATCAAGTCATCTCAAGTGAATGCTAAAAACTACTAGGCTACATTACCATGAAAATATGTTTGTTAACTATTTTCCCATGTTTTTCCAAAGCCAGAAATGTCTGCACAGATTTCTTTGTTTAGATATTTTGCCTTCCCCAGACTTTCCATGTCCGCCGTACAACCATCATACCGACAATCAACTGAATTCTTTGCTCTGCATATATTGGTACTTCAACATCCACGTTGTGATCCTATAGCATTGAGAAAAAATATCAGTAATAATACTTGTACGGCAGGGTTCCTCATATCTTACCCTGGAAGGCCGGAGCACTACAGAGGCTGCGTCCGAAAACTCTAAATTGTTGCCTTCTGCAGCAGCCTTCCAGGGCAAGAAGGCATCAAGGCATGTCTGAATTCAATGTTAGGTTCACTTCCTGACCCCTGAGATCTTGTCCCACAATTGTATGCGTGTGTGCGCATGGGGAATGTGATTGGTCGAGCCTGGTTGAGTTCGAAAAAAAAATGGCGGCCAAGAAAGTGGCTGGAGCACAAATTTAGTGTAAATAAATGTATTTTTCCCCTTTTACACCCTTTAATTCCATTTCTAGCGAGAAATTAGTATTGCATTTTTTAAATATGTGATTAGTTATCACAAAGGCGCTCTCTGTTTATATTTCAAACACGCTGCCTTTGAAGGGTGTCCGAAAGCCTTTCTCTGAGCTGCCCTCATGCCTCCGAAGTCACTGCCTCATGAGGCAGCAAGGCAACAAGTCAGCTGCCTATGGACGCAGCCAGAGTTTAGCTACAACACTAATCAAAGTATACCCACCTGTGATTTTCTAGCAATCATGAAGACCTTGGCTGCGTCAAATAACCACACTTGTGGTCTTGCCACTTGAGAGCGCGTGCACGCGACAGGAAGTAAGTGCGCAAGACTGTCCCATGTACTTGTATTCAATGTACTTGGTATTCAAGGCTCAGCGTATCCTGTCATGCATCATGTTCAGGATGTAAATCATGAGACTTTTGCCCAAATCTCGCGAGATGTTGTGGAAACTTTTAATTGTAAGTTAATAAATGGATTTTACATATTTTGGTAGTAAAACGGAAAGTGTTCCACATTTCATTGGTGCAAACATTGTTATGTATTTTGTAAAACATCTGTAACTACTTTATAACATTAAAACAACATTAATGTTGTCATTTATTCAAAGACTATATAAAGAATAAACTTTAATAAAGCTACATGCACAAAATTAAGAGTTTTTTACGGGTGCAAAGAATTCTGCGTCTGAAAGTTTCAGATAAGTGTAGATAATATTCTTTAAATGTTCATTTATTTATTCATTTGTTTATGTGTTCATTTTATTTAAAGAAAACCTTGAAAATGTATATTAGTAGCCTAAATAAAAAATGAACACATTTTGATGCAAATTGCTACCATTACTTGGATTGACATCTTAACACTTCTTAAGTGTGCCCCATTGGGTGAATAGTTTTTATATGCATGCTTGGGATCTTCACTCCCACTAGAACACTTGGGCAAAATACAGGAAATACATCATGTAAGTATTCAAACGGTCAAGTGCAAAGACCGAAAGTGTGGTTATTTGGACGCAGCCCTTGATAAGCTTGCTCAGGTGTGTTTGATCAGGGTTGAAGCTAAACAGTGCTCCAGACCTCCAGAGTAAGATTTAAGGAACACTGTTGTGGTATTATACAGACTCATAATTCAGTCTTACCTGTCATAGTACAATTTACTGGTGATAAGGAGAATAAGAGCTGCAGTGGTCAACATCCTGATTTACTCTGAATTTTCAGATGCACAACAAACAGGGATCAGGTAAATAAAGTAGAGTGAAGAAGCTGCAAAAGACAACAAGAACCTCTATCGTTTCCTGCCAACAATGGGGGTTTAACCCACAACTAAGCTTTGCGTTACAAGTGAAGAGTTCAAATGCAAAACCTTTGCGTCTAGCATGATTTCTTATTAATTAGCATTTTTTTCAGACTCTTTAAGCTTCATAAAAGCTCTTCACAAACCTATGGGTGACGTCACAGACACTACGTCCATATTTTGTCTATGGTGGTATAATAGTTTAGTCTTATGCAAATTGAGGTGGATATGTCAACTGGATATGACTTTATTTCGATTTTTATAATAACCATGAGTGTAAATATATTGTTTGATGTCTACATGCTCTATACATGGCACGCTAACTGTTCTACATATGTGATTTTAAGAGCCAATGAAGTACATAAAATGTTTCAAAAAACTGCTAATCCAATAATAAACATCAACAGATGGAGTAATATATTATATACCAAAAAACATATAAAGTGTTCAATCCACATGTGAGCAACAGAAATAACTCAATTTAAACCAGAAAGTGATGCTTAATCTTAAACGTAAAGTTAAAAGTCAAACAGTCATGTATTAGAGTGTGATTCAATAAACAATGTTTATATACTGTAACATACGAAAAACTAACTTACTTAATAAGCATAGCACAATGCTCAGGCCAGCTGACAGAATGACAGAAGACTCGAAACAAATCCCAACACCTTCGTTTTATAAGGTTTTTGTGCACCTCAAGCAACACCCAAAAACGATAAAGAAAGCACACAAAAGAATTTCAAAATGCAGTCATTATAAGCAATTGAGAAATTAAACGTGTGTGTAATAGTAGGCTATATTGGATCTGTGCACTTTAAAGACTATGCAACATTATTTTACATTTAACTACTTCAGTTTCTGTACTGTACCTGTAAACTAAAGACCAACCTGAAAAACATGAAACACACTGTTTATATTATTTCTAAGTTTGTTTTAATGTATTTATTTGTGCTATTGCTCATAAAGTCCTTAGCATTGAGTCAGCTGCTTTGAAAGTTTAGTCTCTCCACTGATCTATTAGGAAGATAGGCAAACTGTAAAGGGTCAAGGTTGTTGACCTCTGCAGCTCTTATTCTCATAGTCACCAGTAAAGTTGTTCTAAGACAAGTGAGCTTACATTTTGAGTGTGAATATTACAACTGTGATGACATGAAGTTATTATTATGTTCCTGTAGCTCAATGGTGTCCTGTAATTCAATTGAAGAAAAATAAGAAACAATTAGTAATAAACTATTCTCATTTTATATCCATCTCAGCCATATTGTAATTATCAAATCATCTCAAGTGAATTGCTAGATTATGAACTACTGTACTAGATATAGGGCTCTATCAAACACCCGGTGCAATGCAGCGCAATGTAGCGCAATGCGCGACACAATTGTCTTTTGCTAGTTTCAACCCGGCGCAATGATAATTTTCACGTTTAGCGTCACATTGTACAAATAGCAAATGCATTTGCGCCCAATTTTGCGCCCATGGGCGTTTTGGTCTGAAAACGAGGTGTTGGAGCGTTGTTATTTTGAGGCAACTAAAATAGACTACGCCATTGAACAACAAAAAGCGTGTTAGTAATATATGCCTATAAATGGGACAACAACGCAGGTTTGCTTATCACATTCATAATGCGCAGCAGCAAAAATCCATTTTTAAATATGAAAGATTAAAGGATTGAATGTAAAAGATTATTATTGAGTCTCTTGGACATAAATGAGGACAGATTATGAGACGTTAGAAAGCGTAACGAGCTGCTTCACATGTAGCATGGTAAGTAAAAAAATGCTTTGTACCTGTGGATATGATGAGATGAGAAACAGTTTAAGTAATGCTTTTTAAAAATCCTATGGCGCTGTTCAAATGCGGAAAGGCTTCGGCTCTTCGCACGTTTGTAAATTTTTCTCTCTTGTTGGTATTTTTAGAATACAAACCTTTTCTTGCATATTTGCAAATCATTTTATGAGATAACAATGATTATGTAGGATATCAATACATTTACAGCAATTAAAAGCCTGCTATTTTTACTTCTATGACTGAAAGAAAACGGCTTTTAAAGATTTTAATCAAAAAATTAAAATGTCAATAAAAATGAAAACAAATTTTTTTTTTACATTATTCTTAAACTGGTGGTCTTCTTCCTCTGCTTAGTTTTTCAGTTTACAAAGTCCGCCATCTTAATAGGGATTAAACATAGCGCCAGCGCAACTGGCTTTTAAAGGGGATGAGAGCTGAGACACTCATTGGTTTATTGCACGTTACGCCCAAAACACCCCCATTACTCATTACGAGAATATGAACAACCCTTCCCGTCGTCAAATTAGGAAAGTGGCATTGGACATGCCCATTTAGACAGTGCGCCGTGTGCTTTAGATAATGCGCTTAGATCGTTTAAGTAGGGCCCATAGGCTACATTACCATGAAAATATGTTTGTTAAAAATAGAGTATGCTGTAGTTATTTGTTTTCACTATTTTGGATATTGGTCCTTCAACAGCCACTTTGTGATCCTATAGCAATGAGAAAAATATATTATCAGTAATAATACTTGTACAATTAATTACTACAACAAGAATACTATTTGTTAAAGTGACCTAACTGACAATGTACCTGTAAACTAAAGACCAACCTGAAAAACCTGAAACAGACTGTTTATATAATTTTTAAGTTTGTTTTAACGTATTTATTTGTGCTATTGCTCATAAGTCCTTAGCGTTGAGTCAGCTGCTTTGAAAGTTTAGTCTCTCCACATTACTCCCCTCAAACTTTACCATGTGGGTGCGTTGTAGTCACCACAACGTGAGTCAAGAGGGGGAGTGGTAGAGGGTGTTTTCTACAGTACACATCATGCAAGTTAATACACTTATTTTGAATATAGTCTTTTAGCAATGTCCAAGTTCATTTATAAACTAAAGTTATTATTTTTTTTTAAATTCACTCTTTCTGGTTGGGGGTGGCCAGGATCTTTTTAGGGGTGGCCATGGCCCCCCTGGGCCCCCATTAAGGGCGCTACTGGGAACATAGACTTTTCCGGTGAGTCAAATACTGCTGAATAAACCGTGTATGTGTAAGACAACCAGATATTGATGGGCAGGATCTTATATAAATAACATTTGTCAACAAGAGACACTACTTGTGTAAAGAAACACTTGTTTTTTATGGTTGGCTAGACATTTTTGGAGGGGCAGAGGGAAAATCTGCCTGGGGGAAGATTCAACCCGCACCTACACTTGATTTTAGATATCCTTTTTCAAAACAGTCAAATGACTTTTACTAAAATATAAAGAGTACAGTATTTATTTCAGGAAATGTCTACAATTCTTCGTTAAAACAAGCTTTGCCAATTTGAGTTGTTATATTATAATAAATGTGTTTGTACAGGTCGAAATTGACAAAAAGCTGAATACTGCGTAAGAGACATTCCAAGCATGTAGTAGAGGGGGCACATCATGGTTTTTGGAAGGAGCACACTGGCTACACACAGCCTGATCAGAAATGCAAACAAAGATTCACAAGCCAAGTCTCCATTAGACCTAGTAAAAGTAGAACTTATTTTTAGGTATAACATTTTATTTTTGGTATAAAGTATTTTTGCCCTAACAGCAAATGTATCTTCATCTTATTATATTTTTCTCACACAGAAGTAGTTGTCTGTAATTTCTACATTTCTCTTAGGGCTGCTTTACAGGGAAAATGAATGATGAACACAAATTCCTAAACAAGTTTCTCATTCTGATTGATTGTATATTATATTTTCAATATTATGTATGTAATATTGAAATACATACATACCTATAAATATACAATAGATTACATACATTCCAATGCAAAACTGAGAGATAAGACACATACATAAGGGGCAATTTCAATACGCAATGTTATGTCTATAAAACCTTGTCTTTTTTATCTTTTTCTAGAGGGCACTGTTACTTGTTTACACTTGTGATGGGGAAAAATCTTTGTCTTTACATGCATTTTGTTTTTTTCCAAGCCGTTTTATATTTATAAATAATAATAATTGGCATTTTCTGAAGTTTTTATCTTTTTTCTGATTTAAAATTTGAGAAACATAACCTTGCCTTTTGGAGGCCCTGAATATCATTAAGCAGTCCTAAAGGATGAGTACACATAGATCTGTAAGAATCGTTCTACCTTCGTGATGTAAACATTTCTTCTGTACACTGTAACAAAAACAATGCAGCATGAAGTTGAAACGACTTGGTTTTGCAAGTCAATTCAACATAATTCTGCTTCCTTTAGGATCCCACAGGAAAATAATCACAAAAATCCTCAGGGAATAAATGTATATTATTGTAGTCGTGCTGTTGGAAAGAACAAGCACATGCTTGTCCTGAATCAGAGCACAAAACCTCCACAGGGCAAGCAAGACTGCCAGCAGTTTGAGGCAATTGATGTGCCAATAAAGACAGGGTCCTGTCCAGGAGCTCGCGGCCACATGCTTGTTGCACACAGCACCCCAGCCCATACTCGAGGTATCGGTCGTAACGACACCAGCTAGCAGGAAACTGAGGTCTGACCACAGGCTGAACAGATGACAACACGCAGGGGAGATGGGAATCTGCTGTGTGTCGTGGCGCCATGCCCACCAAGGGACTCGGCAATAAAGCCAATACTGAAGCGGTCACCTATGTGCTCGAGCACTAGGTCCCTGTAAGCACACAACTGTTCCCGAGAATGAGCTTAGATTAGTCAGGCATCAAGAGTGGCTTCCACGACCTTCGTGAATACCCTGCACTTAAATGCCCACCCTTAAATGCAAACTGCAGGACCCTCACCCTAGGGACGCCCATGGGGGGGTCTTGGTGGCCTGGCGTGACGATGAGTTCCTCCTGCAGTTGGATCTGAAAAACCGGGTGCGCACGGCATTAACGGGACTTCCACGACTTCATCAACTCTTATGCACCTCCGGAAAGAGAGGCACAGGGGCGGGCATGACTGGGTGTCACGTCTCGACGCTGGATACTGATTGTCCAGCTGCGAATGTTCTGGAGAGCGCTCCATTAACAGCTCCTACTCGCGAGTCCCAAAGGTGATGCATCCAATGTATCTATCCATTGTTTGTTTGTTTCAATGTTTGCCCTCCTGAGTGGATTCATGATTTTACAGTATGAGTACTTTTAAAACCATACGAAAAACACAATGTCACCTAGAATTATTTGCATGCATTTCACCACAAATACAATAATTAAAGAAACCCATTTCATAAGATTTAATCACTTACTGTAGTATTACATACGTAGTATATTGTCCCTAGTTACAAAAAATTGTTTGGCCATGTTTATATTGGCTTCATATAATATTTACATTGATATTTCTTAAAATACCACTTTCCTCTCGTTAAAGGCAGGGTTCATGATCTCTGAAAGCCAATGTTGACATTTGAAATCACCTAAACAAACACGGCCCTACCCCAACAGAATCTGGACCTTCTTTCGATAGACCCGCCCCACACATACGCAACCCAGGCAACAATGTCGGTTAGACAGTAGTCGGTCCAACTACGGTACCAAAAGTTTTTCATAAATTATGGACCCCGCCTTTAATATCAGAACTTTGACCATAATGCTTTGTATGAAATCTGACACAGCTGTTTTAAAAAGCTTTTTTTGTGATTTGGTGCTTGCCAAAATCGCAAATTATTATTAAATATGGTGCATGTGAAATGAAATAAGGTAGTTTTGTGTCTGTGCTCTTTGACACCTGTGGCCTATTAAAAGCACATGTAGGCTGGTGTCTAGCTTAAACAAATAAATCAGTGCATTGCAAACATGACAAACTGTGTGACAGGATTCTCAGATGTTAATGATACCAACTGTGGAAAACCCATTTAATATTCAGATGTATTCAGTTTTCTTAGGAACTTTTGACCCGCCTACTACTTTCAAATATAAAACCCTCTTAGTCAGTTCCTTATTGAAATTCTCCATATGTGATCTACACATTATATCGCAGCATTTCTTCATAATTACTGAACCATAACTTGGATACTTTGATACTTGTTACTCCATTTATCAAACCCTGGAACAAACATCACCTTAGGTCCCAACATCTGAAAAGGTTTGTTACTGTAAATGTTACTGTAAATCTGTCTCACAAAGTTAATTTGTATGATTAGATATCCACAATGCTCGAGGTAAAATACTGTGTGTTTATTTTGAAAAGTAAAAATGTCTCTTTAACACAATCATTGTCTTGCACATTCTTCACTGTATTATATCCTATAACTGATTTTTTTCCATTCATCTAAGGATTGAGACTAAATCAGGATGTTGACCACTGCAGCTCTTATTCTCACTGTCACCAGTAAAGTTGTCCTAGGACAGGTAAGACTGAATTATGAATTGATATATTACTGTATGATTATCATGATAACGATATGAATTTATTATTATTTTTTCTCATTGTTATAGGATTACAGACAGGCTGTTATATCCCAAGCACCAATATATTCATTAAATATGTCTGAGAGTTCAGTTGATGACTGGTATGATGGTTGTACAGAGACGATGGCAAACCTGGTGGAGACAAAATATCTATCTGAAGAAATCACTGCTAACATATCAGGCTTTGGAACTGCTTGGAAGACCAGTGAAGGAGAAATCCCTGAACCAAAAGAAAACTTAAATAGAAACCATTTAATTGCCATTTCCGTGTACACTGGTCGTACCGTATATAATCAATTTAATCAGGATGTAAGGAGTGGTAAACTAAAATACAAAAACACGAAATACGCATGGTATTCACTTCACTTTTTGTTGACAGAAGCGATACAGATATTAAAGAAAACACAAGAGAAATGTATATTAACTTATCGTCGTACCAATGTTACGTTTAATGAGACTGTTCTGTACAAAGAGATTCGTTTTGGCTCATTTGCGTCCTCCTCTCTTGATCAAGAAGCAGCAAAGATATTTGGAAGTGAATTTTGTTTTGAAATCAAGACTTGTCATGGCGCTGATGTGGCAAAATACTCCCTGTATCCTCATGAGAGAGAAGTGCTGATTCCTCCATATGAAAAGTTTAAAGTGACTGAAATCAAGAAGGATGACTGGTGTAAGACTGTGTTTGTGTTGAAAAGCTTTGGAATAAGAAGTGACTTAAACTGTGCAGTTGCATCAGCCGGGTCCCAAATATATATCACAGATGTCTGTTGCTGTGGCTGACCAGCTTTGACATCTTCATTCATTTCTCTTTTTAATATTAAATATTAATTTCACTTCTTATTGAGCCTTACACATAACATGCAGAGAAAATTATATCCTGGCCATAAATTAAGAATTTATTCCCACGATTTATTAACCCTCTGGGGTTAGACCATTTTTTTGACAATGGCAGAGGTTCTGACATGCTCTTGCATTTGGTCTTTTTTCAGTCGCTTTAAACATATAAATGGCTTATATCACATAAAATTGTATTCAGCACAAACTGTGCTAAAATAATATGCGAGTAACATGTATGAACATGTTTGTATTTTTAAGTAAATGATGTTTATGTGTGGTTAGTAAAAATAAAAAAGATGCTGAAATAAGCCCAAGGAACACATAGTAAACATTTTTTCATCAACAAAAAACTGGGTCTCGAAGAGCTGGAAATTTGCTACAAAAATATGTAAAAACCATTTTACCCACTCATTCACATGAAACAATATAAAGAGTTTGGTTGCAAAACGAGATAACTCAGAAATCTCGGTTTTTGGGTGTGCATTTCAATTAATATCAATTCAACTGCAGTTGGTTTGTTTTGATTTGAACCTTCATAACTTAAAAAATACAGCTATGTAGCACCATAAAACAAAATAATAACATAAAAACATAATAATAAACATGTTTTGACCAAAATGTTAAAAACGGTGTTATCTCGTTTTGCAACGAAACTTTTCATATATTGATATAACTTTTGTAAGACACTTTTTCTTGTGTAATGGCAATATGCAAGGGAGGGTCAATGGTCATGAATATTGATGTGATTTAGAACTGGAGATAAAGACCCAACCCCTAATAACTAAATGAGTTGTGATAGAGTGAATGTGAGGAGACAAAAAATTCAAAATACTGTACAATAAAATCTAAATAATAAGTGTCAAATATAAATTTTATACACATACATTTTAGCAGACAACTTTGTGTCAGTTTGGAAAACAGTTCCTGAAGATACAAGTGAATTATTTATAGCTTCTGTTTTTAACGCGTGTTTCTGTAAGCCGTATAACTGTTTCTAAAAATAAGTTGCATATGGTATCGCGTACATGTGCGCGAGTTCAGAACTCGCGTCTCCTCACGTGTAAACAATGCGTTTTGTGTGCAAGGAAACATATTACAGCACAGACCTAAAATATCCTGTAGTGCAGCCTTACTGAAAGTCAAAGAAAACTTGATTACTGTGTCTAAACTGCACGGCATGTAAAGAGTTATCCGCCATTACGCGAGTAAAAGTGTCCTCGTTTGCAAACAATGGCTGTTTCTCAAACCGAAGCATGCAGTTTGCTGAGGTTGCATATGCAGGCTGAACTGCACCAGCCATAAGCATAATACATGATAGAAAATATAGAAAAGAGGGTAAATTATTACTTCAGGAATATTATTCTCCTTCAGTTGGTCTTTCATTGTTCTTCTGAGGTAACGTTACTCTTCCTCATTGTCCAGCTATAACTGAAGATCCTCACATGTGTATAATGTTTATCATCCAAACACACAATAAAGTCTTTAAATCTGATAAAACTTTATGCTTTGTTTGTCACTATTTGAACTGTTTGTGTGTTCTTTACAATGTGAACAGCGTGTACCGCTTGTGGGTGTGACCTCATTACAGATAATGAGATCTGCCAGGAAAAACGATAGTCTTTTTACTTCAATAGAGATTATGTAAATTATAATATATATTTGTTTTGTACAGTATGTTCAATGTATCACTTTACTTTAGCTGGCTTTATGCCATGTCTGAGATAATAAAATATTTCAAATCAATATTTCATGTCCAAATATTTTTTATAGCTAATCATATGGCAAGCAGTCGTTCACTTCATTCTTATGTAACCAGGCTTGGGAGGGATACTTTAAAAATGTATTCCATTACAGATACAAATTACTTCATTAAAAGTATTTAGTAACGTAATCCAAGTACCACAATATGAAAGTAATGTAACTGATTACTTTTGGATTACTTCAAGATCATATATTATTTTAAAAAACATTAACTTTTATTTATTAAGAATTTCATAGAATTGTATGGTAAGGACTATACAGACATCTAGTGGCTACAGTATGGTATTACAGATTATTTTGTTTTATTTTTAACTAACATGCAGGCTTCGATAAAGAAAGGGTTCTCATAGCTGTAAGGCACAGTTTGCACTGTACTGTACAACCATTTTGTTGGCATTTTCTTCTTAAAAAACAAAATAGCAGCGGAATTTCCCACAAATTAAAGCAGTTTTTCTCACAGGCAGCATCATTTCTAGCAGCAGTGATTCAATAATATTTTATGTTTGACCATCAGACACCGGAGGGCAGAGCAGCTGCACTGAGACAGGGACAAATTTCAGGACTTGCCGAGATGAGGCTGCCCTCGGCGGTGTATACATCGCTGACCACCTGCTGATTCCCCGGAACTCACATGAACAAAATGAAATTTTAATATAGGCACTATCTTTACTAACTGACAACATATTTGAAGTTTATTCATCTATATTCTAAACTAAACAGCTCTTAAAACTACATTTAATGACACAGAAAGAGTAATTTTCCAATATTGTGCAAGTTTTTAGCTTCATTGCCATTGACACGAAATTAACTAGGCTTGATGCGAACTTTGATTTGGAACAGTACTTGGGCCACAACTGATGACATTTTACAAGTCCACAAGAACACAAGTACAGACAAGAACCTTTCTTTTACTGTCTATGACAAGAACAAATATTGAGAAATGGCCTGTGTATGAGGAGATTTTTAGAGAGCTGTTAATTTGCGCATGTGTCACAAGGTGACGATCTTTTCGGGGGCGGAACCAAAGTTAGGGAAGTTTGGTTCCGCCCGGAAGGTTTCCCACCGGGCCGCATTCGAAGACGGACCGTCTCACTTCCTGGTTTCCAGGGCAACATAATCGGGGCTTATGAGCCACAGGTGTAAAGAGTGAAGCGAGTGAAGTGTGATTGGAGGCTGTGTGAGAGGGAGATGAATAAATAGCTCTGCAAGAACACAAAGCAGGGGCTCAGACACGAGAGGCGATTGACACGGGGAAGCTCCTTTGCCAAAGGCAGACAAAGACACGCACCTTTTGAAGAGCCCGAAGCTCTGTTGATCCGGCGACCGCTGAAGCGGGCGGAAAGAGGACAGAGTCACAGAGGGTGAAAGGAAGGCAAGTCGTGGATCTTTTAAAAAGGAGCACCCCGAAATCGCGGATGTTATCCACTGATGTGTTGATCGATGGAAACGAGGACATCGAAGACCTTATAGGAGAAGTACTAGACGGACACTGATACTGGTTGAGAGAAACGGAACGAGAGGAAAACTTACCGCTGTGAGTATAGATATCTGTGGGAAAAGTGGTGTTTGTGGCTGGAAAGCGCCCTGTCTAGATGCTTGAGTCACTATTTGCATGAAGACAACCTAGGACGAAGAAAGACAGAGATCGTGAGTAACCAAAACCCTTGAAGTGAGTGTTTATATATATATGCTGGATTGATTCATTGTTTGAGTGTTCTCAAGAGAGATCGAGTGGCCCTACCCCTGTACCAGCGTGGTGGGTGAGCCGAAGGCTTCCGTGGGAAAGCAGCTACAGCAACGATAACAAACAAACGCTAGGCCAGTTACCATCTCCCTATTCTCGCCCAGAGCGACGTGGAAGAGGACGGGTGTCTATTGTTGTGCACTGAGCGTGGTGGGGTGAGTCTTTTGGAAATTTTCACTTGAAGTGGTGCTGTGTAATGCCGTGTATTGCAGTGTGAGTGCTGTGTCCTGTTTGACGTAATCCCGTTTCCAGTCACTCGTCCCGGGACGGTGAAGAGGAAAGAACGGCGCTAGGAAAAACCTGTATAATACTGCTGTAGTGTGCTTTCAATTCCACAGAATTACAGAGTGGCGGCGGAGAACTGTGCGAGTAGCAGTGTGTGTGAGTACTGCATCCATCATTGTTATCTTACTCGTGTTCTTTCATCATCACAGAGTAGAGGCAGGAGAGGTCCGCTGGCCCGAGGTCTCGACGAAAGGGCGCCCCGGTCCAGTTTTCGATTGACCAACGGGTCTCGAGGAACGGGCAGCGTTCGACCCGGTGTGCCGGCGTGGTTTTCCTTGCCCCTCTGTTCATCAACGAGTTCGCCGAGAGGGTCTTGGCCCCCGGCGTTTCCATTACAAACCATTGCAGAGTCATCTGTGGAGAGGAAGAGAGCCAACGTGAACACTGAGATATTGAGTGTGGAGAGAGCCATATCTACCTAGAAGCTGTAATCAGCGTAGAGGTGAGCAAACGTCTTGAGAACGATACATTGTGGCCCTGTATCCCAGCAGCCGTCTGTGGAGAGAAAGAGAGAGCCAACGTGAACACTGAGATATTGAGCTATGGAGAGAGCCTTACCTGCCTAGAAGCTGTAACCAGCGCAGAGCAGCCGTCTGTGGAGAGAAAGAGAGCCAACGTGAACACTGAGATATTGAGCTGTGGAGGAGAGCCTAGAGTGGCCGTTATGTTAAGTTCCCCTTTCCCCTTCCCTATTTAATATTTTTAAGTAAATTAAATAAAGTATATTTTAATTTTATGCTTACCTTGTGTGTCTGGTCATTGGGGTGGCTTTGGGAATCTCCTCGAGGTGGAGAAAGGGGCGTGACCTTATTTACACCTGGGTCCACCCCTACCTGTGACACATGCACCAGCGGGTGGCACACGTGACTCGCGGTGTGAGTTATTAATCAAGCAACGCTCAGAGGTGGGTAGTAACGAATTACGTTTACTTCGTTACATTTACTTGAGTAATTTTTTTGGGTAACTAGTACTTTTAGAGTTAATTTAAGGATGGGTACTTTTTACTCTTACTCAAGTACATTTCTAGTGAAAAAACTGTACTTTTACTTCGCTACTTTCGGCAGCGTTACTGCGTTACTGTCAAATGGTAATAATTAATGAATATATATTGAAAAAAAGTTTATAGGGCGTGTTCGAAAGTTTCGCGAGACAGTCTGCATCACCGTTTAGCGCGCGACCGTGCGGTCACCCTTTAGATGATAGGAGAAGCAGATGAGGGCGCGTGTGCGTTGTGCGAGATATCGGAGGCAGATCATGCGTGGCTTCAAGTTCGGTCTATGTTTTCACTCCAAGAGGTCAAAAAGAATAGTTTCATAATGCGATGCATGCTTTGTTCAGTAAACAATCTGACAACTCAGCGTACAGGAATTAAAGATCCAACCTGAAGTGTGTCAGTATTGTCTATTTGAACACTATTAATGGTCATTCCACACACTGTCCGAGTTTTTTGCCATATGAACTCTTGTGCAAGCGACGACAAAACCTAGTGTACGTTAAACCATACAAAAAACACGTTCACATCTGCACATTTCCATATCATTTCCCCACAACTAAACAAACTGAACAGCATAATGTAGCGACGTCTTGGATTTATACACAAATCCGGACACCTCACTAATGTGTAAAAAATACATTCAAATAAAAACGGGATTGTATTTTATTTAAATCCTTCCAAAAGCATGAATGAATAAAAATAAAAGAATAAAGTTTGATTTTAAAGAAACATGTATTATATATTATAATAAATGTAGAGTTGATTTGCACAAACAGATAAGTTCCATATGAAATTCTAAAATGAGAATTTTATTCTGTTTATGTTCAGTAATTGCACTTTAATGGCAATGAAAATAACCTATTCATATAAAAACATGATAACAAACAGACACACACGTTCTTTTTTGTTTACTGTTTGCATGTTCAAAGGCAGACGCTGACAAGTTTGTGTTGTGAACATGAAAATAAATACAGAATTAACCGTCAGAAAAACATCTGTGTGTGAGTTTGAGATGTTTTCTCAAATGACACGTTATGTGATGTTATGTAGGCTACCCATTGCAGGACTGATAAGCTGCTTTACTTGTATATAAGCAGAACAATGAGACTTTTAAGGAGAGGTTTGTGAAAACCCTCCAAATAGTCAGAAATTTGAGTGCTTTTGCGCTACTTCTCTATCAAATCGAAAGTAACGAGTAACTAACTACTTGAGTAGTTTTTTCATCTAATACTTTTTTACTCTTACTCAAGTAAATAATTTGATTTGATACTTTTACTTTAACTTGAGTACATTTTTGTATAAGTACTTGTACTTTTACTTGAGTACAGATTTTGGGTACTCTACCCACCTTAGTGATATTGATTTATTTAGTTTTAAAGTGCATATTGAAGGTTACATTTTTTGTGAGATAAATATATAACCTTGTATGAAAGTACCATATAAAAATTAAATGCGAAAGCAAAAAAAATTTACAATACTCTAAGCGCATAAATTTAGTAAAAAAGGTGACATTTACTAAGACCGTTCTCAAAATCCCTGTTTTTTTCAACAACGCTGTTGTGTTGTGTTGATTTACAAATAAAGACTGCTGCTTTGAGTGTTTCCCGTGTCACTTTATTTATCAACTACAACCATAACGTGTCCCTCACTTATTCATCTAATCCCTGCCATGCAGTCCTCAGGCATTACACATGTCAGTGTTGCCCTCTAGTGGTAACATGTAATATAGATTACACCACATCCCCCTTACTGAAAGTAAAGTAAACCACTCTTAGCTGTAACTCAAACCATTAGTATTTCTCCATTGATTTTACTTCTAACATGTCACATAGGTCAGCTGAACTGTAATGTTCTGGGCACAACATTGTCATAACATTTCTTTTCCCTTATCAAACAGCTATTGTAAACAATAAACACTTTTTTAATGCCAAAACTCTGATTAGATTAAGGCATATTTCAGAACTTATGCACACATAACAAAAACGTTAACACGTTCCTTCACAGATCCAGTCTTATTGGTTTCACCACTTCTCTACCAGACCTAGTTCGAACAACATCTGGTGTTTGTTGTACTGGTTGCTCAGAAAGTGTCTCTGCAGGAGGGCTACTTTCATTAGACTGGGTCAGCTGTGATTCAGTATGAGACTCTGAGATAGGCAAAGACACAAGATGACTGCGGTTCCTTCTGACTGTACCCTGCGATCTACTGATGACATAGGACCGTGGGGTTGTGTGGACAGATGTCACTGTGCCTGTTGCTTTTGCATCTGTAATCCAAACAGGGTTTCCAGGTATCAGTTTGTCCAGATCTCTTGTTCGGTGTCTTTTGTTGAAACATTCTGTTTGTCTCATCCTGCTCTCCCTCTCCACATGACGAAGCAGTTGAAGATCAGGCAGACATGGCTGTAAAGCCTCTGGTAGCATCGGTAGGGTGGTACGGAGCCGACGCCCCATGAGCAGCTGAGCAGGGCTGTAACCATTTGCCAGCGCTGTGGTCCTATAAGCCAATAGAGCCCTGTACGGATCACCAGCCTTCTTGAGGAGATTTTTAACAGTGCGGACAGCTCTCTCCGCCTCGCCATTGCTTTGGGGGTACCTGGGACTACTGGTCACGTGCTCAAAACAGTACTCACTTGCAAAGTCTTTCATTTCCTGACATGCAAACTGCGGGCCGTTGTCTGTGATCAGTATCTCTGGTATTCCGTGACGAGCAAATATTGATTTCAAATGCACAATGACATCAGCAGAACGAATTGGGCTGAGCTGAGCAATCTCTATATACCTAGAGAAGTAGTCCACTATTAACAGGTAGTTTTTATCTTGCAGAGTGAACAAGTCAGCACCTAACTTCTGCCACGGTCTGTCGGGTAAATCTGTGGGCATCAAAGGCTCTCTTACATTGACTGTTTCCTGTATGCACTGTCTGCATTTAAGGACAAGTTCACTGATCTGGTTGCTTAAACCCGGCCACCACACTGCCTGACGAGCACGCTCTCTGCACTTAACCACTCCCTGGTGACCCTCGTGTATTTTATCCAAAACCGAGTTTCTCATGTTCGCAGGAATAACTAACCTTGTGCCCCTAAGTAGCAGTCCATTGTGCACACTCAGAACACCTCTCTCAGGCCAGTAATGCTTCACCGCTCCTTGCAGCTGGTTACGATCCGGCCAGCCTTCTGCGCAGTACCTCATTAAGCGCATACGGAATCTCTGTATCCGTGGCGGAAGCGCATCCAAAGCTTGTCCTCCCAGAAGACTCACTAGTGGCTTGTGGTCTGTTTCAAGTTCAAAGTGGAGACCTAGGATAAAGTCATTAAACCTCTCACAGGCCCATGTAAGAGCCAGCGCCTCTTTCTCCACCTGTGCGTAGCGCTGCTCGGTAGGTGTTAATGATCGGGAAGCATAAGCCACTGGCAACCACACATCACCCGATTGCTGCAGCATGACCGCCCCCAGGCCAAACGAAGAGGCATCCGCGGAGATTTTCTGGGGCTTATTCGGGTCGTAGAGCTGTAACACAGGAGGAGAAGACAGTTCAAGTTTAAGGTTGTGAAACGCTTTTTGCTGGTCGTGCCCCCAGTACCATGCATTTTTGGTTGAAAGTAAATCTCTTAGTGGCTTATCCTTTTCAGAAAGGTTGGGAATAAACTTCCCCAGTTGGTTCACCAAACCAAGGAAGCTCCTCAGCTCACTCACATTGCTTGGCTCTTTCATGTCCTGAACAGCTTGGGTTTTGTCCGGATCGGGGCTCATTCCGTCCGCTGCGACGATGAATCCAAGGAATTTGACTTTTCTTTTATTAAACTCACATTTTGACATGTTCAATGTAACACCAGCTTCCTCTGCTCGCTGCAGGACAGCATGCAGTCTTGCGTCGTGCTCCTCTACGGTCGACCCCCAGACCAGGATATCGTCCATGTGACAAACGACACCCTCGAGACCTGCCGTAACCTCTGTCACCATCATGTTTTGAAAATGTTCGGGTGCGCTGGAAATCCCGAATGGCAAACGGTTAAAGTGGTACCTGCCAAATGGTGTAATAAAGGTAGTGAGGAGTGCCGACTCTGCAGATAGTGGTATTTGCCAAAAGCCCATGTTTGCGTCGAGTTTTGAAAAATATTGAGCACCTGTGAGCATGCCTAGTGTTTGGTCTACAGAAGGAAGTATGTATCTTTCACGACACACGGACTCATTTAAAGGTGTCATGTCCACACAGATACGCACCTGCTCTGTGTCCTTTTTGGGAGCTACTACCATGCCACAGCACCAGTCGGTCGGCTCGTCCACACGACTAATAACTCCCATTCCTTCCATTCTGTCCAGCTCCTTTTTAACTTTGCCCATGAGCGGCAGTGGCACACGCCTTGGCACTTTGAGGGAAAAGGGCTTGGCATCAGGTTTTAGTTTTATGGTGTATGGCTTACGAACTAGCCCGAGTCCTTTGCATAACTTGGGGTAGGCTTTACTCACTGTCTCCTCGTTTATAGTATCAACTCTGGCGATAAGCTTCAGTCTCACCGAGGCTGCTCTACTCAGCAGTGCCATGCGCAGGTTTTGGACTACATAGATTTTCTCTGTAGTGCTCCTCTCACCATATGCAATAGTCTCTGTGGTAGACCCCAAAACAGCTAACGCGGCCCCTCCCGGCCCGTACAGTGGTTTTTCAGCCTTGTCCAATACTTTGTCTCTGAGGTTGAAGCTCACAAATGTCTGTTCGGAAATGGCGGACACATCTGCCCCGGAATCTAGCTTGAAAGTCACCTTATGTCCGCTCACATTTATGTCAGCCAGCCATGGTTCTTCTCCAGAATCCACCACGCCCAGAAAAAGTCCAGCCGCGCTGTCCGCGACCTCATTCACAGATGTACTGGACTTACAGACTCTACCGTAGTGTCCTCGTTTCCCACAGTTGTGACATTCTGCATTTTTTGCTGGGCACTGTGCTGCTGCATGCGCGGGTGCTTTGCCACACTTGAAACATGCTTTACTGTCGTGTTTGGTCTGCTGACACTTTGCGAACTTTAACTGTTTCTGTTCTTTGGTTTTAAACTTATACGGCTTCGCTTTTCTAACCTGTACTGCATCCATAGCTGTTTTGCTGGCGATAACTTCTCCTCTCAGGTCAGTTTGCTGTCTGTTTATTTCCTCAGATTGTCTCGCCATTGTGATAGCTTTAGCTAGGGTAAGATCTTTGTCAAGCTGCATTCTTTCTGACAGAGACGAATCTTTAAGACCCACTACAAGCCTATCTCTCAAAAGGTCATCATGAAGAGCGCCGTACTCACAGTTTTCTGCCAATGCGTATAGGGCTGTAATGAATATGTCCACGGGTTCTGATGGCTGTTGCACTCTCTTGTTAAATTTTGCCCTCTCATAAATTACATTCTTTCTAGGGACAAAATGCCTGTCGAAAGCTGTTTTGACTGCATTGTATTGCTGGCGCTGCATGGCTGTTAGCTCAAGCCCTCTTAGCACGTCGTCAGCCTCATCTCCCATGCAATAAACTAAAGTATTGACTTGGTTTGCTTCCGAAGAGTTATTCAGATTACTTGCCAGTCTAAAACGCTCGAACCGTCTGATCCACCTTTCCCACTCCTGGGGCTTTGCAAAATCAAATGGCTCCGGTGGTTTAATGGTGAAGGTAGCTGCTGGAGTCGCCGCCGCCATCACCGGCGCCGCTGCGGCTGCTGGGGCTCCTCTCGCTAAGTCTTCCTCGCTCATAGTCGCTAGCCGGGCGCAAAGCTGACTACAACTTTCTCAAAGCACAGCCACTTCTGACACCATGTTGTGTTGTGTTGATTTACAAATAAAGACTGCTGCTTTGAGTGTTTCCCGTGTCACTTTATTTATCAACTACAACCATAACGTGTCCCTCACTTATTCATCTAATCCCTGCCATGCAGTCCTCAGGCATTACACATGTCAGTGTTGCCCTCTAGTGGTAACATGTAATATAGATTACACCACAAACGCGTCATATGACTTAGTCAGAGGCGATCGTCTGACAGGCTCTACGTTGGCTTAGTGCTGCGGTTGCATTCAGCAAAAGCAGTCGCAAATTGATGTGATTCTCCGTAGTTTCAATTTAGCATCGTTATGGTTAATTATTGTGTTAGTGGAGGTTTTACAAACTCCAGCCTGTCAGGACAGCGGGTCCGTTTCCTTTGAAGAATAAAGACCGCGCTATCTTCCGTGTCTGGGTGTGTTTAGCGCAGCACGAGGAAAGAGACGAGAGACGGACTTCACTTCAGCATGTGCTTCAGAAAAAGCGGTGGTGTATAGCGTTCACGTTAGATCAGAGGATTATCATCCCGGCAATATGATGGAGTTAAACATTGGATGCCGAAGCAAGAACCACGTGAGGCCTGTGTTTTTGCCACCGCGAGAAAACATGAATCGATCACGGTCTGTCAGAGATGCAGCTCGAAGATAACGTGAACTATGCACAGTAAGTTTTGTTTTTTTAACATTTGCTAACTACCAAATCATTTAACATAATGATTTCATTCAAGTTTCTTATAAATATGGAAATCAACTAACTGATAACCTTAGTTTGCAAATAGTATAACCATCAAATCGAGTTACATCTTATTTACTTTGTTTGCATAGCTAATTCGTAATTCGTTTATTGTCATGTGGTGTGTTCATGTATGTACCTAAGAAGTGACATGCTGTTATACAATTATATAAAGGTGAATCTGTTTTAATTCTAGTTGTCCAGCTACAGATTAAGATGCTTAGTATGATTAATCATCCTCTGTTGTCATGGACGAACCTGGTGATGTGTTATGGAGGAGGAAAAAACACAAAAAAGACTCATCTGATGAGAAACCACTGCAAGAATCTCATCCTGTTCACACAAGTAAGACTTATTCATGTCTATCAAAGTCAAAAATAATGTTTTTCTTTTTATTCAGGGCTGTTGGCAGTTCATTGTTTGCCAAAGCCAGCTGATGTCTGTTGTACCGTACATAACGTATTTTTGGTTTTATATGCAATGGTATAGTAATTTTCAGCTTTTTATATACATCTCTTAGGTCTGTGCAGCATGCATGTATCAGCATTTTTGGTGACCAGTGACTTCTCTTCTGAGGGGCGTGAATTCCAAATATGTGTTTGTTGTGACGTGTGTGAACCATGTGCATCATGCCTCTTGTCACAATACGTGCCTGCTGCACACGCGTTGAAAAGGTTTATGATAAAAGAAGCACTCATGTTCACAAAATACTCGCAAGACACTAACTTGACACTAAACTGTGATTACACAGGAGATTAAGTGAGTATCAGGCAAACGTGAGCGTATCTTTTATCATAAACCCTTTACATGCGTGTGCAGCAGACTTGTATTTTGACATCACGTGTGATGCACATAAGTTTACATGACGTGCTCAACACATATTTTGAAATGACGAGACACACATGACGAGCTCAATGCATGTGACCAGCTTCGCAACGTGCGCCCTCAAAAAAGAAGTCACCGGCCGACACTGACCCAGATCATCAAGATGTTAAAGCTGTTTGGGCTTCAGAGCATCTTGTCAGCACCTTCTTCCACCATGTACACAATTCCTACCATCGTGAAGGCATGGCAATATGAGAGATTTGCAGTAAGCGGTTGTTTATTGTTAAAAGATTGTAAATGTTTGAACAATAGCATTGCATAACGCTTTCAAAAATTAATATAAAGCTGAATCATCACCAAAACCATCAAAACCACTTTGACTATATTTTTTTTTATCAGAACTGTATTACTTTGGTGTACACTGTTAACAGGGACAAATAAATTTAATCTATTTAAATATTCTGTTCTGGAATACTCCAGGTCACCACAGGCTCTACGAGAATGCAGCACTGTCCTGTCTTCCACTACACCTGCTCCCCTCTCCAGAGCCATCCAGAGGATCAACAAGGATGAGGCTGTTGGGATCTATTAAACACAGCATTCACAATTTAACACACTTCAACACATTATTATAATACCCGCACATATGATGGGAAAGAAAGATACTGAAAAATTGTTAAATGTTTTTAAATGGGTCAGATTGTATATCTTTCTTTCGGTGCTACATAAATAAAACTAAATCGAATTACAAATGCAGATCTGCTTGGTATATATCTGATCTAAACTTCATAAACCAGTTTTTATACAGTAAGACAATTTGTGATTATTGTTTATTGATTGTCATAAAATGGGGGTATTCAAACCATTTATAAAGTCCTCCTTCCTCTGGAACCTGTCCTCGAATGGCTGACACATGCAGGTAAGGGTGCCTGCACAGAATTCCTTAGACGCCCAGCGGATAACTTGCCTATGCTGTATTTAGTGGTATTGTCTGGAGATGGAAAAACTATTCATATTGTTAATTTGAATATTGACTAGTGCCAGCAAAAATAGTGACTTAGTCATGACCTATAGGCAACTTGTAATTAAAACAAATTCATTATAGTTGTTTTAAAACAAATGTATTAAGATTGTTTTAACATTCAAATATTTAATTCACTGTTAATTTATCCTGATCCGAATCCGCTGTACTGCCGGCGGCACACTGCATGTGTTTTGGTTGATAACATTGGGAAATACAACAACTTAAAAAAGACAAACCTAAACATATTATATAACATTAAAAAGCTGAGATTCTTGTGATTCGAACGATGTAAACCATTTTAAGATCCAGTCAACACAGTCAGTGCAATCAGAGTGTTTGTCAAACAACCAACAACCAAAAAACCAGCTACAAAATGTGTATGAAAATGAAAAAACTGACCTATGACGCCTTCTTGTAGTCCAAAGATCCATAAAATTCCAACAAAAACGGTGTAGTTACACTCTGAGGGGTCCAGTAAATCCAATTCAGTGAAATATTTAGTCCACAGCACATGTATATGTCAATAAACATCCAAGGAACATAGTAGTATCATGTACAAATAGCCAACAAAGCCACCAAATCTCCGACGCATTCCGTCGTGTAGCGTCTCTTCACTTGTAAACATTGCAGATGTGTTGGAGTCACCTCACTTGAGCGAATAGGTGCTTCTCATAGGTGACAACAGGGAGAAATACACAAGGAACGCCCTTGAGCGAGGATGTAACCCGATTGGCCGTGCACAAACAATCATTCGTTGGGTTGCGCGCTGTGCGCAAATCCCAGTGGTGACTCGGGGCCGTGCGCTAAAGCTGCTAATGCTGTGCTAGGAAAGCATTGAGCGTCTAAAAAGTTTTACAATGTCGAAAAGAGCAATTAAAAGAAACTTTTCACTTGAAGAAGTTGTCGAGCAGTGTACCAGGGGTGAAAGTGATTTGTTGGAGGAAGACGTTTCAGACGAAGAGAGCGTTTCCGCCGTCGACTCGGTAGCAGGAAGAGCTATTTTGGATGGGGGAGACTTCACTCTCGACAAGTAAGTGTTTTATTGTATTATAAAACATATTTTACTGTTGGTACTGAGGTTTGTGTTTGGGTGCGTGTTGTGTTTTGATATCGTGTTCGTGTTTGGTGAGCTTGTGTGTGTTTGTATGCGCTCATGCACAGGTATTTGTGCCCGTATTTGCGTGTGTGTCTGTGTGTGCTTCTGCGTTACTTTATGCAAGTAAAATAGAGCTTTGTTTGGGTGCGTGTTGTGATATATTGTGCGTGTTTGGTGATCTCATGCACGAGTGTGTTTGTTTGCGCTCATGCACAGGTATTTGTGCCCGTATTTGCGTGTGTGTCTGTGTGTGATTCTGCGTTACTTTATGCAAGTAAAATAGAGCTTTGTTTGGGTGCGTGTTGTGATATCTTGTGCGTATAGTGTGTGTATGCGCTCATGCACAGGTATTTGTGCCCGTATTTGCGTGTGTGTGTGTGTGTGTGTGTGTGTCTGTGCTTCTGCGTTACTTTATGCAAGTAAAATAGTAGCATATGCAAGTAAAATAGTAGAATATAGATTATAAATGAAAAAAATATGTGCCTCAATGTTGTCTTTTCTGTCCATACAGGTGCATGGGTGGTGTGGACCTTTCCAATGCCCTTATCAGCTATTATAAAGTGATCCACAAAACCCAGAAGTGGTTAAGGCCTTTTTTATCATTTCTTAGACATTGCCATTGTGAATGCCTTCCTGATTTACAAGCATAATACCTAAAGGTAAAGGGGAGGTGCCAATGCACCAGAAGGCATTTAGTGAGACACTAGTGAGTTGCTGGTAGTGGCTGCTGACATGCCCGCTCCATCGCCCACTTCACACAGAGCACATCACAAGCCTTTGCATATTAGTGGAGACAGCACCACAGGTCGTCTAAGGTGCAGGCACTGCCATGCAAAGACAACTGTAAAATGTTCTTCATGTGATGTGCCTTTGTGCTTTTTGAAAAGCCGTGAGTGTAATAACGAGTGGCATGTTGCCAATAACCTGTAATATTATTGTAAAATTTCTAAATAGTTTTTTATATACATTGATATATTTAGATTGTGTTTTTTTCTAATATTAAAAGTATTTTATTACTATAGAACTTGTTTTGTATCTTTATTTTTACAAGTATAGTTTCAAGAATTTAGTTTTTTCAACACTATAATACTTCATTTACTATGTGTCAGCAATTATTGACAGTAAATTTGGACATGAAATAGAGTAGCTCTAAGTGTAACCTTTCATTAGAGCCCAAAAATATGATTGTACATTGAAGCATTCAAGAAAAACAGCATTTTATGTCAATGGTTACAAAGGGCCATTTGGTGTCTCCAAGTGCCCTTTATAGAAGGCCGCCTAGACATAAACTTGGATAAACATGTGAAAAAGACACATTTTCTAAGATATTGTAATCAAATTTGCTTGGTAAAGCTTTGTAAGGCTTCATGCTATGATCTGAATGGGTTTTCCAGCTAAAAGCTCCCCATTATTAGTCATCTGCAGGCAACTGTTTACAAAAAAAAGTAGGCGGAATAATTTTTTCCCCTCTTTCAGTGTGTTTAAAATTCTATTACTTTATAACAGTAAGACTTGCAGTGAATCTGACTATATAGGAACAAACTTCAGAGTCTTACCTTTCAAAAGACATCAAAATCATGCATATACTCCAAATACTTCAAGAACAGTATGCAATTTACTTTGGGTATGTTTTTTTTAGGCGTTTTTGCAAAATATAGCAGGATTGCTTATATGTCACAAGCCAGGGGCTGGCTGCTAGTGGTTAAGCCACGCCCCTTCTCAATTCCCACCTCGAGGAGGTCCCCAAAACCAACCCAATGACCAAACAACAACGAGGAACAGGTAAGTATAAAAAAATATTCTTTATTTATTTAAATATTTAAAAGGTACTGGAAATTTGGGGAAAGGTGAATTAAAAACTAATGTCCGGCTCTGCCCTCCAGGGGGCCACGAGCAAGTGAGTGCCAGGGGGTGGGGGTTGCGTCGGGGAACGGGCTCCCGCCTCTGGTTCCCTCTGTCCGTGGCGCACTCCTCTTCCTTCCTGGAGGCAGAATAGATCAAAGTCAGTGTTGGTATAGACTCTTTCTTATCCGTGTACCTGTAGCTAGCTAGAGGCGGTTCACCGCCTATCTCACACAGCTCCTTGCTTGTCGACTCACTCTCCTTCCCTGTTCCCTCTTTCTCCACAGACTACAGCCGGGACACGAGGACACGGTGGATCGACCTCAAAGGGTTCTCTCACCTCTTCACCGACTGCAGCTTTTGGTAAGTATGGGTTTCCTTCCTTGCTCGTTCCTTTAACATTCACACTGGTTCTCTCTCCTCCCCCACAGATGACTGCTGGGACACAAAGGCACAATGAATCGGTTTCCAATGGTCCTCTCACCTCTGCGCTGACTACAGCTTTGGGTAGGTATGGCTCTCTTCACAGTTCGGTATCTCAGCTGTATGTAATTTGGCTGACTACAGCGTTCGCGACGCTACCGGATGTCCGGTGTTTTCTCTTACCGGTCCGGGCGGAAACATCCGGGCGGAACCAAACTTTCCCAATTTTTGGTTCCGCCTAAAAGATCGTCACTCCTGTGACATATACATGCATATTAAATAAATTAGTAATAAATAATCTCTGCCATAAACATACTCTGCTAAAAAATAAAGCTGCTTTGATGCAATTACCAAATTGTGAAAAGCGCTATATAAATAAAATTGAATTGAATTGAATTGAAAAAAATTTAACTGGCCTGGCCTGTAGCACATATGGGTTCAGACAGCTCACCTCTCCTGCGGTGATGAGCAACATCTGTATCACGTAACGTAAGTGTGGATGGATATTAACATAACTTATAAGCATTAAACAGACGTAAAGTAGCAATACTATCTTTGCTATTGCATGATATATGATAATAATCTGTACAATCTTTTGATCTGAGCACAGTATTACATCTCGCTAGATAGTGTCTATAAACACTGATCTCACCCAGACATCTGTCCTTTTCTCATCACATAACACTTCAATTTGTCTCTTCTGACTGTTCTGTTTAACCCTGACCAGCCCATGCACTCTTGGCTGCATAGCAAACTCATAATTGTATGGCTGTAGTTCGCCATACGAGTATGAATAAACATTTACTCGTCTCTCAGCGTCCGAAGAACTGTCATTGCGATCCATCGTTTACCTCTATTTACGTCACTTCCGGTTTAGCGGTTTTTAGAGGCGGGACTAAAATTTCCTTACAAAAATGACTCCAAAAGCCTTACTAGTGTATTTATAATTATATTTTAAAGAAAATCTAGTTCCTACAGTATTTTTCTATACTTTGAGTGACTGTGTGGTTTAACTTACAATTTGCTCTTTAAATGAAACCATTGTAATCCTGAAAGTATTCCCCCTTTTTTCAAAAAAGTAACTATAATCTGATTACTACGTTTTTTGACGTAACTGTAATGAATGATAGTTACTGGATTTTTGTATCCCGATTACATAAGTCATTACACCATTACTCCCCAACCCTGCATGTAACTATAATCATGTGATAAGTAAAGGAAAAATATACCTGCCCTTAGGAAACTAATTTGCTATAACATCCTACTGGATGAACAAAATGTGATTGCATGGGAGTGAGTAAATGGTCACTCAATTTGAAACATTTTAAATATTCTTTTAAATTGAAAGACCAGGGCCATAATCACAAAACATGTTATATTACCACTAAAAGTTCTCCTAAAAAGCAGCAAAAGTTAAACTTATTCACAAAGCTGATGGGACCAACTTTTAACACATGAGGGAAAATCCTAAGTTAAGATAAAGGGTGGAGCTGACCTTGTTGCGATGGATGAGCTTACTGACTATGCCCACAGTGATTGGCTGATTGGGGATGGTCAGTTCTTTAATCATGCAAAAAATTGTAGAGCAATGCATCATGTTGACATGATTTTCCAGTGAACATCAGGGGCTGCATTCATAAAACATCTTGAGGCTAAAAATAACTCCTAACTTGGCAATTTCTTACTCCTCATTTTAGAACTTCTAAATGTTTGCTTTGAGAGTATTTCACAAACCGTATTTAAACTAAAACCAGCTCATCTGTGAAAAGTTGATAGTCAGGACAGGAGGACTACTGAGTCACCAAGCCCAAGTCACAAACAATCCAACATTAGCTTTTGCTAGCAGTCATGTACTGTACCCCTATGGAATTCTGAAGCTGAATAAATGATAATTGTGTGTGTGTGTTGTTAGATGACAGTTGTAGGTTATGGTTTGACAAGAGTTTACAGTTTGACAAAAGCACGTTTTGTTTTATTGCGACTGTACACAAATATAAGCCTATACTTTGCAGTTTGAATGATGTCCTGTATGAACAAAATGACGGATATGTATTTTTTTTTTTTTATTGTTTCCACTGTTCAATCATGCCCGCGTCTCTCTCTCTCAGTAAATTCAATCAACCAATGTTAACCAATAAAATACGCGATTGCAAACAGTACAATCCTTATTTAGTTGTGTCACGGTAGGATGAGTCCATCGTGACTTTCTGTGTTGTGTTGTCGTATGACTGGAGTATGCGTGTGTGTGTGTGTGTGTGATCACTAATCATCTGAGTGAGTGCAGGTGCGCATGATTGCTTGGCTCCAGCTGGTGGTAGTTATTGAGACGGCATATATACTCACCCATTCTCTCTTCTCACTGCCAGATGATTATGCTACATTGTCTTACCTGTGTTATCGTGTCGTGTGTTCCTGTGGTCTCGTCTTCGCGTGGAGTTCTGCCTGTCTGTGTATCCGGTTTCATCCGTCATCTTGACTTCACCCACGAGCACAAGAACTTGTCACCGCAGCCTTTGTCTGATCATACATTACTATCATATCATCTGTGTCATCTATTTAATAAATCATTTTCATCTTTACTGCATTTGCTTCCTGATCTTTATATCCAGTCATCACAGAATCATCTGGCCAAAAAATGGAAGCAGCAGGTAAAGGATCCCCGGCTCGGTTTGAAGAGTTTATCTCCGCTGCCATACATCGCTTCACCACCCAGGACAGTCGGATTGAGGAACTGAGCCGGGGAATGAAGGATAGTGATGGCCAAATGAGGCTTCCTGAACCACTGAGGCTTTCCAGCCCATTGGTTCGCAAAAAGGTTCAGTTACCCGAAGCCTCATGAACAGTGTTCTCTCTAGTGACACCTGCTGTGGAAAGCAATGTATTGCACACAAATCTATTCATTCTGAGCAACCAAATTGTCATGGTGTGTGCTTTATCTATTGCCTGTGTATTAAATAAAGTATTTTACTCTGCTTGTGTTAATTTGTACACACAACTCATACATACACAACTTTGTGTCCAACTATTCAGTAGTTCTTTGGGTTATTAACCGTGAATGCCCCGAATGAGTGTAAATAAATTATGAGTGCAGTGCTGACTGGGAATGCAATAGTGCAATGCTTATTGAACTGATGGGTGCAATATAGTGCATATGCTTATGGGACTGGAAGTGTGAAACGGCAAACTGCAACACGGAAAAGTGTTTACTGGTTTTTATTTAAAACAAAAGTTTTTTAACAGTATTTGGATTGAAGCGGTTTCTCTTTTTAGAAAGCTCCTCTCAAGCCTTAGAAAACACCCTTTCACAGGGCACTGATGATGCTGGACAACATAAGAAGGTCAGTGCCAGCTTATATAAATTGGGATATTGGAGCTTCTGTTTGTTTCAATATCCCAATGGATCCTCAGTCCTCCTAGGCTATCCCTAATAAAGTCTAGTCTTTTTTTAATTATAATAATAATAATAATAATAACAACAGCAATACTATATAATAATAATAATAAAACTACTACTAATATAGGCGATATATATATATCATAATATATATATCAAAATAATTACGTATTATAGGTATTAGAACTAGATATATGCTAATTTACTCTAATGATCTACTTTCCTAGGCTATGTATAATTTACTCTAATATAATCGTCAGTGTATATAATGTATAATACAGGCTATGATATATAATGATAACTATACTACAAACTCACTACAAACTCCACTACGTACAACCAACACCTCAACACCAATGCAAACGTACTGCAAAACCCACAAGAGGCGCGAGTTTCGAACCATTTTTATCCGGAGGCGATACTCAGAGTGAAGCAATGACGTATTCAACAGAAAACGAGGCCTCGTTTGTCATCGTCACGTGATTTTCACGGAAACGATACAAGCCTCGAATCGGGGCTTCATCTGGAACGCCCCTTTTTGCTCGACACAAGCTCCGGAGTTTCGCTTCAGATGTCACATCACTAATGAAGGACCTGACAGACAAAGTGTCCGAGCTCACCCAGGCGATCCAACAGCTGACGCTACCCACTGCGCCACCCGCACCGTCTGTTCCTCCTACACCACCCGCGAGCGCGTCCCGTCAGGAACCTAAACTATCTACGCCAGAGAAATACGCAGGTGATCCAGAATGTTGTAGACCATTTCTATCTCAATGCTCTCTCCATTTCTTTCTTCAGCCCCAGACCTACATCACGGAAGAGAGTAAAGTGGGATATTTTCCTGCATGGGTTAACCAGTCGCATCCAGCGTGAACTTCAACATGGGGAGATCCCAGCCTCTCTCAATGGTCTCATCGATGCGGCTATCCGAGCGGATATCCGACTGAGGAGTATTCCGGCTTACGACGATGAAGGCTTTTCTCACGCTGTTCTGGAAAGAAGACCGTCGTCGAGAGAGAGTGCGGCCGGTTCCTCCATGCCCGATCCGGAGCCCATGCAGGTGGGTCGAGCTCGGCTTTCCCGGGAGGAGAGGATTCGCCGTCGATCACTGGGGCTTTGCCTATACTGCGGAGAGGCCGGGCACCTCCTCCATCGGTGTCCGGTAAAAGGCAACGGCCGGGAGTAGTGCTGGGGTTACTTTCGGGCGGAATCTCTTCAGCAAAGACCCCGTTAACATCTACCCTCCTCCCGGCGAAGCTGCAGTGGCGCAACACACATCTCACCTGTGACGCACTACTGGACTCGGGAGCCGAGGGGAATTTAATCGATCACCACTTTGCACGTAAGCTCCAGGTTCCGTTGACACCTCTCTCCAAACCCATTTCACCCTTCGCACTCAATGGTAGTGAATTATCTGTCATCTCTCACATCACGGACCCGGTCACCATCTGTGTTTCTGGCAACCATTCTGAGACTTTGCAGTTTTATGTTACTATTTCCCCTCTGGCTCCCATTGTACTTGGACATCCTTGGCTGCTTAAACACAACCCATCTGTCAACTGGAGATTAGGAACTATCACCGGTTGGAGTGAAGCTTGTCATAAGTCTTGTCTTGTCTCTGCTTGTGTACCTGTCTCTGCGTCTGTGTTTCAGGAGGAGACGGTGGACTTAATTAGCGTGCCCCTTGAGTACCATGACCTGAAGGGAGTGTTCAGTAAGTCCCGAGCCGCTTCTCTACCTCCACATCGTCCCTATGACTGTGCCATAGATGTACTGCCAGGTACGTCTCCGCCTAAAGGCAAACTTTACTCTCTTTCTGTTCCTGAGATGGAGGCCATGGAGAAATACATTTCTGATTCTCTGGCAACCGGGTTCATTCGCCCTTCTTCATCTCCAGCGGGGGCGGGGTTCTTTTTTGTTGGTAAGAAGGATGGGTCCTTGCGTCCTTGTATTGATTACCGAGGGTTGAATAACATTACGGTAAAGAATACTTATCCTTTGCCGTTAATGTCTTCGGCTTTCGAGAGGTTGCAAGGAGCCTCCGTCTTCACAAAACTGGATTTACGTAATGCTTATAATTTGGTCCGCATAAGGGAGGGGGATGAATGGAAAACTGCTTTTAACACCCCTCGTGGCCATTTTGAGTACTGCGTGATGCCTTTCGGATTATCCAACTCGCCAGCAGTTTTCCAAGCACTCGTTAATGACGTGTTGCGAGACATGGTCGATCAGTTTCTGTATGTCTACCTGGACGACATACTGATTTTTTCTACGTCTCTCCAGGAACATGTGCAACACGTACGACGAGTGCTTCTTAGGTTGCTAGAGAATGGGCTTTTTGTCAAGGCGGAGAAATGCGAATTTCATGCACAGTCTGTTTCCTTCCTAGGGCACATAATTTCGACTGAGGGGGTCCGTATGGATCCGGAGAAAGTTAAGGCTGTGGTGGATTGGCCATCCCCAGAGTCTCGCAAGGCCCTGCAGAGATTTCTGGGGTTCGCCAATTTTTACCGGCGTTTTATTCGCAATTTCAGCCAACTAGCCGCGCCTCTGACCGCCTTGACCTCCCCTAGTACTGCGTTCAGGTGGTCGGATGCAGCTCAGGCTGCATTCTCCAAACTGAAAGGCTGCTTCGTTTCAGCCCCGATTATCGTGGCCCCTGATCGTAAACGCTAGTTCATAGTGGAGGTCGATGCGTCAGATGTGGGGGTAGGAGCCGTGTTATCTCAACGCACATCCTCAGACGGGAAGGTGCATCCCTGCACGTTTTACTCCCATCGCTTATCGCCTGCTGAACGTAATTATGACATTGGTAATCGGGAGTTGTTGGCTGTTAAACTAGCACTGGAGGAATGGCGTCATTGGCTTGAGGGGTCGGGTGTGCCTTTCATAGTTTACACTGATCACAAGAATCTCGAATACATCAAATCTGGTAAACGTTTGAACTCTAGGCAGGCTCGGTGGGCATATTTTTCGGTCGTTTCGAGTTCACATTGTCCTACCGTCCAGGTTCTAAAAACACCAAACCTGATGCTTTGTCCCGCATTTTTGAGCGTCCCGATCGTGTTTCCTCTCCCGAGCCCATTTTACCGGAGACTCTATTCATCTCCGCGCTCTCATGGGAGATCGAATCGAAGGTAACTAAAGCCTTAGAAGGGGTAACGCCCCCGGCCCGTTGCCCACCGAACCGGTTATTTGTGCCAGAGGGACTGAGATCAGAGGTACTTAAATGGAGCCATAATTCCAGTATAGCTTGCTATCCAGGGGTCAGTCGAACCAAGTTTTTGGTTAAGCAATGATTCTGGTGGCCAGGGATGGCTCGTGACACACACGATTTTGTATTGGCTTGTTCGGTTTGCGCTGTGGGTAAGGCGTCTAATCGTCCTCCTGACGGATTACTTAGACCGCTGCCGGTCCCTTCGAGACCCTGGTCCCATATTTCGCTCGATTTCATTACCGCCCTCCCACCCTCCCAGGGTAATACGGTGATTTTAACCGTAGTGGACCGATTCTCGAAGGCGGCTCATTTTATCCCCTTGCCCAAATTGCCTTCAGCCAAGGAGACAGCGGTCACTATCGTTGATCACGTATTCCGGTTACATGGCCTCCCGACAGACGTGGTCTCCGATAGGGGTCCCCAATTTATATCTAAATTTTGGCGAGACCGAACGAGCCAATCAGGATGTGGAAAGAGTGTTGCGATGTTTGGTCTCCAAGAATCCTTCCTCCTGGAGCCAACAATTCTCTATGGTGGAGTACACGCACAATTCATTACCAGTGTCAGCTACGGGCCTATCTCCGTTTAAGTGTAGTTTAGGGTACCAACCACCATTATTTCCCAGTCTGGAATCCGAGGTCGCGGTCCCCTCCGCGCACGCTTTCGTCCAGAGGTGCCGTCGCACTTGGAGCAGGGCACGTGAGGTCATACTCCAAGTGAGACAACGCACCAAGGCTAAGGCCGATCGCCACCGGTCGAAGCCTCCCGTTTACGTCGTGGGTCAAAAAGTGTGGCTTTCTACTCAGAATATTCCGATGCGTTCCGTCTCGAATAAGTTGACTCCCAAATTTATCGGCCCGTTCTCTGTTGCTAAGATCATTAACCCAGTAACAGTCCGCCTTAATCTCCCTCCTGTGTACAGACGTATTCATCCGGTTTTCCACATTTCCAAAATCAAACCCGTGTTTAAATCTCGTCTTAATCCGCCGGTCCCGGTCCCCCCCCCGCCTCGTATTGTAGATGGGGAACCAACTTATTCGATTAATCGTATTCTGGACTCTAGACGGAGGGGACGCGGATTTCAGTACTTGGTGGATTGGGAAGGTTACGGTCCGGAGGAGAGAAGTTGGGTTCCTGCTCGGGACATATTGGATCACTCCCTTATTGATGAATTCCATCACAGGTCAAGGAGCCCGGGAACGTCAGGTGACGTCCGTGGGGGAGGGGGTACTGTCACGGTAGGATGAGTCCATCGTGACTTTCTGTGTTGTGTTGTCGTATGACTGGAGTATGCGTGTGTGTCTGATCACTAATGATCTGAGTGAGTGCAGGTGCGCGTGATTGCTTGGCTCCAGCTGGTGGTAGTTATTGAGACGGCATATATACTCACCCATTCTCTCTTCTCACTGCCAGATGATTATGCTACATTGTCTTACCTGTGTTATCGTGTCGTGTGTTCCTGTGGTCTCGTCTTCGCGTGGAGTTCTGCCTGTCTGTGTATCCGGTTTCATCCGTCATCTTGACTTCACCCACGAGCACAAGAACTTGTCACCGCAGCCTTTGTCTGATCATACATTACTATCATATCATCTGTGTCATCTATTTAATAAATCATTTTCATCTTTACTGCATTTGCTTCTTGATCTTTATATCCAGTCATCACAAGTTGTGTCTAAGCGCATATCTCCGCACCGCAAGTTTATTAAACACAGGAACACTCGCGTGTGCACACATTCACTGCTTTCATGATCAACACATGAGGTAATTTTGTTTATTACAAAAACACAAATAAGAGTCCAGACAACGATAGGCAGTTGTTCTTTTTACTGCACAAAAGTAAACCTCTCGCTGGCCAACCAAACACAAAAACCCTGTGTTCATTTTACGATGGCCAAACAGTACCTTTACCATGATTAGGCTACTATGGATACTTGTGAAATTAATAGAATATATATTTATATATATATATATATATATATATATATATATATATATATATATATAGTGTGTGTGTGTGTGTGTGTATTTACATTATATTGAAAAGTAAACCTTATCATGGTTTTACTACAGAGAAAGTTACATTCCTGTTGAACATCCCCACAAGGCTCATTATGTGGCTCATTATTCAATTCTTTTGTTTCTCAGCTGTCAATCACTGATTATTCAGGAGCTTTCCTGCCTCCACGCATACAGCCTTTCCCAAGCAAAAGTGTCTTAGAAAATTGTAAATCAATATCTTGCTTTATGTGATTGAGTAGGACGAATGATTTTCACATAATTTTGAAGAAAAAACTCTAGACTACTAGATTCAGTTTGGAAAGTCTTGGGAAAACATGTTTATAATGAGTTTTGTGGTGTTATATCAGTGACTTAACAATTTTGCTTTTTCAAAAACCACGCATAAACATTTTTCTCTCAAAAATACAAACATGTATATACATGTTGATTATATGATATTGTAGCCCAGTTTATGATGAACACAGTGTTATGAGACTTTTGCCATTAATATGTTTTTAAGCAACTGAAAAAAGCACAAATGTCAGTGCATGTCAAAACTTCCCCAGGGCCCTAAAAACCCCTTAGACCTCATGGGTTAACCTGTTCGGTGGCATCAGTCAAGCCCAAGAAATATCACAATGTCATTATCTCTGACTGATCAGCATTTGCATATTTTCATTTATTTTTAGCATGGCTTTTATAATGGTTAAGGATTGCAGCTTTAGTCTATCTGAATGATAGTCATTTAGTTTTTTTTAGATTGCAGATATAAATGCATTTGTTGCATTTAAGCTGTTCTGTCACGTACGTGCACTGTAAAAATATTTTTTAGAGTCATCTGGACAGGTACAACTTAAGTTTAATGCTTTACTCCGCTGTCTGCTTTCTCATGCCATGTTTAAATTTGTTACAAAAAATTGAATAAAATATTTGAAATGTATCTTTTGTGTCAAATTCTTAATTAAAGCCAATCATATTTATTTATGCATTTGCCAGACACTTTTATTCACAACAACTTACAGTGCATTGCAAGCTTTCATATTTTTTAGTATGTGTGTTTCCTGGGTTTGAACCCATGACCTTTTGCACTGCAATACAGGAACAGGAGCTATACACAAACACTTTTGTAACAAGTAGTCGTTCATTTATTTACTCTCGTGTAATTATAATCATGTTATAAATAGGGAACACCTGCACTAGAAAAAAATATGGTTTAAGTTAAAGTGTAGTAACATATTGATAACAATTAACTATAGTTTCCTACACACAGCAGCTCATTATGTGACTCACTGATCAGTGGTGTAGCAAGTGAGTCCCGGGCCATATGCAAAAAAAATTGACGGGCCCCCTTAAGCCAAAGCCCCCTCCCAACCTTGCCCGTTGGCACTGTTAACTGTGGTGCGCAGGTCTGTTAACAACATATACTTTTAATAAGGTAGTCAAATATTTTTACTTTACTTTTTTACTTTAAAGGGTAGATTTAAATAAAGAAAAACAAAATGTTTTGGGTAGTTTTTGACTCGTGACTGAATATGGCGTAGTAGTCCACGGTAGCCGCGGAGTGCAAAAAAATAAACGCAAACAAGAAATGACGGAGAAATTAGACATTACGGACATTGTATATGCAAAAATATATAAATATACAAAAATATATTTATTGCTGCCACAAATAAAAATTAAATAGAAAAAAAAAATTATTATTGCATGCCCAGACGCTACGTTACGCCACTGTCACTGATATTAATGTTTCCAGCAGGAGGCGTCATCACACATTAATATACATCTGTGAACTAGTGATATACTAAGACGATTTATTCCTGATTCCTGCATTTACGCCAGTGAACTTTTATTTTTTCATTATTAACAAAGATTGTTGATAAACTATATTGATCATTGTTAGTTCATGTTAGCTAATAGCCTACAAGACCTTATTGTGAAGTGTTACCTTAAATGTTTATTATTGCTTATATGTTTATTAAGAGTGACACAATAATATAGATCAGGGGTTCTCAACCTTTTCGATTCAAGGCCCCCCCTATTGTTGACTACAAGAGCAAGTAGAAAGCATGTGGAGCAGTCTGCTCTCGCGATGCTTTGATATCATATGCCTCCGATTGCACATTAATGGGCATTTCACACAGTACGCGGCAACCGCGAGTGTTTAGTTCTTTTTCAGTATGAGACCTGCGGAAAGGGGGAGGAACGCGGCGGTTACAGAGGTGAAGCGGAGTTGGTCCACACGCATTGCTCGTGCACCCAGAATCCATTCCCTTTTACAAACATGACTCTTCATGGCAAGCGCTGTTGAAGATAAACATATTCCACTAAATCCTGCACAAAATGCTTCCACTACATGAGAAAAGCTGTAGCCGCGCGGCGATTCCGATCGGGAAGACGCAGCATTAACAGCAAATGTAAAAGAACAGTCCAAAATAAATAACACGCATCAATTTCAGGTCAGTTCAACAACCCTGTTAAAATGTATAGCTTTGATTGCTGACAACATCAAATCATCTGCGTGATTTAAATAATATAACAATGTACAAATTTATATCATGCAACAGTTGTTTAAATGATACTGTGCTACGTTGCGTTTGTAAAGATATATGCTTAATACATTCGTTGTATTGTATATGCTAATAACTACACTTATTTATTATTTAAATAATTATTTAAATAAATTATTTAAATAAACAAAATATATTAGCTAAATAATTAAGTTCTTAAATCAATCAAACACCTGTACAATTTAAGAACATAACCATACATACCAACTTTTGCTTTCCTTAAATGATGTTTTATTAACAAAGTTCGAGAGGAGCACGTTTAAATAATCTGCCAAACTATCTCGTAATTACGACCAGCTGTCAACAATCAGCAATCAGGTGTCCACCTGATCGGCATGAGTGGAAGCCTACTGTATATAAACATGCAGCCAACTCTCCCACGTCCTTCGACAGTTCTTAGCATCCCTCCACCACCCCGTATCCTCACACTTACTTGGTTACTTCCTAAATACGAGGGGGATGTTCTGGGTTCGGGCCTAATACAGACCCCTGAGCCCTCTCTTTGTTGAGGAGTGCTCCGGGCTTGGGCCAAATGCAGAGCTCAGAGCCCTCTCCTCGGACAGCACGCCAGATACGCATATCATGAATTCTATCTGACTTATTTGTAAGTGTGAACTCTTGAATAGACATCTGCTGTTTTCTTAAAGCTGACTTTTAATTTACTTACACAACCCAGTCTCACCCCATGGCGTCAATATTTGACGACACTTGACCATGCGTTTTTTGATGAACTGGGGACTTCAATACTATTAAGGCCGTTGCATTCTCTTTCCTATTTTCTTACCATTTTCGCGTCGGTTTAGGGTTAGATTTACATAATGACATCCCTACCCAAACCTAACTCTAACCCCAACGCCAGGTGACAACTGTTTAATTTCGCGTACCTAACTCTAACCCCAACGCCAGGTGACAACTGTTTAATATCGCGTACAGTGTTTAATTTTGCGTAATCTAACCCTAAACCGACGCGAAAATGGTAAGAAAATAGGAAAGAGAATGCAACGGACGTAATAGTATTGAAGTCGCATGGTCAAGTGTCGTCAAATATTGACGCCATGGGGTGAGACTGTGTTAACTTACAAGAAAGACATTTAGTAATTCTTCAAAATTGCTTGGATTTATATTGATATGTAAGATCAGCTTTGTCACATGAGATTAAGCCAAAGTCCATTAGCTACACAGGTAGAGATGCAGAAATATAATATATGTTGTTTTAATTGATTGACGCCTCAGATTTCTAAAGTGATTCTAAAGTCTGACACTCGATTGACAAGTTTACGTCCTGAATGCAGTCGCTCTGTGCATTCTTAACACGCATGTGAATGACGAAGAACACAGAAAAGGCAGATGACATGAAAGCAGCGCGAGAGCGATTTGAGAGTTCTTATGATTTCTCGAATCACTCTTGTGGTACTTTGATGTCACCTGCCTCTCGGTTTTTGCGGCGCCGCATAAACTCAAAAAAAACTAATGTCTGGGATACATATGGATGACGGAAAAGGTTGCATCTACAAACAATGCGCGCATACCCCTCCACCATCAGAAAATAAAACTCGTCGGTTATACGTGATTTAGACATGTCATCCCACCAAGGTCAGAAAATACGGAAATCCGTATTTATAAGGAAAACTCACATTCCTGGAATATGAATATCTTTTTTTCTTTCTATTGTACAGAAATATTTATATTTCTGTAAAGCTGCTTTGCTACATATTTTGAAAAGAGCTATTGAAATAAAATAAAATGTAGCCTACTCATTGACGGTTGCTTTGTTGAGCTGACTTTTCAAGTCATTTTTCATATTGTTGTTAAGCAAAATGGCTTTGATGTAAATGTCAACTGTCCTACTGTATGTTTCTAGTGTTACAGTATATTCGTGCCTGAGACGAAGCTGGCAAACCGCAAAAAAGTGTTGCTTGTCCATTTCCTAGTGAAATAGTTGTGAAACACAGAAACAAAGTTTGTAACCTAAAGATTTTCACTTTACTCTCCTTTTCTTTTTTTATGCTTTTTCTCATTTTGTGCAATCCAAATCATAAATGATTAGGATCTGGGGCCTTATTTATAAAGCGTTTGAAAGGAATTGTTCGCAGAGTGTGTGTACGCAAATATATAAAAAAAAAATTGACATTGAAAAGGGCTTATGTCAGGGTCTATGCAGACATAAACACTTTTTCTTGTCCAAGTGCTGGTTGTCTGGAAATGTAAGTAATTATTGCCACTTGTATTTAAACATTGACAGGTGCTCTTTTATATGGCAGATCTTCATGTCAATGGCCATGTGCTTTCAAACACCTTATTTTCAGACATTAAGAGTATTCTTAAGAACTGATGATGTTTTCTTAGTATTAAGTGTGCCTTTGACCCGCCTACTACTTTCAGAAAGTGTAAAAACCTCTGAGTTTGTTCCTCATTGCCACTCTTTCTCATGCATCAGGTATGATATCTTAACTTTCTATACACTTTAATTACTTTACTGAACTTAAGGGGGGGTTAATGGTATTTCATGCATTCTGACTTATTAACACAGTTTAACAGTTGGATTCATCATGCTAAACATAGGTGTCAAAGTGTCAAAATAGCAGTTGGACGTGTGACAGAGTATTTCTGTCCTGAAAGCACTTCGGCAGGGCTTGTACAAGTTTCTGAAAGGTTTTTTCCAACATGCACTGTAAAAAATGTATTACTGGTTACTGGTTGCCAGTAACTAACTATTGATTTTACAGTATTTTATGTTATTTACTGGCAACAGTTTGTTCAAAGTAAAATGAACATGAAACATTTCAGTTTTTATCTTCTACAGTAAGTTACTGGCAACCAGAGGCATAATTACAGCTAATGTTTTACAGTGTGGGTACATCTTACGTATCATGGATAGATATCATTTACTGGAAAAGCATGCCCACACGTCAATCAGCGTGTCCACACGTCAAAAGAGCGAGAACCGATAATGCTAGAAGTCAAAGACATCACTTTACTCGACAGCTTTGTTTAATATCAATACAACAATGGCACGAAAGAAGAAGTACATTTGGATTATTTTGAAGTAAGCCAGCCTTATGGAAACAATGGATATAGCTTGTTTATCCAGGGTAGCAGCGGCGTTTTGCGTGTTTGTGTAAAACTGGGTTTCGTTGAAAAGTGCCAACCAGGTCATGAGTTGCACAGGGTAAGTAAGACTTCTGTGTTATGTTGAAAATCGCATGTAAGTGAACAAACATGTAGTGAATCATAAGTTATCCAGTGTTGCTTGCTCGTGACTCGCTACACCCCTGGCACACCCCAAGGGGGTCAGTTTTTTTCTGGGAAAATTCGCTAGAGCTGATCTGTCTTTTGTTAATCTGATAAAACTAAAGACTCTGAGAGATGAAGGATTTAATTCTACTCTATAGGTACTCAAGATTACCGTGATACAGTGCCCTCCACAAATATTGGCACCCCTGTTTAAGATGTGGTCTAAAAATTCTCCTTTTTATTTAAACAACATAGAACCCAAATTCAAAAAAGACAAAAATACAACCTTTCATTTAAATATATTACTTTAATGGTAAAAAAAATTACACATTAAGAAAAAAAAACTTGAAATCATGCATCCCACAATTATTGGCACCCCTGAAGTTAATACTTTGTACAACCCCCTTTTGCCAACACAACAGCACCTAATCTCCTCCTATAACATTTCACAAGATTGGAGAACACAGAGAGAGGGATCTTTGACCATTTTTCTTTGCACAATCTTTCCAGATCATCCAGTTTCCTGGGTCCTCTCTTATGCACTCTCTTCTTTAGCTCGCCCCACAGGTTTTCAGAGGTGTATAATACTTAAGTATTTTAGTTACATTTTCCAAGCATCTGTGCTTTATCAGAGTGTTTGTCTTGGGAAAAAATTACTTTTCTTTACTAAAACATTTTCACAACATTCTAAAGCATAGAATCATACTGTGTATTCATTATATATTGCATATTAAAATTGATTTAATGCCTAATTACATAAAAATTTTGTACTTTTACTTTCTTAAATAAAGTACGATTTTTTTTACTTAAGTAAAAGTACAAAAAATACTAGATGTTTAATCAACTTAAATATTAAATATAAACCAAAAACTTGAAATTATGAAATAGTAAAAATTATGATAATGTGTTTTGGAATGTATGTTTTCCAAAGTAAAACACTAATAAAATACGATTAAATGAAAATGTACTTTTATGCAGAAAGTACAAATACTTAAGTACTATACAACTCTGTAGGTTTTCGATTGGGTTGAGGTCTGGGGACTGAGATGGCCATGGGAGGACTTTGAGTTTGTGACTGCTAAACCATTTTTGTGTAGATTTTGCCACGTTTTGGATCATTATCCTTCTGAAAGACCCAATGACGACCCATGGTCAGCTTTCTGGCAGAGGCCTTCAGGTTTTTATTTAAAATGTCCTGGTAGTTCAAAGTGTTCATAATGCCATGCACCCTAAGGTTTCCAGGGCCTTTGGAAGAGAAACAGGCCCACAGCATCACAGATCCTCCACCATACTTCACGGTGGGCATGAGGTGCTTTTCGGGATACTCATTTTTTGTTTTTTATGCCAGACCCACTTAGAGTGTTTGTCAGGGGCGATTCCAGGATTTTATAAATGGGGGGCACAGGGGGGACCAAGAACCAGTCGGGGGGGGGGGGGGGGGGGGGGCAATCAGAAAATTCAAATGAAAATAAATACTGGTTTAGAAAATATTAAGCAAGGTTCCCAAAATCTTGTGCAATGCCACGTGCTCTATAGATGGTATTATTTTTTTGTATTTTGCATGCATTAGACAACACAGTTATGTTCCAGAATAGTTCACTTTAAATAAATTGTCATAATTTACTCGTCCTAAAGTTATTTCAAACATGTATGAGTTTTTCTTCTGCTGAACACAAAATAAAATATTTTGAAGAATCTTAGTAGCCAGAAAGTTGATGAACCCCATTGACTGCCATGTTATTTTGTTCCTACATATGAAGTCAATGGGATCCATCAACTGATTTTGGTTACCGACATTCTTAACTCTTTTCTTTTTTGTGTTCAGCAGAAAGAAACTCATACAGGTTTGAAACAAGTTTAGGTATATGACCATTTAAATTAAGTGAACTATTCCTTTAAGTAGGTTATCTAAATTACACAGAGTTGCGTGTAGCTGGTATATTAGTTAACGTTCTGACATATCAGGATTTTGGGAAAATATTAGCCCTACTTAAAAATGTGTTTTTCTACTCTGTCTGATCTGACTTTCATTGTTTATTATTTTTATTTTAACACAACTGAATGCTATTTTTACATATTATCTGTTCTGTTGTCAGACATAAAGAAAGAGTTTAAAATAGTGACTAAACACGACCCAATAACACCTCGTGTTTAATCCAACCAGCTGTTACTTTATACTGCTAAAATCCTGATTTAAATGCGACATTGTCTGATACAATTTACATTGAAGAGCTGATTTTAAATTAAAATAGCTTTTTAGTTTAAATGTAGATCGCGTATAGCGCAGGCAATTCAGCGCAAATTCAAAAATATCAGAGAATACTGTTACGCGTGCGCGCGCAAACCGCACCATAGGGAGGGAGAGAGCTCGTGCACAGAGAACTGGTGTGTGTCTGTGTGGGAAAACACTACTAACCTTTAAGTCATGATACTCGATCAACAGTCTTCTCTGTCAGTAACATCTGTTGACTGTTAACTTTTACGTGAAAAGACAAGTACACGGAGGAACCCATGTGGAAAACACAGCCAACTTTTAACTCCTTCACTCAGTGTCATGTAAGAGAGGCACTGTTCCGCACGCAGCAGTGAGAAAGCGTGCACGAGAGAGAGAGAGAGAGGCGCTGCTGAGCGCTTGCAAAAGGGAACGAAGCCGTTTTAAACAGTAAAATAAAATGTAAATGGTAATCATGAAAAATCTATTTGATTTGTGTTGATTTGTGCCTGTGTTGAGTCTGTGGCGGGTTGCCCGCTCCTTCTTCGCGTTCGCACGAGTCTCAAATCAAACAGTGATTGACAACTGGTCCAAAGGTGCGGTGGGTGTCTTGGTGTCTCTTTCCTCCTGTTTAAAAATGCGCAACTACTGTGCTCACTTCGTCTTCGCGGGAGGCTCAAATCAAAAAGTGATTGACAGCTCTCTGGTCCAATGGTGCGGTGGGCATTTTCAGGTTGACAGTAAATCTAGTTGGCCCAATGAGATTGGAGGGGGGGCCAATCATATTCCAGGTTGGGCCGGTGCCACCCCATGCCCCCCCTCTAGACACGCCCCTGGTGTTTGTTGCCAAAAAGCTCAATCTTAGTCTCATCTGACCAAAGCACACGATTCCAGTTGAAGTTCCAGTACCGCTTAGCAAACTCCAGATGTTTATGTTTGTGAGTGTTAGTGAGAAAAGGCTTTTTCCTTGCATGCCTCCCAAACAGCTTGTTGGTATGTAGAGAGCGTTTGATGGTTGTTATGAAGACTTTGTGACCCTAAGATGCCACTCTTTGATGCAATTCTGTGAAAGTGAGCTTAGGAAATTAGTTTTCTTCTCTTACCATCCTCCTCACTGTGCGTTGTGGAAAGATAAACTTGGGACCTCTTCCAGCCTTGTTTGTCACTGTTATAGTTGTTTTAAACTTCTTAACTCTTTCTCCGCCAGCATTTTTTTTTAAAGTTGCCAGTCAGCGCCAGCGTTTTTCATGATTTTCACAAAAGTTTAATGCCTTCCAGAAAATGTTCTTCTTTAAATATATAAACATACAATGTTCCAAATGAAAGAGACCCTCTGCTTTAAAAAAAAAAAAAAAAAAAAAAAACAACGTTTCATCCTACCTTCAGTAGTTTTTTTGTAATCAGCTTTTGAATATGAGTAGGTTTCTGCAAAAACACCACATTTTGAGCAAAAAGCAGAGAAAATTCAGTTTTTGTGACAGACTTTTCATAGAGATCCCATTCAGAGCGATCTTTAAAACAGACACGGACATGCAGCCACTTGCCATATAATACTTCCGGGTTTAAAAAGTTGCGGAAGGGCGCTACCTGGTGAATAAAATAGCGGTATTGCGGAAAGCCGGAAATACTCGTCATTGGCAGGGAAGCGTTTTCTCTTGATCAATGGCGACGAAAGAGTTTTAATGATTCCTCTGACGGTTGATACGGGCAAGTTAAGGCGAGTGGCTATTTTCTTGTAGCCATTTCCTGACTTATGAAGGTCAATACACATCTGCCTTACTTAAATGGTGTGTTCTCTTTTCTTTGCCATATGTTTTGCCGTATGTTATGGGAGCTTTAAACTTTGATACTTTGAAACTTGTTACTCTATTAATCAAACCCTGGAACAAAAAAATCTGGACATCTTAAATGGTTTGTCAGTTGTCACTGTAATTTTTTTTTCACAAAGGATGCCTGTGAATTTAAACAATAATTTGCAAGTAATGTATGATTAGATATTCCCAGGTAATATTCAGATTAAAAAAATCTTTTCAAATGCTTTGAAAAGTAAAAATGTTTTGAATGGCTCTTTGGAAGGCTCCTTCAGTTGTACATTTTTAACTTTAAGAAGCTTTTGGACTTGTAACACAATGTTTTGAAGCTTCTTCACTGTACTTTATTGATGATCTCTATTTGTTTTGTGCATCTGAGGATTGAGACTAAATCAGGATGTTGACCAATGCAGCTCTTATTCTCATTGTCACCAGTAAAGTTGTCCTAGGACAGGTAAGATTAAAATATGATTCTGTATATTACTGTCCAATCATCATGATTTCTGTGAGATTATTTCTCCTTCCTATAGGATGACAGACGGGCTGTTAAAGGAGAGATATTACCATTAGATATGGCAGAGGATTCAGTTGATGACCGGTATAATGACTGTACAGAGAAGATGAAAAACCTGGTGGAGAAAAAATATCTACAAGATGAAATCACTGCTAACATATCAGGCTTTGGAACTGCTTGGATAAACAGTACAAAAAACATCACTGGATCAAAAGACAATCTGAAAAGAAACCATTTAATTGCCATTTCTGTGTATACTGGTGTTCAAGTATATAAGACATTCAATCGGGATGTTAGTACCAGTAAACAAAAATACAAAGACAAGACATACGCATGGTATTCGCTTCATTTTTGGTTAACATCAGCGATACAGACTCTAAAGAAAAAACAAACGAAATGCATATCAACTTATCGTGGTACCAAAGATAGGTTTAATGAGAATGTTCTGAACAAAGAGATTCGGTTTGGTTCATTTGCGTCCTCCTCTCTTGATCGTGCAATAGCAAAGGGTTTTGGAAATGAATCTTGTTTTGAAATCAATACTTGTCATGGTGCTAATGTGACAAAATACTCCTATTTACAGCATGAGAAAGAGGTGCTGATTCCCCCATATGAGAAATTTAATGTCACTGCTATAAAGAAGGGTGCCTGGTGTAAGACTGTGTTTGTGTTAAACAGCTCTGATATAAAAAGTAACTTAAACTGTGCAGTGGCATCAGTCAAGCCCAAGAAATATCACAATGCCATTATCTCTGACTAATCAGCCTTTAGATATTTTCATTTTTCTTTTATATATTAAGCTTGGCATTCATACAAGTTAACTTCTTACACCCTGAAGCTATTTTGGGGATTTTCGCCTGGATTTGGCCTACCCAATTTCAAAAGCATCCCATACCCACATGCAGAGGTTTACATACAAAAGTTTGGTATCATTTTACAGGTAACCCTTTGAAATTACATAAAACACTGTTAAAAGTGCTCAACATGGTTGTATGTGATATCAGTCCTCTAATAAACACAAAAATAAATAGGCGCTTTTTGATGTTTTTTTCTAAAGTTTTTATTTGAAAGTATATAACTCTGGTCCTGGGTATCTCAGGTCCCTGCAGACAGTTTTGTTTGATTCCAGCAATTGTCAGCTTACAGAGAAAAAAGGAATTTTTTCTCTATCATAATCTATGCAAAAGTTATTTTACTCCAACTGATGGGAGGAATAATACCCTTTTTGTATACAATTTCTGCCTAAGAACATTTGAAGTGTCCCCATAACCACATACAGTGGAATAACTGCAATTTCTTTATATCATTTTAAAGAAAACCCTTTGAAGTTACATAAAAAGCTGCTGTTTGTGACAAATATTGTTATTTATGTTGTTTTTCATATGATGAAACACAAAATTTTCTTTTTTATGTTGTAAACACTGTCTTTGATAGTGTATAACTCTGGTTCTGGGTGCTCTAGCAGACTGCAGATAGTTCTGGAGTTCTGGTTGTTAGCAGCAGCAGACAGTAAACACCCAAAAAAAGAATGAACTCTTTAGCATGTCGCATTCAAAAGTTATTCTCATTTTACTAAAGGGTGTGAAAATACATTTTTCATACAAATATTAATTTTTTGTTTTGCACATATAATAAATAGCAAGGGATTATATATGCACACAACCAAAGAAAATGCTGTGAATGGACTCATTGTTTAGAGTAGGACCTAAAATAAAAGATGATGTATCATTTGTGGCTATATGTGCTATCTGAGGCAGTTCACACACAAGTTTCCCATATGTTTACAAAAGACCATTTTTTACCTTATTATTCATTCAGCGATTGTTGGATATGTGTTGATAATAGATCAAAAATAACGCTGTAGCCTTATTCCTGAGAGTGAGAGCTTTCATTTGATATAAGACTTGCCCATGTTTGTCATTTTTGAAAAATATGAAATATGTAAATATTAAATGATATAATAAAATATTGGGGGGGTGATAGTGTAAATTAAGTGTAAATAACTTTCTTACAGTAAAAGATGTGTCAAAGTGATGCATATCTGCAGAAAGTAGAGACTCTAAGCTTTCAAACAGTATCTCATATGTGTTACTGGGGTCCATGACGGAGCATCAAAGATTAAAAGAATATTTTATATTAAGTCAAAATACGAAATTCTGGACCCGGGACAGGGTCCTCAGGGTTGAAGAGGTTAAGGATTGACGCTTTAATGATAATTTAGTTTTTTTATATTTCGTTTTTTAGACCATATGCAGAATTAAATACAGTTTAATTAAACACAATTGTTGCATATTTTTTGCATATGTACACAACTTTGCCATCCTGCTTTGGTACTAAAAATATCTTAATACCAGTTTTACAAACTTTAAGAACTACAAGAATTAAAGCATGTTAGTTACTGCATGAATAAATTACACTTATATTTTATTTATATTTGTTTAATGCTTTACTCCACTGTCTTTTTTCTCATGTCATGTTTGAATTTGTTACCAAAAATTTTTTTGTTTAATATTTTAAAATTGATATTTTGTGTCAAATTCTTAATTTTATCCATGAGACAAGTAGTCGTTCATTTACTCACCCTCATGTTATTATAATCATGTGAGAAATAAGGGATACCTGCACTTAGAAAAAATAAATCATTGTTTAATTATAGTTAAGTGTAGTACTGTGATTAACGAAGTGCCTGCCTTGTCCTCCGATCACCACTAGAGAGAGCCATCTCCCGAGTATTAGTTTATTCCGGACTGCATTTACCACAATCCCAATACTGGGACTGATTGCACTCCCATGTGTTTCCCATCATCCATCGCCTATATAAACTGAACTTGATTTCAGTGCGAAGCCTTAATTTGCCACTTTGATTATCATTCTGAAAGGTATTCTGTCTGTGATTACATGGTTTGTTACTTATTGTTACTGCTGACTTATTATGACCCTTCTGCCTGTATTATTGACGATGAGATTTGCCTTACCTGCAAATTGCTGTGTTTGCTGTTATTGACCCTCGCCTGTTTGACCACAAGTTAATAAAAGTCTGCAAATGGATCCTGGTTTTTGACCAAATGATAACAATTTGTATTACCAAAGTAATCAAACTCATGATCACCATGTGCTTGCTGAGAGACAGTGTAACACCACCATTCAGTCTTTTCCTATTTTAAGTAGATGTGCTTCAATGCCTTTTATCTACATACAAAGTTCTATAGGTTTCTGTCAGGGGATGTTAAAATGTAGTGAAAAAAGTATGTTTAAAGACGTCTCCTTACCTTGGCCAAATTCACAATGGTATAATAATGATTTATAATTTGAGCTGTCGTGTTGGTTTTCCTGGGAAAGTTTGAAAAAGTAATTTGGCTTTGCGTGATGACGTCACATCCGTAAACAAGAAAGAGGAGCTGGCCGCTTCATAGCATAAGCTCCAGATGGCAGCATGTAGTTAGTTTAAAAAACAGTTGCTTAGAGTTAAAGAGTGTAATCTAGATGATGGTGTTTAATCTGTGAAGGTTGGAAGCATATCCGCCAGTTGGATGAGTAAAAAATAGCCTGACTACGTCAGTCTTTGTACTTCCACTAAATTTCATTACGCTTCTGTACTCAGTCTGAGATACCTCCCATTCAAACTGTTTTCCTCAGGTCTCAAAACAACCGTCCAATCAACGAACAGAGGGCGGGCTGAAAGCCGTGACGTAGACGCTAAGAGTCGAATGAACGGTTGTAGTTTGTATCGAACATGGAGGCACAGAAAGCTATTTGCTCTGTTGTGGAGAACCGGCACTTGCCAACTTAAGCCTGAACAAGAAAAGTGTTTGTTAAACATTTTGAATGGAGATTATGTTGTTGCCCTACTCCCGACAGGTTTTGAGAAAAGTTTAATTTATCAGCTATTACCAATCGTCAGCAAGAAACTGTGTGCAGCACTGCTCGCCCCTCCCTAGTTTCCACCTCGAGGAGGTCCCAAAAACACCCCATGACCAGACACAAGAGAGAGAGTAAGTAAATTAAAACAATTTTTATTAATTTAATTTAAAAAGGTAGGTGGGGAAAGAGGTAAATCTAAAATTTGTTTTCTGGGCCTGGAGAACTTTAGCTCCGAGTCGCTTCTGACTCTCACGGGGATTTATAGATAGGTCGTCCAACTTCCTCCTCTCCTTTATCCACACGTGACTATGAATGAATACTCTCAGCTTCTTCCTCCTTTTGGTTTCCCAGGTGAACTGCAGACGGAGCCTTTCTACCTCCTTTCTGGACACAGAATGAGCCCAGGTCAACACACTGGTGAGTGGATGGGTAAGTACCTTGGACTAGCGGCCTTGATGGGTATGTGGCACACTGGTTCGAATCCTGAGAGTCCAGAAGGTTTACAAGTGCGTCCCTGGGTTCGGAGCTGAAGGCGCCTAGAAGGTACACAGGTGGGTACACAGGGAGGTACACTGGGCTCTTGGCTTTGGGCGTACAGGTAAGTACACAGGGAGGTACACTGGGCTCTTGGCTTTGGGCGTACAGGTGAGTATACTGGTAGGTACACTGGGCTCTTGGCTTTAGGCGTACAGGTGAGTATACTGGTAGGTACACTGGGCTCTTGGCTTTGGGCGTACAGGTGAGTATACAGGGAGGTACGCTGGGCTCTTAGCTTTAGGCGTACAGGTGAATATACAGGGAGGTACACTGGGCTCTTGGCGTTGGCGTACAGGTGAGTATACAGGTAGGTACACTGGGCTCTTGGCTTAAGGCGTACAGATGAGTATACAGGTAGGTACACTGGGCTCTTAGCTTTAGGCGTACAGGTGAATATACAGGGAGGTACACTAGGCTCTTGGCGTTGGCGTACAGGTGAGTATACATGTAGGTACACTGGGATCTTGGCTTTAGGCGTACAGGTGAGTATACAGGGAGGTACACTGGGCTCTTGGCTTTGGGCGTACAGGTGAGTATACAGGGAGGTACACTGGGCTCTTGGCTTTGGGCGTACAGGTGAGTATACATGGAGGTACACTGGGCTCTTAGCTTTAGGCGTACAGGTGAGTATACAGGTAGGTACACTGGGCTCTTGGCTTTAGGCGTACAGGTGAGTATACAGGGAGGTACACTGGGCTCTTGGCTTGGGCGTACAGTTGGGTATACAGGGCTTTTAACAATATAGATATAACTCACAAACCCGTAGGTAGGCAGACGTCAGGCTTTAGCTCTTTGGGGTTTGGGTGGATGGAGAGGACGTATAAGCACACAGCGAACTTCAAGGCTTCATCGCTAGGACAGACTTCTAAGGAAACACTTAGACGTTAACTCCCAATGCGTCGTGGAAAAGTCCCATGTCGTCGTAGAGCCCTTAGCTCGAACCTGCAGACTGGCAGCAAACAAACACACAGAATTCCTTTAACGATGTACTACTTCAGTGAACATGTGGGGAGAAATACAACACCTCTTGGCTACGAACAAGGGCAGATGGAGGTACAGGCCAAGGCTGCTGCTAGTTGGGCCTAGCACAGCCACAGATGGTATCACACGGTGGGTAGGTTGAAGTAGGGTGCCACATCGGGTGCTGTCCTGCTGGAGTGGGCCAAGCGCTTCCCTCTCCTCTCTTCCAGAAAACGGGAGAAGAGATCTAGACAGGGGCGGGCATCTGAAATCACTCAACAAACGTATAATCATACACAGAGACAGCACCTATGCTTTTTCCACGCAGCAGCCTATTCGAGTTTTCCTCCTTTGATGCTTCACACAATATTCACATCAATTTCTTACTTCTTGTAGTTGACACATCACCACCAGGTGGGGGAAGGGATCAGGTATCACAGTCCGGTTGTATATATGTGAATCAGTTGTCCAACTTCACCAGCTCACTTCCTTTAATCCAGGGCTCTCCTCTTCGGCTTAGGAGTGATCGCTGACAACATTGACACAGTACAACACTGCAAATCTTCAGGTGTACACATGTCAAAAAGACTCACCCACTGCACTCCACACACTCACGGTGAATTAGGGTCAAACCACCATGTTGGGCCGGGAGTTGGTCCTGAACCATAGAAAGGGATTAGTGCGAAGGATGACCGGATGGAAACGTCAAACCCACGGCTGGTATACACACTCCTTCCTCTTCTTTGCTAGCTTCGGCTCGCCCACCACTCCTTTCCACGGGTGGGGCCGTATACACACTGCGCAGACACACAGGAAACAACTGGGATGCAATGTTAGCAAAGTTGTCACCAAAAATACAACAATTCCACAAACTCACAATTTCGTTGACACTTAAGGCCTTTCTCCCTCTCTTCTGGAGGTCGGATGTATACAGATTGCTAATAAACACTCCTTGGTTCCTCCCAATGCGTTCCACTGTGACTTATCAAGGTACACAATCTCTTCTAGGTAAATAGTGCATATCAACACAATTACTTCAACGGGGATGCTTGAGTTACTTAGCTCCGTTTGTTTTCAGCCTAATCCTCCGTTTTGTCTTCGCCCAGTCTGCAATATCCACAGCACTACGTCTCACCAAGCTCACCGATCGCTCCGTCTCACCCACAGCATTGGCCGGAATAAACACCACCTCTTCCTGTTTTTTCGGGTGCCTTATTTATACGCCTCCGTTCCATCGAATCGCCCGATTGTCACTCGCCACGTTTGTCTACACACCTGTCTTCAATAAAGCCCAAATCTGGTTGCCCGGAGTTACCAGAAGTGACGGGGTGTTTCACGGACCATCGTCCGGGCAGAACTATTCTTCGCAATTTCGGTTCTGCTACCTCAAGTCACTCCATGACATAGGGCCCTATTTTAACGATCTGAAACGCAAGTACGAAGCGCAAAGCGCAAGTGAGTTTGTGGGCGGATCTTGGGCACTGTTGGTATTTTCCCGGCATGAGAAATAACTCTTGCGCCGGGCGCAAATCAATAAGGGGTTGGTCTGAAGTAGGTTCATTATTCATAGGTGTGGTTTGGGCGTAACGTCAAATAAACCAATCAGAGCGCTATCCAACATTCCCTTTAAACGCAAGGGCGCAAGTTCCATGGCGGGTTGCTATTATTATGACGGATTTACCAGGCGCACGCCAGGAACGGTTCACAGCCGAGGAGACCCCCGTTCTTGTAAGAGCAGTTAAAGACAGAGAAGTTGTTTTGTATGGGGATAGGAGAAACCCGCCCAAATCAGCGTCGGTTAAACAGGCGTGAGAGGAAATAGCCACAGTCTCATCAGCTGGCATCCCCATCGTTGCGCCAAGCACTACAATGATGTCAGGAGACAGGGGAATCCCAAGCTTGCCAGCATAAATCGGGCACGCCGTGTAACGGGAGGTGGATCTGCCTCAGGACCTGACGCCAGCAGAGGACATCGCTGCGTCCACCCTCACCGCTGAAAGGGTTTGGGGGCTTTGACATCGGACCCAAGAAACGCAAGCAAGGTCCAACCCAAAAGTACTCTTACAAATCAAGTTCATATACATTAAGGTTTCTTATGAAAACATTTTAATTATTATTTACATAAAATAAACGTAATACAGCCACACAACAAACTTATGAAAATATTTTAATCGTTATTTGCATGAGAATTTTTTAACGCAGCCACACAATAAATAAAACTATCACCACAATGCTCACCACTATGATTCCCCTTATCTCGTGTTTTAATATTTTTTAGTGTAACAATTTATGATTTGCAAAAATAACTGTTGCATCTGTGTAGATTAGATAAGCAAAGAGTGTGCGCGTTGTGCACGCTATACATTATGGTCAAGCATGCGCCCTTAAAATAGCATAATGAACAACGCTCAACGCGCCACTGACTTTAAACTTTTTTTTCTGGTCAGTGGCGCAATTGTTTTTTGAAACTGCAAAATAGCACCAGGGATGTTTTGCGCCGGAACACGCCTCGTTTTTGTTGAGCTGAACCGCCCAGGGAGCGCAAGTTCATTCCCTAGTTTGCCGACAAGGTCAATTTACTGACAAGGTCAATTGCGCTGGCTGCAAGATAGGGCCCATAGTGTTTAACTAGCTCTGGCCCGATTTACTTTACATAATCTGCAGAAGTTGTTCATAGCCATGTTAACTCCGGTATTTCGCTCGATGGATTTGTTTTCACATCACACGTGTGTTTTACAGCAGAAATTTGATGCGGCTGAGCCGGCGCATAACGCACATCATATCCAAACGTTATGTGATTGGCTTACGTTTAGACCAATGATTTTAAACTTCAGACAAGCCCATCCCACGAGAAGGAAAACGATTGTCAATTATGCCCAGCCAGACTCTGTCTATGCACTGTAAAAAATAAATTGTTGGCTCAATGAATTATTTTTTAGTAACTAGTTCCACAGAAATTTTACGTTCACTCAATTTCTGACTCCAAAGTGTTACCTGGATTGATGTTTATTAGTTGGCCCAAACTTGACTCAAATATAAAAAAGTATGTTTGCTCAACTAGCTTTATAGTTCATTCAACTAAAATGTTTTAATCAGTTGAATCTTTAAAAACTTACAGTAAAGACTCTGTCAATTAAAATTTAAGTATTTACTCAATGTTTTATGTGTTACTTCAATTCATATTTATTATTTGGAAATTTTTAATAAACTTTTTTAAATTATTTATCAAATAATTTCTGCTGGTGTTGTTAACAAATAATTAACTTCAGTCACATAAAAACAAAAGCTTTATTCACTTATCATACAGACTGAACATACAGAATTAAATCTTCTCTAAATAGAGGGCATAAAACAGTCCAAAAGCACTCCAAAGTCAGAACATCTCCAGGGCCATTTAGAAGAACTTCTTTCGCCATGTAACCCTCTGGTCTGCCTCCACATCATCACCGCTCTGGTTTGATAAACAGAGGAATATAAATACACACACACACACATACATAGTTGTTTAATATAATAAAGCTTGACGGTGAAAGACTTTATACCCTAAAATTGCCAAATTTCCCTCAGATATCACACGTAATTGAATTAAACACTATTGGGCGGTTTTCTCGGACAGGGCTTATCACTGACTAAAATACTGAGATCTCTTAACATATGAGTGCTATTGTTTTGTCTCAAAATGCACGCCAGTGTTGTATTTTATAAGGTTTGTTTGTAAAAATGTCCCAATTATAATTAAGACGGAGTCCTTAACCCTGTCCGGTAACCAAAATAGCTCCACTTTAACTCGGACACATAACATAACACACCTTTAAATAACTTATATCTTTACAAAAACGTCGAGTATTTGCGTCTTTGCCAATTTAATATAGTCTAAAATTAACATTTATTTACAAACACTTACCTGACGTGAACTTGAGGAAACGGCTGATGACTTGTGTCATGTGAATCAGTAAGTGATTCTGGCTGTTAGGTGCGGATTGATCTCAGATGAAATGACCTGTGATCCAGATCCTTCCGGGTTAAGACATTTTAAATTAAAAACTCACGCACATACTGTACATACACACACGCGAGCAGTCATGAGCGCATGAGCGCGCGCACACGGGTACACACACGGGTATATTTAGAAGTTTTATTTAAGATTGTTATGATATTGGGACTATTTCTCCATCCGCTCCTTCAGCTCTGAAGTTCAAATTGGCATGCAGTCTGGTTATAACAAATGTAAAAGATATGAAACATCACTCAACAGCGATATCAATTAAGTGCAATCCTAAAATATGATTTAAAACATAACCCTTTCATTGTTAAGTACGAGAAATTTAAATGAATTAAATCACGTTTAAACGCCACAGAGATATCAGAGCCAGCAGTCGATTTCTGATGCGCTTGCCGAGGCGAGGCTGCGCTGGGCGGGGTGTGAGCGCTTAAGCGCCGGTGATTTTCTGGAGCTCATATGGAGCTCCGTCCGAAAGTGTCCGAGCACATTTCTAAATAGACGCTATCTTTATTAACCGACCGCATATTTAAACTTTAAGGACATACATTCGCGCCTGAACAACTCTTACAATTACATTTTGTAACCAAATAACAGTAATATTATGAACATTTTGTTGTCAGGAAACATAGCTGTCATAAGTCCACATATTTACCTGATTTGTCTTAATTAGTTCAGTCAACATTAGCCATTCTGAATGTTGACTGGATTTAAAAATAACCATTCATTTAATGTTATAAACACAGTTTTATCTAGACTTAAAATAATATGTCTTCTCAACTAGCTCAAACAAAAAAATTGGTTTAACTTATATATTTTTGCCCGTCCAACATTTCATTAATTGGATTTTTTACAGTGTGTGTGTTGCACGTGTGTGTGTATGTATGTGTGTGCGTGTGTTTTGAATTTAAAATGTCTTAACTCGGAAGGATCTGGATCACAGGTCATTTCATCTGAGATCAATCCGCACGTAACAGCCGGAATCACTTACTGTTTTACACAACGACACAATTCATCAGCCGTTTCCTCAAGTTCACGTCAGGTAAGTGGTTGTAAATAAATGTTAATTAGATGCAAATACTCGAGATGGAGGTATTTTAGTTAAAATAACCTGTAGATAGGGTTGGTTTACTGGTAACAAACCTTATAAAATACAATACTGGTGTGCATTTTGAGACAAAACATGAAGCACTGATATGTTAACAGATGTCAGTATTTTAGTCAGTGATAAGCCCTGTCCGAGAAAACCGCCCAATAGTGTTTAATTCAATTACGTGTGATGTCTGAGGGAAATTTAACCTAACGTTAACGTTATTTTAGGGAATAAAGTCTTTCACCGTCAAGCTTTATTATATTAAACATGTATTTATGTATGTGTGTGTGTATTTATATTCCTCTGTTTATCAAACCAGAGCTGTGATGATGTGAGAGGCAGACCAGAGGGAAACATGGCGAGAAGAAGAAGTTCTCCTAAATAACCCTGTAGATGTTCTGACTGACTTTAGAGTGCTTTTTGGACTTTTTTATGCCCTCTATTTAGAGAAGACTTAATTCTGTATGTTCAGTCTGTATGATAAGTGAATAAAGTTTTTGTTTTAATGTGACTGAAGTTAATCATTTTGTTAACAACACCAGCATAAATTGTTTGATAAATAATTTTTAAAAGTTTATAAAAAATTCCCAAATAATAAATAATTATTGAAGTAACACATACACCGTGTGCAGAATTAGGCAAGTTGTATTTTTGAGGATTACTTTTGTTATTGTACAACTACAGTGCTCTTGGTCAATTCAAAATGTTAACAAACCCTCAAACCTGAACATTTAAGTAGTAAATGTGGAATTTTGGCTTTCTTAAGAGAATATTTCTATAGACATCATTATTTGGCAACTATTAGTGTGCAGAATTATTAGGCAACTAAATGAAAAAGAAAGATTTTATTTTTTTATTTATTTATTGTTTATTTGACAGGGACGTTGCACAACAAATGTGTTGCACAGACCAGAAATAGCTTCAAGCTAATTTTCATCTGTAGTCCCTGGACAGCGGCAAAGTGACAACAAGTTAATACAGTGTACAATAAACATTTCTACCAATAAGTCCACTCACAGTACAAAATACAAATAAAACACCTATAAAAATATCGTCTCAACAAACTGCAGTATTTACAACTATTAAAATTTACCTGCTATAACCCAATTTACCAATTTTTGTGCTAATGATTACAAAACTGCCCATTTTTCAACCACTTTTTAAGGTTAAATTTAAACTGTTGCAATGTAATACTCTCTCGCACAGTTAAAGGCAACGAATTCCACATCCCTGCTGCTTTTACTGAGAAGCAATTCTGTCCAAAGGTAGAGGACCTAAATTTAACATAACAGTCTCCTCTAGAGGTGGCTCGCGTTGTTCTATTTCCTACCTCTTCACACGATTTTACCAACATTCTCAGGGGCTGTGGTGCCAAATCATGAAAAATTTTATATACTAAACTAACATTCGAAAACAAAATAAAATTTTCAAACGTTAGTAGTCTATATTTCTTCACAATATTACAGTAGTGGTATGAAACAGGTTTTTTGTCTAAAATTTTAAGTGCCTGTTTATACAAGCTTTGGAGCGGCTGTAATACAGAGTTGGTTGCTAAAGACCAAGTTGTGCTGCAATAAGTAAAATGTGACAATATCATTGCATGCATATAAAGCTTAGCTGCATCCGTGCTCATTTGCTGGCGAAGATATCTAAACTCCGATAAATTAAATTTTACAGTTTTTATCAGTTTGGAAGCATGCTTTTTAAATGACAGTGTCCTGTCCAACACCACACCTAAATACTTAACAAACTCTGCTTCGTGAATTCTTGTTCCTTTTACAATAATTTCTGGCGCCGAGTGAGAAGTATTCCTTGTTGAAAAAAACATGCTGACAGTTTTACTATAATTCAAAGTCAAGCATGATTGCTCCATCCAAGCTGAAATTTTTTCCATTGCTCCCTGAAGCACTGCTGCTGCATTCTGAATTTTTTTTGCATGAACATATATCACAGCATCGTCGGCATACATTTGTACATGCACATCAGGACAAATAGCCGGAAGATCATTTATATACACACTGAACAAGAGAGGGCCCAAAATGGAGCCTTGTGGCACCCCAACTGGGCAATCTAAGAATGATGACATCGTGCTCTTAACTCTTGTGCAGTGCTTCCTATTATTTAAATAAGATGTAAACCATAGTAATGTCTCATCAGAAATGTTATGAGTGGACAATTTGGATAAGAGGATGTTATGGTTTACCGTGTCAAAAGCTCTTTTCAGATCTAAAAATATAGCCCCCACCACCCCCCCTTTATCCAACATGGCTTTAAGTTGTTCAACGAAATAACAAAGTGCCGTTTCAGTCGAATGATGTTTTCTAAAACCGAACTGAAGTGGATTCAGGGGGTGCTCTCCAAAATTCAAATGATCCATTAGTTGCATGGCCACTACTCTCTCAACTACCTTAGATATTACAGGTAGGATACTCACTGGTCTATAGTTGGCCAGCTCACCTTTGTCTCCTCCCTTATGCAAAGGTGTAATCAATGCCTTTTTTAGACAGTCTGGGAAGACCGCTTTTCTGATGGATCGATTGATTAACTGAGTAATAGGTCGACATAGGGTGGCAGCATTCCTTCTTATCATACACGAATCTAACCCATAACCATCCTGTGACTTAGAAACTTTAAGTTCTTGTAAAATTTTAATAACCTCTGGCTCCGAAACCTCATTTAAGTGAAACACTCATTTTGTTAAATCTACAGATTTCAGATCCACTTTTCTATTATCAAAAACAACTGCCAATTCATTAACAGAATCTTTAAAAAAACTATTAAAAGCACTAGCTACCTTTGATTCATCTTGCGTTAAAACATTGTTTATTTTAATTTCATAACATTTCTGAGACATTTTTTTCCGCGAAATAGTATTAATGTGCTTCCAAACCAAATGATTGTTTCCTTTAGCTTGTGTTATCAAATCAATAAAAAAGTTTGCCTTCGAAATTCTTAATTCTTTCACTACTTTATTTCTGTAGTCCTTAAATAGACGCATGTCATTATCAATTTTCGATTTTAAAGCCTTTTTAAGTAGAAAATCTCTTCTCCTCATCAAATTCCAAATCTCTTTTGTCAACCAGGGTAAATTTACTTTTTTATTCAAGTTAACACACTTTTTAATAAATTTCACTTTAACATTATTAATTAAATCTAAAAAGCTCCCACAAAATGGGTCTATTTCATCATTAAGATTCAAAATATTCCAGTTAACCTTCTCCAACTCCTGATCAAAATGTACCAAGTCTTTATTGGGTATTTTATAAAAAGTCTCTTTCTTTGTCCTAAAGGTAAATCTATTTTTGTTTAATTTCCTTACTATAAGAACTAAATTATGATCTGACATACCTGTAATAAAATTTAAAGATTTTATAATTCTGTCAGATTTATTTGAAAATACCAGGTCAATTTGTGTTTTAGATGTTTTAGTTATCCTAGTCGGTCCTTTTATTAGCTGTTCAAAATTATAAAGACCAGTTATTTCCTTTAACCTTTTCCTACTGTTTTTATCTATCCAATTAACATTAAAATCACCTAGTACAATTACTTCTTTACCAAGAGTATTTAACTCTTTCACCGCCAGCATTTTTTAAAAAAGTTGCCAGCCAGCGCCAGCGTTTTTCATGATTTTCACCAAAGTTTAATGCCTTCCAGAAAATGTTCTTCTTTAAATAAATAAACATACAATATACCAAATGAAAGAACAGACCCTCTGCTTTCAAACAAAAAAAAACCGTTTCATCCTACCTTTTGCAATCAGCTTTTGAATATGGGTAGGTTTTTGCAAAAACACCATATTTTGAGCAAAAAGCAGAGATAATTCCATTTTTATGACGGATTTTTCATAGAGATCCCATTCAGAGCGATCTTTAAAACAGACACGGACATGCAGCAGCTTGCCATAGGGCAATACTTCCGGGTTTAAAAAGTTGCGGAAGGGCGCCACCTGGTGGATAATAGCGGTATTGTGGAAAGAAGGAAAATCTCGTCATTGGCGGGGAAGTGTTTTCTCTTAATTGACGAGATATCTCGTCAATGGCGGGGAAAGAGTTAATTCTTTTAAAATCCCCTTAAATGATGTATAAAATGTAACATCAGCAGAAGGTGGTCTATAGAACCCAGCTACAATAAATGACATCTGAGGTGACACATTAATAGTTAAAGCAATACATTCAATCTCTACGTCAACTTTATCTTGCACATTAATCTGTTGGCATTGTAAATGCTCTTTAACATAAAACAGTAGTCCACCACCTCTTCCAATAGGCCTATCCCTTCTAAATATGCTATAGCCTGGAATCCGGTAGGCAGCTTGTGGAGATGCCTTTGTTAACCAGGTCTCCGATAGACAATTTTACCATCTCACTTGGTTTTTTTCACCTGTTAAAGTGAGGATAATAAACAAACTCTACATTTACAAAAAAAAAATGTATAAAAAAATATAAAATAAAAAAAATTATAAACTCAGTGACCAATAACCACCCTTCTTTTCAATAACAGTCACATGCCTTCCATTCATGGATTCAGTCAGTTTCTTGATCTGAAGCAACATTTTTGCAGTGGAGTACTTTGATGTATGTGATGGAGCGTTGTCTTGCATAAAAAAAGTCTTCTTGAAAGATGCAGATCTTTTTCTGTACCACTGCTTGAAGAAAGTGTCTTCTAAAAATTGTCAGTAAGTCTGAGAGTTGTTTTTTTATTTCCATTTTCAACCCAAAAAGGTCCAACTAGCTCATGTTTAATAATACAGTACCTCTCTGTGCCTGCCTGCCTGTATTGTAGAAGACACTTTGTTCAAGCAGTGGTACAGGAAAACGTTTGCATCTTTCAAGAAGACTGATTATTTTGCAAGACAACGCTCCATCACATGCATCAAAGTACTCCACTGCATGGCTGGCAAGTAAAGGCCTTAGAGATGAAGAACTAATGCCATGGCCCCCTTCTTCACCTGACTTAAACCCTATTGAGAACCTTTGAGCCCTTCTTAAGCAGGACATTTACAGTGAAGGTAAGCCGTACACCTCTCTGAACAGTGTCTGGGAGGCTGTGGTTGCGTCTGCACAAAATGTTGCTTCAGACCAGATCAAGAAACTGACTGAATCCATGAATGGAAGGCTTGTGACTGTTATCGAAAAAAAGGGTGGCTATATTGGTCAGTCACTGAGTTTATATATTTTTTTATTTTTTATTAAATGTTTTTTTGTAAATGTAGAGTTTGTTTATTATCCTCACTTTAACAGGTGAAAAAACCAAGTGAGATGGTAAAATCTTTCTTTTTCATTTAGTTGCCTAATAATTCTGCACACTAATAGTTGCCTAATAATGATGTACATAGAAATATTCTCTTAAGAAAGCCAAAATTTCACTTTTACTACTTAAATGTTCAGGTTTGAGGGTTTGTTAACATTTTGAATTGACCAAGAGCCCTGTAGTTGTACAATAACAAAAGTAATACTCATAAATACAACTTGCCTAATAATTCTGCACACGGTGTAAAACATTGAGTAAATAATTAAATTTTAATTGACAGAGTCTTTGCTGTACATTTTTAAAGATTCAACTGATTAAAACATTTTAGTTGAATGAACTATAAAGCTAGTTGAGCAAACATACTTTTTTATATTTGAGTCAAATTTGGGCCAACTAAAAAACAATAATTCAGGTAACACTTTGGAGACAGAAATTGAGTGAACGTAAAATTTCTGTGGAACTAGTTACTAAAAAATTATTCATAGAGCCAACAATTTATTTTTTACAGTGTAGCGATAAAAAGACCAGCTTTAATTACTAAGTAAACTGTCCAAGGTCATGAGATGACAAATAGGTGCACATACACAGGGTGTGTGAATACTAGGGTTGCCAACTTTCTCACTCTGAAATACGGGACAAAATGTGGCCTGTCGCCGTAGTGCGTATATGGTTTTGTATACAGTGTATTTAAGCCATTTGTCAAAATGATAGCTAATATCATAATTAAATATTAATTTATAACTCTTATGCTCTGGGAACATACATGGTAGGTTGATTAATAGTTTGTTAATTTACAGCAGGTAGCCTACTTTTAACACAGTAAGGCTTCTTTTGAACCATTAAGTTAACTTTACCTGTCTAAAACAAAACACTTGTGAATCCCGCACTAAAGGTAAATAAAACGTTATCCCCTTCATTTTAATCTTGTGACAAACCAGACTAACATAGATTCTATAAAATGTGGTCTTACAGGGTCAACATCAAAAACATAAATTAAAACACACTCACAGTGTGTGAATCAGAAGTAAAGTTGAAAATGATTAAATCATTCAGATTGATGCGTTTTAGGCAGGTCTGGATCAGCGATCTCTTCAGAATTGAGAACAAACTTTGTAACTATGCCGATCTTTTACAAACAGCTAAGTAACGGACTATATAAAAAACAACCATAAAATCATATTAATTGACTCTCTTAAATGTGTACTGAATGTGCTGGGGATCTGTGATTGGATAAAAGGTGTCCTGATCCAACCCAGTATCACGAAATTGCGTGACTATTTCACGCATGGACCAGCGTGACAATGTCACGCTTTGCCGCGTTTGAGCGTGAGCATGTCACGCTTTCTGTTTGTGTCACTGTCACGTATTGGTTACTCAACTTTTTTGTCCTAATTTCTTACCATTGTCGCTTCGGTTTAGGGTTAGATTTACATAAAATGACACCCTTACCTAAACAAACTCTAACCCCAACGTCAGGTGACAATTGGTTAAAGTTTAGAAAATATAAAAGAATAAGTATTGTATCTTTTTTTTTTATAAACCAATACTTAAAGTGACAAATACTTAAAGTGACATATAACACAAGCACCAAATCTAACCCTAAACCGAAGCGACAATGTTTTGAAAATAGGACAAAAAAGTTGAGTAACCAATACGTGACAGTGACACAAACAGAAAAGCGTGACATGCTCACGCTCAAACGCGGCAAAGCGTGACATTGTCACGCTGGTCCATGCGTGAAATAGTCACGCATTTTCGTGATATAGGGTTGCCTGATCAGCACTGCTGCTGCTTGTGGCACTGCAAGGGCTGACAGTGGATGACATCAAAGAACCGCGAGAGCATTTTGATAGTGGCTTCTGTAAGATTTCTCAAATCCCTCTTGTGGGATTTTGATGCTATCTGCCTGTCGTTGTGGCGCCACATGAAGTTGAAGCCTGTTGTATATCAGTCACTGGTTAGATCAAGCATAGCAGTCAAAAAACGGGATGCGGGATGTCCCGTACGGGACAAATAAATTAGGCTTAAAATACGGCAACCTTAGTGAATACTGAGATTAATAATGATGTTATTATACAATGCCTGAATAGTGTAATGTGTGGGTTTACATCAGCCGTGTTTGAGGTTTCAACATCGCGTCTACCACGTTTGCTGCTTGAACATTTTGAATGCATTCATTTGACGCATGCCAGAGGCAAATCCACTTCTTGTGGGAGGAGCAAGTGCTATGCGGTTGTCTGTTTGCAAGATGGCTGATGTTGATTGTGCATTCATCGAGAGAGTTACCGGTTTGTCTTTGGTCACCTTACTATAGAGGGAAAATAAAAAATAAAATGGCAGGAATGCCACGGGTCGATAAATGTCACGTGACTCAAAAGTGAAATGGGTATTTACAACTTAACAGGTTGCCCAATGTCCCCATTGACACTTTTCCAAGCAAGGTCCTTTTTATTTCTGTCTCTATAGAAATAAGAACTTGTGTTGTATAGCTCCGGGTGACTGCTCACGGACAATATCAAGCCTTCCTTCATGTTGAATGAGTGACTCTGGGCGGGGCTGCCGCCACAGCAGCAAGCAGTCTCCTGATTGGTTAACGCGGCACGAAAATCCGCCAAAGTTCCAATTTTTCAACTCGGGGGTCAGACGCAAATTCGTGTGAAACACAAAATTCATAAAAGCACCATTCGCTTCACTTGCGCTTGACGCCTCTACCCTGGCTGGTGTAAACGCAGCATAAACAGCATAATAAAATACAATTAATCCTGGCGGTTTAAATTGAAAATGTTATCCCTGTACATGTCATCACAGCAAAATTTCCCCCCAAAATAGTATTTTATACCCTAATATGTTAAGTTTCACCTGCTGCCGGTAGAGGCGCTAATTTAGTAAATGCATCTATTGGTTGTATTAGGTGAAATGGAAAAATGACCAAAGCAATCGTATGAGTTGGAGGATACAGTATGTTGGGCCATACTGCTTTAAAAATATTTCGCAAATATAAAACTATATGAATAATCTGAATTTATATTAATAACTGCACTTTGCCTATTCATGGGTACCAAAGACGTCACTTCCGCCATGCCTGCCGCCATATTTGTGTCTGTCTTGGCAGCGAACACAGGATATCTAATGCACCAAATTGTCACATTTATTAGAGTAATTGAGGGTTTACCAGAGACAAATTACTGATTTTACAACGTGGAGTTAGATGTCGGCTGCCAGTCAGTCCCTCCAGTTGTTCGCGATCGCGGAAGAGTGCAAAATCAACAAAATGTCTAATTTGTCATATTCTGTACACTGTAAAAAACAACCTATAGAATTTACTCAAAAAAATTGTTGTAACAATTTGCACTCACTTTGTTTGAGTAAATTATATCCTATATATTTGATTAAAAAGTACCTAAATTTAATTACTATGATAAAGTAAAAAAAATTAGGTAAGGTCTACCTATTTTTTCATAACTAATTACTTATAAAAAAATGAATAACATTAACCCTATTGGTATTAAGGCACAGATCTATTAAATTATTATTAATAATGATAAGCCATTAAGAAACATTACATATTACTTATTCAGAGTCAGAGAGGGTTGAATAAGAAAATAGTCATGCACAAGATTGCATAAATTGCTTGCTTTATTGACCAAATAACATTCTGTAAACATTTAAAACTAATTATTGGACGTATAATAACCCCATTACATTTCAAGTGAAATACAACATAACATATAGTTTTACATAAAGCTTCTTGAACATATTATTTCATAAAACAAAATAAACCAAGGCTTCATGAGATGTTAAAAAACCATTAAAAGCAAGATTCCTAAATACTGTTCTTCACGTTATCATTAGAAAATTAAAGAAGACAATAATATGAGAGGAAAAACTGATCTCATTTACCTCAGTAGACTAGCATGCTATATCGATACAAACAAACATTTCAACTTCATTTAAAACTTATTAAGTGCAAAAATACAACTTCATATTATGCTATAACTCACAGTACACGTGCATAAAACATTGAACACTAACAAGAAGTACTTACATTCAATTTTAAGTGATTCAACTTCATATACAAGTCTCATATATAACATATGAACTCCGAAATACTTTTTTGAACAGACATTAAAAAGCGAAAGGCAACGTTAAGTATATATCCGTAAATGATAATAATAATAATAATAAAATGGCTTCATAAATGGATCCCTTCTAAAACAAAACTCAATATATTAACAGATAAATGCAAGAAAACTTTTACAGTAATTATCTAGCATCGACAGCTTTACCGTTGTTTGTTTGTCTGCTCGACGCCCTCCCGTCTGTATCGTACATCAACCGTCCGCTGCTCTCTCTCGTCACGTGGCTTGCTCAAGTTCAACCACTCATATTGAGCAGCTCCGCTGTTCACGAGATTCAGACATGTAAATAATAATAATGGAAGTTAATATTTTAATCATAAATATGGATATTTATTCGTATTCACAGGTGCAAGAACTGGGCGATGTTTCATTCAAAGCTAACCTGACTGACATATTCTAACCTATCAATCTGTCAACAACAGAGACAGAGAAGCACGCAAATGACTAAACTTCTGGTAGATTTTACAGTTAACCAACTTAACATTTCCATTCATGATGATATCAACAAGTTAAATAAAAACTTACCTGTCAACAAACCGCAGTTCTCCCGCCGATATGATATGAAAAAATGGTGACTCGAGTCCCGCCTGGATGTTGATTCATGCGCACTTTGCGGTGCTAAGGCCAATATTTTGGGGTATATGTTACTTATTTTTTTAGTATTGCAGTTATTACTGTTAAAAATTGGATAGTGAAGGTAGAATATACCCATTATTTTTTATTTTACTTGCTAGCTTATATACTTAATTAAATTATAACTAATTTTCATGGGTTAAATTTAACACCCTCCAGAGTAATTTTTTACAGTGTACTAAATTTTCCAGAAATAAAAAATGTCTCATAAAAATAAATTAACTATAATATCTCTGTCATTAAAAAAAGAGTAGACAACTTGGTGAATATTTTTGGCTTTAATTTACTAACGCGAATGAACAATCCCTTTCAGAGCACACCGTTACCATAACAGCCATGCACCCCACATTTAACAGTGAATCACATCTTCTGAGTACGCATGGATCTGGTAAAGCAATATCATAATGTATTACAATTTATTGTTTTGTAGTCCTTATAATAAGTTGCTGGGACACAAAAGAAAATCTGCTGTCCATAACATCTCAACAAGAACAAACGTGCACATGCAGATCTGTGATCTTTCAGGCGACGGTAACATACGCTCATAGTTAAGTCAAAATGTTCATTGGCATATAGAAATGTGTATAAAAAGGTTAAGTGAAAAGTTGGAAAAGGTGCTTTATGACGTATGAATCCATTACTCTAAGCTTTAAAGTGACAGCTGTAGGCTATATGTTAATCAAAAATCAATCTGCTACTTAATGTTATATTTATTTATTTAACAATAAATTAAATTAGTTTCTATTATTATCTCTTACTGTTTACTTGATTATTGAATTACTTGAGAACGTTTTACTATTCATTTAATATTAGGCAAGAATTTTAGTTATCCTTGGTCACTTCTGATTGAATGCAATCCTTTATTCCGCCAATTTAACTCCTTTGGAATAGAATAAAATTGTAGTTTCTGGGTTCCTCTGACAGCTGTTTCAACAGCCAACATCACAACATGTCCCAGGCAAATTGTAATCTTATTGTGAACCTCCTGGGAGCATTTTATTGCTCTTTATCTGGTAGTTGTGGCTGCCTTGATGGCTTGCCTAATGTATCACTTTACTGTCTCTGTTCTGGTATAAATGTGTTACCAATGAGCTTAAAAAATATTTTAAATCAATATTTTGTGTGCAAATATTTATTATTGTATGCATGTCCATATAGGCTAATTACACGTGTTGATACTTTTATGTCCCGCTAGATGGCAATGTTACAAAGTTTGGCAAATGGTTTCCTGAGTGCAGTGTGTTGAATGAGTCATGTTGCTTTCCTCTCAATGTAATTTGAAGACACCAACATAAAGGAAAAATATGACGCAAATGAAGTTTAAATACCACACAACAGAATACTTTAAGAACTGTTATTAAACTGCATGACCAACTCCTCTCATCACTATCATTGCAATTCAGTACCCATAGTGATGTACTGTAGTGTGCAGTGCATTACACAGTTTTATTTTCTGAAATGTTGTAAAACTTAAAAGTTTTAAAGGGACATTTCATCGGTAGAAACATTAATCTTTATTGAAAGTGGGTCATATTTGTAGTCGAAATGTAACATAAATTTAAAATGCTGTGCCCATTTGACCTAGAAAAGACAAAACGTGACTTTAGGGCAAATTTTTATGGAAAACTACAACTCCCACAATGCACAGCTCTGCAAGCCACTCCCATTAATCGGAACACCGCTCAGATATGCTATTGCAGGGGTACTCTCATATGAACTTGAAATGGAACCAAATTTCCATTCAGTTTGAGGTCCGAAAAAGTGATGGTCAAATTCCAAATAGAATACTCTAACAAAAAAGGGCAATCCCAAAAACTTTCGAACTATACACAAAAAACAACATGTTATGTCTTTTAGTGTGAAAGGTGAAACCTTCTTTGTGCCACCAGTTGTTTAAACTTGGGCATAAAAGGTGTGAGGGCCAGGCGGAGGTACTGATGTAAGTGTTCATTGGTGAGTGTGGTGCGATATGCATTTTTCACCATGTTCATGTTCACAGCAGTATGTTGAGGGAAAAATTGTGAGAATTTGAAGGGCCATCTTCTGCAGGAGAGGAACACCTGCTGCAGTAACCATCTTCGTCCAGAAGGTGACATGGTCACAGTGAGATTCCTGCAGTGCTAGGTTTTCTTGGAGCTCAATTAGCTCTGTTTGGAGAGAAGCAGCACTGGTCCATGTGAAGACTTTTGTGGCTTCAATTGAGAATTCTGCAATATTTTTGACAAGAAATGGATTTTCGATGCACAGCAAGACTTGTTTTCCAAGAGGGAAATCTTCAAAGCGAGTTTGGAAATTTTGAATCAGCTTGTCCAGGAATTCAGCATAATTGTGATTGTAATTTTTTCCTGCAGTCTGATCCAAAAGTCTTGGGAAGTGAAGCAGGTCCTGTTGTAAGTCACATTTGAACACCTCCAGCTTCCTCTGGAAAGCACGGACAGGTGACATGAGGCCACACACTGTGCTGTTTTTGCCTTGGAGCTTTATATTAAGGTCATTGAGATGGGAAGTAATGTCAGTTAGAAAAGCAACAATTTTTATTTCCTCTTCATTCTGCATGAAATCCAAAAACGGTTTGGCTTTTGCACTCTTCTGATCCAACAGAAATATCTCCAGCTCTTTTCACAGGGCCCAAAACCGCTCCAGTACCCTGCCTTTACTAAGCCACCGGACACTGTTGTGAAGAAGCAAATCATCAAATGTTCTATTCACCTCTATTAGAAATGACCGCAACAAAGGATGTTGCAGAGCAGAGGATGCTCTCAGATAGTTGACAAGTTTCATGACTGTTGTCATGACTTCGGAGTACCTTTCTCCAAGGTTGGCACACAAAACCATCAGGTGAATTATGCAGTGGTATGCCATGAGTTCAGGGTGGTGAGCTCTCAAGCGTGACACTAATCTCCTCTCTCTCCCAATCATACATGGCGCTCCATCAGTAGCATTGGAAACAACATTCTTCAGGTCTATCTCTCTGTCTCGAAGCATCTGTGTCACTGCTTCATAAATATCATCCCCCCTTGTGTGTCCATGGAGGTTTGTGAGACCCAAAACATCTTCATGAAATTCTCCCTTTTCTTCATCAAAAAATCTGACAAAGACCATGAGTTGTGCATTGTCTGTGTTGTCTGTGGATTCATCCACAGCCAATGAAATGAATTTGGCTTTTTTATAGCAGAGCTAAGTTGTTCAAGCAAATCATTAGCAAGTATTTCAGTTTGTCTCGCAGCAGTGGAATCAGAACAGGGTATTTCACTTATTTTCTTGATTATTTCATCCTGAGTCCCTTCAAAGAGAGCAGTCACCCCTTCACTCATACACTCCTTGACTATTTCAGCATCAGAGAAGGGGTTCTTGTATTTTCCCAGGACCCATGCTACTCTTAGTGAGGCTTCTGTTGCCCGTTCCTGTTGTGTGGCTGATCTAACCATTACACTGCTTGTAGCTTAATAGGATGATTTCAGCTGGTTTATTTTTGTTGTCCTTAACTCTGAGTTCTGAGGATAATTTTGTTCAAAATATGCATGCTTGGTTTCATAGTGACGTTTCACAATACCACTTTTGATGATTGCTACCGTGTCGTTGCAGATTAAACACATTGGTATTGTGCTTCCACTGGGGAGCACGAATGCATAATTTTCTGTCCACTCACTTTTAAACTCGCGGTTTTCAAGATCAACTTTTCTTTTCTTATCAACAGGCAGCTTTGAGCACGCCATTTTCACTTTTAGTATAAATAAATAAAAAATAAAATAAATAAGTCAATTACCGATATTTGCACTGCTCGCAAACGATGACTCTGCCTGTTGACTTGCCTGGCCCAGAGCACGTGACAGGTGGATAAATCTGCTTGAGCGAGTGAGCGAGCGACGTTGCTATAGCGATGCTGTTAAAGCTTCTGTTATTGGACATAGATAAATCAAACCGAATAGAAGCCTCAAAGATATATAGCGCGGAATCACGATTGCGCACTGCATGGAAAACTAATTTGGATTATGATTTAAATAGCAATTTGGTTTTGGCGTCGGTCCAGATTTACCCGTGTTTGGGTCTGCACACGGACCGGAGTCCGCCTATTGAGTACCCCTGTGCTATTGTGTACATAAATGCCACGTTAGTAAAACAAAGAAAATAGAAACACTCACTTTAGTCAGACATCCATTTATCCCTGCAGGCTTTGGCTGTCGCTTCCAGTTTAGGATTCTAAAATATGTATCCAGGACATCGCCGTCCATATACAGTACAAAGCTTGGGTAGGAGCAAGCTTCATTCAGTTTCTGATTTATTTCTGAGAGTGCTTGGCCAAACATGTATATTCCCAAAGAAGAAAATGCCGCATCCTGCACACAAACTCGTCCACCGCACAATATGTATACTCCACAGACGCGCTGGCTCAGCGCTTGTGCTCGTAAGCTGAAACACGTCTGTGAAATAAACACGCCCAAAGTACCTCTCTTGCCTGGGACCATTCACCAAACAAAGTCCATATCCTAATCTGATGCAGAAATGTTATACTGAAAGCACACAGCGAGAGTACAGCAACTACTAGTCTGTCCAAACTCTAGCCCGTCTGGGCTTCTCTACCCAGCAGAGGCCGAGGGTTGCGGCGTCTTCGCAAGGCTCTTCTCCGGCCTACACCTCGGGCTTCGTTTCTCCATCTGCCTCAGCTCTTTGCTGTATTGTGAATCATAAAGGTGCCATGAACAGCGGATTAGAGCATCAAGCATTTTTCTCCCGTCTCAGGGGAAACTGAGGGAATGATGCACGACCATTTCAAAACATGACTGGGGTTCTAACGATACAAAGCTTAATGCAAATCGGTGAAGTGTCCGTTTAAAGATTAACATTCATTTAAAGTAACATTTGCAGCACTAACTTATAACTTGTTTAAGCGTTTAATTGGGTGCTTTATTTATTTGGCCTATGCCAGCGGTTCTTAACTCCAGTCCAGGAGTGTATAATTGCACACGAGGGGTTTGCAATTGTCACAATTTTCATTTTACATGATTACACATAACTTAGTTTAGGGACATCTATGGTTTGATATTTATTAAATGTGTGGATTGCATGGGTTCAACATGTGATGAAAATGTTATGTCAATAGCACCTTTAGAAATATGTTAAATGATTTTATATTTTATTTTAAAGACATGCTATGATCACAGGCTAGATTACCAGTTTTGCTGTTCTTTATAAAAGTCCAAAATGATCAAAATCTAAAAGTTATTGCATGTTTACATATCTTTTTATTGTATTTTTAGCCTATTACGATTCTTAGCAATGCTATCCACTGTCAGGATTTGGGTAACACAGAACACGAACCCAGATCCGGACGTAAAAACAAAGGGATTTATTACAAAACACAAGGATAAACAGGAAAACAAAACCCACGAGGGGGCAAAACAAGACAAGGGCAACAAGACACTAAACTAATACTAAACTTGACAAAGACTAACAATAAACTCTTAAACAGATTAAACAGATCACGACTATGAACATCAAAAAACTCACAGGAACCGACAGGGCATGAAACAGGGCATGAAACAAGACGAACGTGCACTGGACAACAAACACAAGGACTCTTAAATAGGGAGAAAGTAAATTACATACACCTGAAAATAATTACAAGTAAGGGATCGGGGAAAAATTGACGAGACCCGGGAAATGCGTGGTCGGAATAAACCAATACTACAACCACACATTTCCCACATAGAACATATGTACTGTCAGAACCCTGCCATGCTAAACTAGATCTAAATACCAACAGGATCCGGCAGGATTCTGACAGTACGCCCCCCTCCAAAAGGCGGCTACTAGACGCCTTCGAAGGGGGAACACTAAACATGGGACAAGACCGACTGACAGACAGAGAACATCCAAGAAAACATAACAAATAACATTAAGGGCAAACAAGACAGAATTACAAACGGGTTAGGGTGGGATAAAAAAAATAATAAACAAGGGAGGGGGGGGTGGGGGAACAACAGAGTTCATAGGGGGTGGTCCAGGGTGGGAGGGTGGGGAAAGAGTCTGGGTGGACTTCGGGAGAGTCCAGGGAAAGTTCTGGCCGAGATCGGCAAAACCTGGCTGGGGTGGCGCTGGCTGCGCCCACGGCTGGGGTTGCGCTGGCTGCGCCCACGGCTGGGGTTGCGCTGGCTGCGCACACGGCTGGGGTTGCGCTGGCTGCGCACACGGCTGGGGTTGCGCTGGCTGCGCACACGGCTGGGGTTGCGCTGGCTGCGCACACGGCTGGGGTTGCGCTGGCTGCGCACACGGCTGGGGTTGCGCCGACGTCTGAGTACATGGCTGGGGTTGCGCAGACGTCTGAGTACACGCCTCTGTGCGCTCTGGCGGTTTGGTCGACGCCTCTGTGCGCTCTGGCGGTTTGGTCGACGGCTCTGGGCGCTCTGGCAACTGCGTCAACGGCTCTGGGCGCACTGGCGACTGCGTCGACGGCTCTGGGCGCACTGGCGACTGCGTCGGCGGCTCTGGGCGCTCTGGCGACTGCGTCGGCGGCTCTGGGCGCTCTGGCGACTGCGTCGGTGGCTCTGGGCGCTCTGGCGACTGCGTCGGCGGCTCTGGGCGCTCTGGCGGCTGCGGCGACGGCTCTGGGCATTCTGGTGGCTGAACAATCTCCCCCTTCCTCCTGTTCTTCCTTCGGGGTCGCGAAGCAGATAGAGGGTGTGGTGGAACTCTTAAGTTGGAGGAGGACCCCCCAGATGAAGACTCCCAGGAGATCCTCCTCTCACGCTTCCCTCGAAAGGACAGAGGCGGGGAGCGGCTCTCTGGAGCCGGAGGAGAGAGTTCAGGGTCGCCGAACCCCCACATCCCAACGGTCCTTCCCTTTTGGATGGACGGGAGTCGATGGGGTTCGGCGGTCGGGGTCGGGTTCCACCTGACGTTGGCTTCGGGTCCGCATACGAGCGGGTCATAAGACTCGTAACCCGACTCGTATGCGGGGCGGCAACCCTTTCCCCGTCTCGCCAGGCGAGTACCGGTGAACATGTCCGCTGGGTTCTATTTTGGCACGTTCGTTCTATCAGGATTTGGGTAACACAGAACACGAACCCAGATGCGGACGTAAAAACAAAGGGATTTATTACAAAACACAGGGATAAACAGGAAAACAAAACCCACGAGGGGGCAAAACAAGACAAGGGCAACAAGACACTAAACTAATACTAAACTTGACAAAGACTAACAATAAACTCTTAAACAGATTAAACAGATCACGACTATGAACATCAAAAAACTCACAGGAACCGACAGGGCATGAAACAGGGCATGAAACAAGACGAACGTGCACTGGACAACAAACACAAGGACTCTTAAATAGGGAGAAAGTAAATTACATACACCTGAAAATAATTACAAGTAAGGGATCGGGGAAAAAGTGACGAGACCCGGGAAATGCGTGGTCGGAATAAACCAATACTACAACCACACATTTCCCACATAGAACATATGTACTGTCAGAACCCTGCCATGCTAAACTAGATCTAAATACCAACAGGATCCGGCAGGATTCTGACAATCCACATCTTACTCATTCTCACTATGGGCCCTATCTTGCAGCCAGCGCAATTGACTTTGTCAGTGACGCATGTATCATTCGTATTTTGCACCAACGCACAGCGGGTTTTTCCCTCCACAGACGCACGTCGGCAAACTAGGGAATGAACTTGCGCTCCCTGTGCGGTTCAGCGCAAAAAAAGAGGCGTGTTCCGGCGCAAACCATCACTGATGCTATTTTGCAGTTTCAAAAAGCAATTGCGCCACTGACCAGAAAAAAATAGTTTAAAGTCAGTGGCGCGTTGCGCGTTGTTCATTATGCTATTTTAAGGGCGCATGCTTGACCATAATATATAGCGTGCACAACGCGCGCACACTTTGCTTATCTAATCTACACAGATGCAACAGTTATTTTTGCAAATCATAAATTGTTACACTTAAAAATATTAATACACGAGATAAGGGAAATCATAGTGGTAAACATTGTGGTGATAGTTTTTATTTATTGTGTGGCTGCGTTAAAAAATTCTCATGCAAATAACGATTAAAATATTTTCATAAGTTTGTTGTGTGGCTGTATTACATTTATTTTATGTAAATAATAATTAAAATGTTTTCATAAGAAACCTTAATGTATGTGAACTTGATTTGTAAGAGTACTTTGGGGTTGGACCTTGCTTGTGTTTCTTGGGTCCGATTTCAAAACCCCCAAACCCTTTCAGCGGTGAGGGTGGACGCAGCAATGTCCTCTGCTGGCGTCAGGTCCTGTATAGAGGCAGATCCACCTCCCGTTACATGGCGTGCCCGATTTATGCTGGCAAGCTTGGGATTCCCCCGTCTCCTCACATCATTGTAGCGCTTGGCGCAACGATGGGGATGTCAGCTGATGAGACTGTGGCTATTTCCTCTTACGCCTGTTTAACCTACGCTGATTTGGGCGGGTTTCTCCTATCCCCATACAAAACAACTTCTCTGTCTTTGAATGCTCTTACAAGAATGTCGGTCTCATCGGCTGTGAACCGCTCCTGGTGTGCGCCTGGTAAATCCGTCATAATAATAGCAACCCGCCATGGAACTTGCGCCCTTGTGTTTAAAGGGAATGTTGGATAGCGTTCTGATTGGTTTATTTGACGTTACGCCTAGGGATGGGAATTGATAAGAATTTAACGATTCCGATTCCATTATCGATGTTGCTTATCGATCCGATTCCTTATCGATTCTCTTATCAATTCTCATTGGGTGAGGGAATAAGCACAAATTTGCATGTTTGTATTAACTCGCTTTAATATCTGTTCAGAAGACACAGAATAGAGTATACACAAATTATGTGTAGCAACATCAGAACCAACTTAAAAGTAGGTGAGCTACTTCTTAAAGTAAAGTCCAGGGACCTATAGCCTAGGGCAGTGTTTCTCAACCAGTAAATGTGTGATCGGACTAGGAATTAATTAAACTGAACTAGACTGACATAAAACATGCCACTTTTGGTCATGCATGCATTTGTTATTTTCTTTTAAAGACATGATGCTGGACAAAATACAGCAAATTAACCTACCGAAATGCAGAGACATCTACTGTGGCAAACGGATGCAAACCCTTTACCACAAACTTAGTCACTGCTCGGCAGAGGTGGACACTACTTGAGTATTTTAGTTTCATTTTCCAAGCATCTGTGCTTTATCAGAGTGTTGTCTTGGGGAAAAAATTACTTTACTAAAAATGTTCACTAAAGCATAGAATCATACTGTGTATTTATATTGCATATTAAAATTGATTGAATACATAATTACATAAAAATTGTGTACTTTTACTTTTCTTGAGTAAAAGTACTTTTTACTTAAGTAAAAGTAAAAAACATTACTAGATTTTTAATGTACTTTAATATTAAATATAAACCAAAAACTTGAAATTATGAAATGTGGTGGAGTTAAAATTATGATAATATGCTTTGGAATGTATGTTTTCAAAAAAATAACAAAAACACTGATAAAATACAAATACTTGAAAATGTACTTTTAAGTAGAAATACTTAAGTAGTGTCCGCCTCTACTGCTCTGTGAAATGTGTTTATCCTCGCCTCGGTCATTTAGTTCCTCCCTGCCTCTGTAAACTGAGTAGCTGGAGGTGCACGAGAGATACTTTCTGCAGCCTCTGAGCCAGTGTGAGAGCCAGTCAGACTCAATATGATGGACAATGACAACGGAGATTATCCGTATAGTAAAAGTTTACATAATGAAATGGCGCTCACATTAACATTAACACATTACCTTCTGCATTAATAACAGATGACGTCCCGTTAGCTCCGCTGGTGTTTGACTCGCTGCTGTTATTGTGTAATAGTGTGTCAAACACGCGACAGTCCTGCAACCTCCTGCAACGCGACCATATTGTCGTATGTTCGCGTGAAATATAAGTTATTGATTCAACTGTTTCAGTGTTTCGCGAAGCCTCGCTCTGCCCACCACTAAATATAACCAAACTTTGGATCGTTCTGCCTCGATGCAATGTTTGCTGCGTTCTAAACCAAAACAACACAGCGTGTATGTGACGTCATGACACATTTGCAACGAGCGCGAGCGGAACCGATAAGCGGAATCGTTAAGCAGGCATGCTTACGATTCGAAGGAATCGATTCACTGGGAACCGGTTCTTAAGTAGAACCGGTTCTCGATTCCCATCCCTAGTTACGCCCAAACCACACCTATGAATAATGAACCAACTTCAGACCAACCCCTTATTGATTTGCGCCCGGCGCAAGAGTTATTTCTCACGCCGGGAAAATAGCAACAGCGCCCAAGATCCGCCCACAAACTCACTTGCGCGTTGCGCTTCGCACTTGCGTTTCAGATCGTTAAAATAGGGCCCTATGTGCTTTTTGAGAAAATATTTATATCTTAACACCATCTTCATCTGTGGTTTCCCTTTCACAAATGGTTAATTTAGCTGTGGATTGCACTCTTAGCATGAATTTTGACACTTTATTTAAAGATTGTTTACCATTGAACCCATCAATGTTATGCCTACATTAAACATGCTTTTGAAACAATAGTTGACTGTCTTTTATCTATATATTAGGTTTCTGTCAGGGGGTTTATGATAAAAGAGACGCTCATGTCTCACAAGAGACTAATTTACTAAACTCTGATTACATATGAGATTAAGCAAGTATCTAGCGTCTCTTTTATAATAATCCCATATGACGTGGTCTATAGCAGGCACATATGCACATAGGTTCACATGATGCACTGAACACATATTTTGACATAAAGATCCACAAGACGAGATTCACATTTGTGCCTCCTCGGAAAAGAAGTCACGAGCCGCCACTGGTGTTAGGTTCTGAAAATACCTTTTTGCAAGGAGCAATCAATTTAATATATTGTTATCTTATTAATTATCTGATTATTGCATTATTGCACTATCGCTGTGATTGGTCTGCTAGAACCCCTTCCGTCAGGTAAAAAATCTGCGTTGCATTTCCTCAGTGGTGGGCCGTGAGGTCCAGCAATACCTTCTCTGCTGGTCTAAACACTATCTGAATCACTGATTTATATTTTAATATATTTTTCCATAAATGTGTATTAAATGAATCCCATAATAGTCTGTTATCTTCATCTCATAGCTTTTCTCTCGATTGCACTGCTTCCAGTAGAGCATTTATCCATTCAGCCAGCGGCTGACATCATGTGTTGCCCGGGTCGAAGAAATCTGTCTAGGCCTGCAGGATTTTCAGTGCTGGCGTCTTCAGCTTAAGATCAATGGCAAAGAAATCATTGCATTAACCAATCAGATTTCAATTTGGTGTCACCAAAGCCAGCTTGCTGACCTACATTGATGTCAGCGTTTTCGTGTAATTTAATTGAAGCCCAGCAGTTTCAAACATACCAGAAAAAGTTCCCTTGAACGGTTTCCAGCTTAACGCAAAGTCACAGAATATTATTTTATCTGTCCCGGCTATAAACAGAACTGATTGTGATGTATGCCATGATTGATTTTGAATTAAAACATCCCGTTGAAATCCTTGATTTCCTTCAGCATGAAACCTGGGTGAGAGCATGTGACAGATAGACAGGCACGTTGACAAGTTTGCCGGTGATTATTCCTGTGTCCTCAGGACATTCTCAGCCCTACAACGAATTTAAACTTTTATGCCAGAAACACTACTGGACAGTCTCGACTTACAGAATTAGCAGTGCTTAATTTGTAAAACAATAGGTGCCGGAACGCAAAACGCATATTAGAACAGAGGGGTGCCGAGGCAGGTGCTGGTCCCGGAATGTGCAAAAAAACGGTGCTGAAAACAGCATGCTACAGTATTTGCTCAAATATTCACTGTACTGTACTACACCAATCTTCAAAACACACAAAGCCCACACTCAGCAATTAATTTCGCAACACGTATATAGGCTACTGATTATAGTTCACAACTACACACAAAGCTTTCTATAATATTAATAGATAAACGCTTGCTTACCTTGTCTAGTTGTCTAAAACACCCCACAACAAAGCCATGTCGCGATTCTCCTCCTCCTCCCGGTTACGAGTTTTACTGCGTACGTCTGTAGCAGTTCTGTGTCCTTTGGCTATCCATGACCTTACGTAAGGAATGGGATTGAATTTCGACAGGGGGGTCCAACAAGATTCAGAAAAAGCAAGTATGATATGGTGGACGTGTGCAGAGAGGCACGGTTCTGGGAGCAAATTAAGTTCATTTGGGAAAATCCACGCTCACACTCGGCACTTGATATAGAAAAATGCTATTGACAGACACAAATAGCTCCTTCAGTTTATCAGGAATGCATTTTCCACCAGAGTCTCTGTACTCTCTGTCAATATCAAAACGCTGACAGAGAGATTCAACTTCAGTCTCTCCACACATCACATCAGTGCTCTCAGGCCAGTGCTGTGCGTAAAGCACCTTCAACTCCTCAATAAACTTGTTATATCCAGTCTTATCCGGCATCCGCCCGCCTTGACATAACATACACTCCTCCATGTGCTTAGCCAAGCTTAAGAAAAACAGCCTTTGGTTTAACGTTTTGTCGCTGGGTCTTCCTTCGTGCAGCGAAACATTCTGGAATGAGTTGGCATCAATTCCCCTCTGGCTAAGTTCAGTGTAGCGACCAGGCCTTTCAGCCATTGCCTCAAATACCCTGATTTGCCTACAAATTGCCTTGTGGACAGATATTATGCTACTTTCTCTTTTTTTGAATCTCAAGTGACAGTTCAGATAATTCTTGCAATGCATCACACATAATACCAAGGTTGTTTACAAACGCATAGGAAGATAAGCTTTTAACGAGTCCATTGTATGTTTGCTTCGTGCTCCCATCACGAGCGGGATCCTCTGATGCTGTTTTAAAATGCTTGTAAAGTTCTGGGTAGTTTTTCCACACAGCTTCCACGGTTCTAAAACTTGATGCCACCCATCTTGTGTCTAATATCCGACCAATTTTGCATAGCTGGATATCCAAACTGTCTGCAGCATCCTTAAGCTCCATTCGGTTTTTATTAGACACGCTATAAACTGCATACAGTTTGTCCATGAATGTTTTAAAATGATTAATAGTGCCCATCTCTTTCACAACGTCACCTACCGCAAGCTCAAGCCTATGGGCTGAGCAATGCCATACAGTTATATTTGGGAAAATATCTTTGAGCCTACTTGCTACTCCGCTTTTGCGCCCTAACATAACAGACGCCCCATCACACAATGAGGGTTTTTGATAGAAATTCCTCAGTCAAATGCATGCGCTCCATAGCATGTAATAGATGACGCACAATTCCTTCAGCAGTAAGGTCATCTAGCTCCACAAGTTCAACAAAAATGTTTGTAGGCGTGTCCATACCTGGCAACTGAACCCTAATGTATATGATCAAAGCACTCTTTTTATTTAAACTGGTCTACTCATCCAGCATTAGACTGAGTTTAGGTGCACACTGTACTATTTTTTCAAATAGTTTTCTTTTCATTTCTTCAGAAATATGTTTCTGAATATTTGCACACGCAACATTTGAATGTAGAATCTTACCCATATCAACTCCATTTAATTCTTGGCAGTTGATTTCCTGTTCAAACCCGTAAGCAGGCCTGTGACGTTTAGCCTCCTTATAGGCTGTGCGAAAACTCTAGCAGTAGTGTTTATCTGTTCCGACTGGCTATTAACAATAGCATTTACTATTGTGTCTCCTTTTGCCTTTTGCAGAATGTCTGCAGCTGCTAAATGCGCCTTGGTCCGAGCATGTTCAAATACTTTTTTTTCTGAGTGCTCGTTGCTGTTTTTTAATATCCAACGCAGACGAGGTGACCCATGTGACCCATTCCTTGGCTAGTTTCATTCCCGTGTTTTTTTCTGGCCCTAATATCCCCACTGCTTTACATGTTGTGCAGCCCAATCTACATTTGTCCATTACAAGCCAGGGATAACAGGACTGTTTAAACTTAAACTGAGCTTCGGTCCAAATAGTGCACTCCAACCTGTCGCCAGATGTCCCAACTTCTCCGCTGCAAGCAGTGTCCTCCTCTCCCTCCGAATCTGAACTGCAAACTAGGCCTGCCTCACCTTGCTGTTGATCCTGGCTGTCTGCCATAGCCGCCTCCTGCTCGCTAACAGTGCCGGTAGCATGCTGCACCTGCTCGGTACCGCTGGCGTCCTCGTGTGTAGTTTCAATCCTGGTTCAATATATAATAAAATTTAATAAAATTAATATAATATATTGTGTTTTTGTTGTTTTTATACCACGTGATGTGGCGGATCCATGCAAATAGGTACCGGAGCACAGACAGTCAAACCCTGAGAGGTCCCGGATCCTGTTCCGGCAGGATCCGGCACAAATTAAGCCCTGAGAATTAGCCTCCACAGTTCAATTCAATTCAATTCAATTTTATTTATATAGCGCTTTTCACAATTGTCAATTGTTGCAAAGCAGCTTTACATGAGTAGATGTAGAGGAGAACACTGAAAATCAGTACACAGTAAAAGAAGTAGAATAAAGCGGCTATGGATAAACCGTGTAAGCGAGCGTATTAATAATGTCACGTATACAGTAAAGTGCTAAGTTAAGCCAAAGTTGGCTGACTCTCCCTGGGACTAAAAAACCCCCTTAGGAGAAAACCCGGTGGGAAGAACTCCTAGAAGGACAAAAAACCCTAGGGAGAGATTAATATATATATATATATATATATATATATATATATATATATATATATATATATATATGTATGTATATATATATATATATATATATATATATATGTATGTATATATATATATGTATGTATATATATATGTATGTATATATATATGTATGTATATATAGACACGGTAGGGATAGGAAGCGGGTAAGCGGATTAAACTGGTTCAGCCGGTGGTCGTTGGTCGCGCATCGGCTGGGCATCACGTTGAAGGACAGATCAGTGGTGCGATGACCTTCACAGCAACAGGAACTGGGTCTGTTTGTCTCAATGTCCTCGGGGACGAGGACGAGACAGGGAGACAAAAACAGAATTCTATTAGCGTAGGGGCCGTTTGCATGTAATGCAAGTGTCATACATTATAGTGGTTTAATTCAGCTCGGTTCCAGACAGGCTAACTATTGCGGCAAGAGTAAATTACCCATATGAGGTATGTGAGTGCTTTGTTCTAGACAAAATAACTACTGCAGGAAAAAGTACATTTATTGGACATTCTATGTGAATGCTTTGTTAAAGAAGAATGTCTTAAGTTTAGATTTAAATTGCTCGACTGTGTCTGATGCTCGAACATTTTTTGGTAAGTCATTCCAGAGCTTAGGGGCCAAGTAGGAAAAAGATCTACCACCTTTAGACACTTTTGATATTCTAGGGATAATTAATTAACCAGAATTTTGTGATCGCAGTTTACGTGGTGGATTGTATTCTGATAGTAATTCTTTAATATACGAGGGCGCTCGGCCATTTAATGCTTCGTAGGTGATATAGTAATAAATTTTATGCAATATTTAACTGGTAGCCAGTGTAAAGATGCCAGAATTGGACTAATGTGATCATATTTTTTAGATCGAGTAAGCACTCTTGCGGCGGCGTTTTGAACCAGCTGTAGCTTTTTTACCTGATTTGCATTGCATCCCCCGAGTAACGAGTTACAATAGTCTATTCTAGAGGTCATAAAAGCATGGATAAGCTTTTCTGCATCTGATGCAGACAGCATATGGCGTATTTTTGAGATATTTCTAAGATGGAAGAATGCTGTGTGGCAGACGTTGGAGATATGACTATCGAAAGATAGATTGCTGTCAAACATTACGCCTAAATTCTTAACCGTGGAAGATGGCACCACCGTGCAGCCATCTATGGGCAACTTGTAATCTGACATATTATGTTTGGAGCGATTTGGTTCAATAATAAGTATCTCAGTCTTATTGGAGTTTAGCATAAGAAAGTTATGTGCCATCCAGTCCCTAATATCACTAATGCAGTCTGTTAGTTTAGCAAACTGGTGTGTTTCGCTCGGATGTGACAAGATGTAAAGCTGGGTATCATCCGCATAGCAGTGAAAACTTATGTTATGTAAATGTACTATTGGGTATAGTGGTGGCTGCTTGCGTAGTTTCTATGTTTTCCCTAATAAACATAATTTTGTTAGTAAAGAAGTTCATAAAGTCTTTACTATTGTGTTGGAGTTTACTATTGGTTTCTGTTTGTTCTTTGTTTCTAGTCAGTTTCGCAACTGTGCTAAAGAGGAAACGAGGGTTGTTATGATTTTCTTTAATAAGCGTACTGAGATAGGTAGATCTGGCGGTTTTAATAGCCTGTCTGTAGTTTTGAACACTCTCTTTCCATGCTGAACGCCATACCTCTAACTTTGTGTTTCGGTAGTTTCTTTCCATTTTTCTAGCTACTTTATTAAGGGCTGCAGTATGATGGTCATACCATGGAGCTGGCGTTTTTTCTTTGATTCTCTTTTTTCGAATGAGAGCAACGGCATCCATCGTGCTAGAGCAAACGTTGTTCAGGTTGTCTAATATAATATCCAGATCTTCACGGTTATCTGCTACATGTTTCATTTGAGACAGGTCTGGAAGAGTGCTAGTAAAGCTATCTTTAGTGGTGGAAATTATTGTTCTGGCTAATCTGTAGCATGTTGTAGACTGGGCGGTCCTATCTAGAAGTATTGTGTATGCCACAAGGCAATGGTCTGAAACGGCATCGCTCTGGGGTGATATTTTGATGTCATTAATATTGAGTCCGAGTGACAGAATTAAGTCTAATGTGTGCTTACGAGTATGCGTGGGCCCTGACACGTTTTGTTTAATACCGAGAGAATTTAGAACATCCAAAAATGCACGTCCTAATGCATCTTTTGAGTTATCCACATGGATATTAAAATCACCAACGATAAGAGCTTTATCTACAGTGACTGTAAGCTCAGATAGGAAGTCTGCTATTTCTTTAAGAAAATCTGTGTGGTGGCCCGGAGGCCTATATATGGTAGCTAAAATGAACAAAAGCTGTTTGTTGTTATGATCAGTTATTTCCATGTTTAACCCTTTAACTGCCACACCAAGAAAAAGGCATTTGAAAAATTTTTTGTTTGCATTTCTTATCTCCTTATGTCACCACTTAACACAATCAATGTATTTTTTTTCAACACATCCCATAATTTTTTAAAAATCGGCCTCTACCAAACGGTTGATATGTCACTTAAAGGAACTCAAACACATTCTATGGAAATTAGAAAATATGAACTATAATACTAATTTTTTACAAACATAATCCAAATAAAATGGTTTTGTATATTAAATCTTCTTTATTTATTGAAGTATAACATATTAAAATATTTCAGGTTTTTATTTTAACGCAGGACATGACATGTTTTCATGTTTTTTGCAATAAAAATGACCAAAATTAACAAAAATAAGGATATTCTGCATTTAAAACCTAAAATAAAAGAAGGCCAAAGATAGTAATACAATGGCATATTAGTATTTTATGATTTAAGAAACACACTGTCAAGTTTGGTAGTGCAAAATAATTTTTTTTGTCTTTTTTTAGATAAATTAAAGGGGTCACGGCATGAAAATCTGAGATTTTCCATGTTTAAGTGCTATGATTGGGTCCCCAGTGCTTCTATCAACCTAGCAAATGTGAGAAAGATCAACCCAGTAACTTAGTTTTGGTAAACCATTCTCTGTAAGCATGTGAAAAAACAGGTAATTGAAATGTGGCTCCCCTTGTGATGTCAGAAGGAGCCCTTATTATAATAATACCACCCCTTAATTTGCACTTTCCAACCACAGCACTGCCATTTCCAGTGTTTTAATCCAGAGAGGGAGAGACAGAGAAAATAATTCACAGCACAACTAAGTTTCAATTTCAACAAACCACCATCATTGTGATCTGTGTTTGCACTTCATCCGCTCATTTGCATTTTAAAGGACACACCCAAAACTGCACATTTTTGCTCACACCTGCAAAGTGGCAATTTTAACATGCTATAATAAATTATTTATATGATATTTTGAGCTAAAACATCACATATGTGCTCTGGGGACACCAAAAATTTATTTGACATCTTAAAAAAGTCCTGTGACATGGCCCCTTTAACATTTATTTGTAAACCAGCAATGCTGTGTAGAGTAAGCCAACATTGCAGACAATCCTTCAAACAATTTAAAACATAATTTAAGAAGTAATTATTGATTAATTAATGAGTAATTATGATTTCCATACATTAATTATATGAATTCATTATAGTTATTTCAAAAAAATATCCAGAAGTGGCAAAAATACATACTTAAGAAATGATCTCAATATATTAAATAAGAAATAACAATAGCTGTGTCATATTCATAGCTGTGAATGATCAGAAATTTATATTTCATAGCAAATAGTACACTCTGACTGCAGAATTGGATGATCTGAAAACATTACCCTAGCTTTTCTACTTTTACCATTAAGTGACAAATCAACCGTTTGGTTGAGCATGTTTTTGAAAAATTATTCAAAACACATGAAAGTTTTTTCATGGCACCAAGTAACATAATTTTGTAAAGTTAGGGCTCTTACAGTGTAATATGTCAAAAAAATATGGTTTCCTTGCAAAATTTCAACAAGAACAGTTCATATAACAGAAGTGATTTTTTAATTTCTAAAATCCACATAACAAGATGTGTTGTGACAAGTGCTGTTGATTGATACATTGATATCTAGTGGATTTTTTTGGCAAAACATATCTTACACAAATAGTAGAGATGGCTCAATCAGCTTGAGTTAAGTTAGGTACTCCTCTCAATAAAATATAGGGACTCAAAATGTGCTCAACCGTTTGGTTGAGCTGGCAGTTAAAGGGTTAACAGTATTATTTCAAAAAAATTAAATTTTAGTTCTGATTTATGGTTTACTTTGAACATTTTGTTATATATTGTAGCTACACCACCCCCTCTCCCTTTTAGACGAGGAACGTGTTTATAATAATAGTCTTCTGGGGTGGATTCGTTTAAACTGATGTAATCGTCTGCTTTAAGCCAGGTCTCTGTTAAACAGAGTGCATCTAAGTTTTGGTCAGTAATTATTTCATTGATAATAGGTTCTTTATTCGTAAGCGATCTAATGTTAAGAAGGCCGAATTTTAACATTTGAGTTTCATCTGCTAATGTATTGTGTTTTAATTTTATGTTAATAAGATTTGTATGAGACGAGGTAAACGGTGCTCTGTATTTATTTGTTCGAGGAACAGACACAGTCGAGATGTGTTGGTACTCTGGTAAAAAAGGCTCTATGTGCTGGGATATATGTGATCTTGACATGTCAAGGCAGCTAACAGACTGACGGGTAAGCCGATCTGTCTGTTTCCTGACCTGGGCCCTGGATAGTCAGACAAAAGCAAAAGTAAGACTATTGGTCAGATTTCTAGAGAGTATAGCACTTCCTTCCGGAGACGGATGGAGGCCATCTCTCTTTAGCAGGTCAGATCTTCCCCGGAAATGCTTCCAATTGTCTATAAACCCTACGTTATGCTGAGGTCACCACTTTGACATCCAGCCATGAAGAGACACTAATCTACTGTAAGTTTCATCCCCCCGGTAGGCGGGGAGGGGACCAGAGCAAATTACATTGTCTGACATTGTTCTTGCAATTTCACACACCTCTTTAATAGTATCTTTGGTGATCTCCGACTGGCGGAGTCTGGTGTCATTCGTGCCGGCGTGAATAACAATCTTAGAAAACTTACGTTTAGCATTAGCCAGCACTTTAAGTTTTGATCTAATGTCAGACGCTCTGGCTCCCGGTATACAATCGACTATGGTGGCTGGTGCCTCAATATCAACATTCCTGAGTATCGAATCTCCAATAACCAGGGCACTTTTAACAGACGACTCAGCCGGTGTATTGCTGAGTGGAGAAAATCTGTTTGATATTAAAACAGGAGCGTGATTTGGGTGCCGAATGCGACTATGCGGCCTGACAGTCACCCAGTTAGTCAGCCGCCTTGACTCTGAAGTCGGAACCGAGCCAGGTGTATTACGCATAACACTAGGCGCACCCGAAACAGTGTTTGTAACATTAACATTAGCATTAACATTAACATTACTGTCCTCAACTAGCGTTCGGATGCGCGATTCTAGTTCTGCAACCTTCTCCGTCAGCCTTACTACTTCAATACACTTAGCACATGTAAACCCCTCTATGCTGACGGAAGAAGCTAAACTGTACATGTGGCAAGTAGTGCAGGTTACAATGACAAGCAGAGTCTTACCGTTTTCATGCTGGGCGATGGCGTCTCCGTTAGCCCCAAGCAGTCCGTGAAGCTGCATCGAGACGGGTGCTGGCTCGCAGCACGCCTCGGCCGCCTACGAGCGTCTGTGGTCAGGGTGATGTGAGGTATGCTGACTCTGCGAAGGCCGGGCAGCACCTCCTTCACAGCTTCCCGATCTGGTGTGGACAGGTCAGAAAAGCATACATCGTATGAATCCGCCATTAGATCGCCAACGAAGGCAGGTTTAAGTAAACAGACGGTAAGAAATGCTAGCTTTAACCTGCACCGAGTGGTGATGCTAGCGGGCTATATGCTAACACTGGGTGTTTACAAGTGATAAAATCGTTTCGCTTAGTAATACAATTCAGTAATCGTCAAGGTGAAGTATTCCTGAGATAAGCAATAAGTTATATTATATAGATAGGAATAAGATAGTGAAAAAATAGGATTTAGCTGATAAGCTCAACGGAGCTTCGGGCTTGCGACTCCTCGTCGCTCTCTCTCAGCGTCTCTCTCTGATGACGTCAGCGTCTCTCTCTCAGCGTCTCTCTCTCTCAGCATCTCTCTCTCAGCGTCTCTCTCTCAGCGTCTCTCTCTCAGCGTCTCTCATCTGCCTCCAGGTTCTAAACCGGTTTCACTTCAAGGTGATAGAAAATGACTTGTACAACAGAGTGAACTTTTCTTGAGGGAAAAAAGGAAGATGGATTTTGTTTACAAATAATCCACAGGCTATTTTGGTAAGTTTAATGCATTTAATTTAGTAATCAAATAATATTTGCAAAATGTAAATTATGTTAATATCACTTTTTAATAGTAAACCTTTGAAAAACTCTTTGCATTATCTTTGAATAATAGACTGTCAAAGTAATATTTTATACTTTTGATTACTCAAAACACTTTGTGAGCTTTTTTAAGAACATTTCAAATACCTTTCAAGCGGGTTTCTGTATAATATTTGCTGCGTCTCATTTTGTAGTGTCATTTTTAATAAAGTACAATTTGACTGTTATTCCTTGAGGTATAAAATACGATAATTTCCATTTTACTTTGTAATTAAACTGTTAATGTGTTTTTTTTCCGTAACGTCATGATGATATTATTGTTGTTGTCACTGTCATATCATCATCATGGGAACTGCAAAAATAAATTAATAAAACTGAGAGCTGCGGCAGTACTTTTCATGTGGCCCTAGCTTAACCTGCATTTTCCTGGACTGTGAGAGGAAACCATAGACTGTAAAAAATATGGACGTAGTGTCCGTGACGTCACCCATAGGTTTGTGAATAGCTTTTTTAAAGCCAACAGCATTGCCTGCCGTCGCCATCTTGGCCATGCTTCACCGCCCATCACTCGCGGGTAACGTAAAATAGGTAAAGAGACGGGACATTGGCTGGTTGCTGAAACCACACCCGCCTAGCTCGATTCTAGTGACAGCTGTGGCAGTTCAACCCTCACTCAAGTGGCCATGGCGTTAATTATGCAGAACTTTAAGGCTTAATATATTTTAAAACAGATAAGTAATTAAAAAAATTCACCCCACTCACAGTTGTCACGAAGGGCAAAAGTAGCTATATAGACCAAAAACACTTTTTGTACCAGGCTGTAAACATATTTTCTACTGTAAAGTTGGGCATTTTAACTCTTTCGTCACCATCGACGAGATAACTCGCTTCCCTGCCAGTGACGAGAATTTCTGGCTTTCCGCAATACCGCTATTATCCACTTCTGCAACTTATACAACCCGGAAGTAGCGCCTCACGTGAAAGAGAAAGAACTCTGTGTATGTTTTAAAGATCGATCTGCATCTGATCTTTATCAAAAGTCCTTCACAAAAATTGAATTATCTCAGCTTTTTGATCAAAATTGGGTGTTTTTGAAGAAACCTACCCATATTAGAGAGGTGATAAAAGATAACTAATGAAGGTAGGATGAAACAGTTTTTTTGAAAGCATAGAGTCTGTTCTTTCATTTGATGTACTATTTGTTTATATATTTAAAGAAGAACATTTTCTGGAAGGCATTAAACTTTTGTGAAAATCATGAAAAATGCTGGCGCTGGCTGGCAACTTTTGCTACCCGCTGTACCACTGTGCACCTTCTCTTCCTATTAAAACATTTAGATTTCTGCATCAATATACATTTTTAAAAACCTTTTGAAATAAAATGTAATTTGCTTATTTACTGTTGTTCTGTTAAGCTTTACTTCTTAAGTCACTTTTGTTTGCTTCTGTTTAGTAAGGAAAAGCTCATTTCATCTTGGTATGACGTAATTTCACCTTTGACGTAATGTATCTTCATGTTCTTTTGCTATTTTATTTATTTTTTGTCAGTTATCATGCCTGACACAAAGCTGTCAAACCGCAGACAGAAACTGTTGCTTAGTCATGTGTCATAAATCTTGTGGTAATAGAGGATCTGTTTGTCACGTAGCACAGAGCTGGAGCCTCATTTATAAAGCTTGCATACACATAAAAGTAGAGATGCTTCAATAAAATCAACATTAGATTCACGTTATCACGGCGATGAAATCCAGCAGTTATTTGTGCTTGTACTGAATAATAATTATTGTTTCATAAAGATCTTGTAAAATCCCATCTTAAATCATTGATATGCGGGCAGCAGTCATGAGGTAATTTACATTGACCATTTATGGTTAAAAAATGGGTGTGTGCAGGGCGGGATATTGCTTGCAGGTGGGCGTATGCATGGTTTTTAGATTCGTATGCTAAAGTGTTTTGTACTTACGTACTTTTAGTAAGGATCCTACGAATGTTTAAAAATGAGGCCCCAGATGTTAACCCTTGGTGGTAGATATCATAGCCACACCATTTGATTGCACATATAATCTTTCAACAGCGACAAACATTCACACATCAGTGTCCTCTTACACAATACATTTTTGCAAACAATATTTAAATCTAAGATAGGAGAAAAGTATATATAAATATATTTGTCCTATGTTTAGGACTTTGTGTGCCATCAGCCAATTAGACCTCTTACTTGAGTCAACATGACTACAACATGATTCTCCATCTACGAGCTTCACTCATGCTTTAAAACATCCACCATTGTGCCCATACCAATTGCAAGATGCCAAATATCAAACCAATCATGCACTTTAAGGAAACCCATCTTCTATTGATCAGAGACCACACAGAGCTATGATAACCAGATACTGTAACCATGAACCTTGCAGTAAACTAATACTGACAACATTCAAACTTCATTTATTTAGTATTGGAATGTCCAATATTTTAATGAAAAGGCTGTGGAAACAGAATAGCCAGATTAAAACAAATGAAAGATCATTTTAAACAAGAAAACATCTCTAAACACATTTACCGTCATTGGTCAATACCTCATTCACACCATACTCATCATGATACTCAGCATACTCATTTTCATCCTTGTGTCACTAACACCTCTTTCAGCAACAACCTATTTGCAGTTTAGTTATCCATTTCAGTTTTAGTTTATGGACATGGACTCTTATGTCTTTTGTTTTAACCCTTCAAAACTTGCTTTCAAGTTCATGACCAATCATCTGGTGATAGTATTTAAACTCTCCTAATGTCTCTCTGGGAGTACCCCAATTCAGGGGCTGCGGCCTTCCAAGGCCATAGTTTAAGGCCAATGAGGTCACCGGGCGCAATGAAGGCTGTTTCAATTCGAAGGCTCCTTCAGCTGCAGCCTACAAATGTGGCCTTTGTTTCCCCTGAAACCCAGGATCCATAGATGAATCTGTCACAGCCTTGGCTATCCAAAGATTCAATGTGTGCCTGTAACGTCTGGGTATTTTGAAATAAACATTCAGAACTTTAGATAAATAAAAGTATATATTTTGCAAAGTAAGGTCCTTGTCACTGTTTTACTATGATAAATTATGTTTTAAGGATGTGAATTAATATTATTACTGCAATATTGTGCATGTTGCAATTTACTTTTGTATATTTCTAAGGTCACCCTTCGTGTAAGATTTAGCCAAAGTGCAGTTAAAGTTAATGTGGCACGTTGTTCAAACCTTCCTTTATTGACAGCAGGCAAAAAAAGTAAACTACTTCTATGTTAAATTAACATGCCAGCTGTTGTGCCTCGCAAATCATAAAGTATACTACAGTACACTCACCTAAAAGATTATTAGGAACACCATACTAATACTGTGTTTAACCCCCTTTCGCCTTCAGAACTGCCTTAATTCTACGTGGCATTGATTCAACAAGGTGCTGAAAGCATTCTTTAGAATTGGCCCATATCTTGCAGTTGATGGAGATTTGTGGGATGCACATCGAGGGCACGAAGCTCCTGTTCCATCACTTCCCAAAGATGCTCTATTGGGTTGAGATCTGGTGACTGTGGGGGCCATTTTAGTACAGTAAACTCATTTTCATGTTCAAGAAACCAATTTGAAATGATTCGAGCTTTGTGACATGGTGCATTATCCTGCTGGAAGTAGCCATCTGAGGATTCAATTCAATTCAATTCAATTTTATTTATATAGCGCTTTTCACAATTTGTGATTGTTTCAAAGCAGCTTTACAATAATAGAAGCAGTGGAAAGCATAGAAAAACGACGGATAGCACAACATAATACACGATAGCAAAAGCAGCTAAATTTGCTGCGGCTATGAATCAACATTATAAGCGTGCGTATTGCTAATGTAACGTAAAGAAGAGGGTGCTAAGTTAAGCCCAAGAAGGCTGCCTCCCCAGGTTGAAAAACCCCCTAGGAGAAAAAAACCCCAGGCTCAGCCGGGGAAGTAAAAAAAAGTCTTAGGAGGGAAAAACCCTTGGGAGATATATTTATATATACATTGAAACGATTAAGGAGATTAGGCGGAGGTAAAGCGGGTTCTGCTGGTGGTCGCTGGTCATGCATCAGCTGGGCATCACGTTGACGGTCTGCCGGTGAGTCAGAGGTGTGCCGACTTTCACATTTACCGGAACTGGGTCTGTTTGTCTCAAGTGTCCTCGGAGACAAGGACGAGACATGAAGAAAGAAAAGCAAAACCCAATTAGCGTAGGGGCCATTCATATGTATACACATGTACATATACACAAACATACATACATACATACATATATACATATATACATATACATACATACATACATACATATATACACACACATATATATATATATATATATATATATATATATATATATATATATATATATTCACACATACATACACATACATACACACACACATACATATACGTATTGAAGATACGTCATCCCAGTGACAGACTCTGCACAGTTTGGTTTAGGGAGAACGAGAAAAATGCACGGGACGGCGAATGTTTTAGGAAATGGATGCAGTGACACCCTTTTAAGGACTGAAGTCCCGCCCCCGACTAGTGGGCTTAACACCACAAATCTATACCCACAGAGCTTTATTGAAATCCGGACGAGCAAGGGAGTAAAGTGGAGACGGGGACGTGACTGCGCCAGCCATCTCCCTGATGCCTGTCTGGGCTTCACAGTACTCCCCTACTCGACTCAGAAACCTCAGGTGGAGGGCGGAACAAGTGATAACATAATGCCATACATAATTTTCAATCACTCCTCTGCGCTTGGCAATTAATGGCCCGATTCGGGGTTTTATTGGTCTAGTGTTGAAGTTTTGGCCTTGTATTGTGGTTTGTATGTGCACAAAGTAGCGTTTCTTTTCCTTATATGGGCGGCAGTGGCTCAGTGGTTCATGTAGGTTGTCTACAAACCGAAAGGTTGGTGGTTCAATCCCCGGCTCCACCGGACCAAGTGTCGAGGTGTCCTTGAGCAAGACACCTAACCCCAGCTGCGCCCGACGAGCTGGATGGCGCCTTGCATGGCTGACACCGCCGTCGGTGTATGAATGTGTGCGTGAATGGGTGAATGTGAGGCAAACTTGTAAAGCGCTTTGGATGGCCATAGGTCTGTTAAAAGCACTATATAAATGCAGTCCATTTACTTATATGTAGCCTTTTCTATTTTAAACGTGACATTTGTTTTTGAAAGTTTATGCCTCGGCTCATGGTTTGCTGCACATATATAAACAAGTAAGGAGAGATTAAACATTTTCTTAAGTTTATTAATAGCATTTACCATGCTTTGAAATGTTGATGAAAATGAGGATTTAGTTTATTTATTTATCAGGTTGTACAAGCTATCTATTGTGAGATGAGTACCATTACTAAAACAGTTATGTGAATGCCTTGTTAAAGAGAAAAGTTTTAAGTCTAGATTTAAAGGTATCTATTGTGTCTGATTCTCGGACAACGGTTGGTAAATCATTCCAGAGCTTAGGGGCTAAGTAGGAAAAGGATCTTCCACCTTTAGACACTTTTGATATTTTAGGGATAACTAAGAGACCAGAGTTTTGCGAACGCAGTGCACGTGATGGATTGTATTCTGATAGTAATTCTCTAAGATATGAGGGTGCTAGGCCATTTAAGGCTTTGTAGGTGGTAAGTGATATTTTAAATTGTATGCGATAATTAACTGGTAGCCAGTGTAAAGATGCTAGAATTGGACTTATGTGGTCATACTTCTTAGATCGAGTAAGCACTCTTGCAGAAGCGTTTTGAACTAGCTGCAGCTTGTTTACCTGATTTGCATGGCATCCCCCAAGTTACAATAGTCTATTCTAGAGGTCATAAAAGCATGGATAAGCTTCTCTGCGTCAGATGTAGACAGTATATGGCGTATTTTTGAGATATTTCTAAGATGGAAGAATGCTGTGCGGCAGACATTGGAGATATGGCTGTCGAAGGATAAATTTCTGTCGAACATCACACCTAAGTTCCTAACCGAGGAAGATGGTACCACAGTGCAGCCATCTATGTGCAACTTGTAATCTGACATATTATGTTTGTAGCGATTCGGTTCAATAATAAGCATCTCTGTCTTATTGGAGTTGAGCTTAAGAAAGTTATGTGCCATCCAGTCACGAACATCGCTAATGCAGTCTGTTAGCTTAGAAAACGTGTGGGTTTCGCTGGGATGTGAGGAGATGTAAAGCTGGGTATCATCCGCATAGCAGTGAAAACTTATGTTATGTTTCCTGATAATGTCTCCTAGAGGTAACATATATAATGAGAACAGGATAGGACCTAAAACTGATCCCTGCGGTACACCATATTTAACCAGGGAGTGATATGACTCTTCCTCATTTACATAAACAAAGTGATAGCGATTGGTTAGATACAACCTAAACCAGGCTAACGCCTGACCACTGATACCAACATAGTTTTCTAGTCTATTGAGTAAGATTGTGTGGTCTATTGTGTCAAAGGCTGCGCTAAGGTCTAGTAATATAAGGATTGAGATTTCACCACGATCGGATTAACAGGAGGTCATTTGTAACTCTAAGCAACGCTGTCTCTGTGCTATGGTGGGGCCTGAATCCTGATTGGAACTTTTCATACGTACTATTATTTGTCAAGAATGTGCGTAACTGGCTTGCCACTACTTTTTCTAATATTTTCGAAAGAAAAGGGAGATTTGAGATTGGTCTAAAGTTATTAAGCTCTCCCTGATCAAGCTGTGGTTTTTTAATCAGCGGTTTAATAACTGCTAGCTTGAAAGCTGTTAAAAGGTATCCTATTTTTAGCGATGAGTTAAAGATATTTAGAACCGGGGTTGACACTACAGGGAATACCTCTTTAAGTAGTTTTGTGGGAACGGGGTCTAATATACAGGACGATGATTTGGATGATGTGACTAGTTTATAGAGCTCATCTATTGTAGTAGGTTTAAATGAATCAAGATGTTCATATGGTAATCTAGTGTTTAGTGAACTAATGGGTAGAGTGATGGCTGCTTGGGTAGTTACGATGTTTTCCCTAATAGCCGTAATTTTGTTAGAAAAGAAGTTCATGAAATCGTTACTATTGTGTTGGAGTTTACTATTGGTTTCTGTTTGTTCTTTGTTTCTTGTCAGTTTTGCAACTGTGCTAAAGAGGAAACGAGGGTTGTTATGATTTTCTTTAATAAGCGTACTGAGATAGGTAGATCTGGCCGTTTTTATAGCCTGTCTGTAGTGTTTAACACTCTCTTTCCATGCTACACGCCATACCTCTAACTTTGTGCTTCTATAATTTCTTTCCATTTTTCTAGCTGCCTTTTTAAGAGCTGCGGTGTGATGATCATACCATGGAGCTGGCGGTTTTTCTTTGATTTTCTTTTTTCGAATGGGAGCAACGGCATCCAATGTGTTAGAACAGACATTGTTTAGGTTTTCTATTTCAATATCTAGATCGTCACAGTTATCTGCTACATGTTGCATTTGGGACAGGTCTGGAAGAGTGCTGATAAAGCTATCTTTAGTGGTGGAAATTATTGTTCTGGCTAATCTGTAGCATGTTGTGGATTGAGTGATCCTCTAGAAGTACAGTGTATGACACAAGGTAATGGTCAGAAACTGCATCACTCTGAGGTGATATTTCGATGTCATTAATATTGAGTCCAAGTGACAGAATTAAGTCTAATGTGTGCTTACGAGTATGCGTGGGCCCTGACACGTTTTGTTTAATACCGAGAGAATTTAGAACATCCATAAATGCATGTCCTAATGCATATTTTGAGTTATCCACATGAATATTAAAATCACAAACGATAAGAGCTTTATCTACAGTGACTACAAGCTCAGACAGGAAATTTGCTATTTCTTTAAGGAAATCTGCATGGTGGCCCGGAGGTCTATAGATTGTAGCTAAGACAAAAGAAAGTTGTTTGTGGTTACGATCAGTTATTTCCATATTTAATAACATTAGTTCAAATGAGTTAAATTTTAGTTCAGATTTCTGGTTAACTTTAAAAATGTTGTTGTATATTGTAGCTACACCACCCCCTCTCCCCTTTAATCGAGGTTCGTGTTTATAATAATAGTCTTGTGGGGTGGATTCGTTTAAACTAGTGTAGTCATCTGCTTTAAGCCAGGTTTCTGTTAAACAGAGTGCATCTAAGTTTTGGTCATTAATTATTTCATTAACAATAGGTTCTTTATTGGTAAGCGATCTAATGTTAAGAAGGCCGAATTTTAACATTCGAGGTTCATCTTGTAATGTATTGTTTTCTAATTTTATGTTGATCAAATTTGTACGTGATGTGGCAAGCGGTGCTCTGTATTTGCTTGTTCGGGGAACAGATACAGTTGAAATGTGTTGATATTCTGGTAAGATCGACTCGAAGTGCTGGGATATATGTGATCTTGACATATCATGCCAGCTAACAGACGGACAGTTAAGCTGATCCGTCTGTTTCCTGACCTGGGCCCTGGATAGTCATACTATATCAGAATTAAGACTATTAATCAGATTTCTGGTGAGTATAGCACTTCCTTCTGATGTCGGATGAAGGCCATCTCGGGTTAGGAGGAATGGTCTACCCCAGAAATGCTTCCAATTGTCTATAAACCCTACATTATGCTGAGGGCACAACTTTGACATCCAGCCATTGAGAGACACTAATCTACTATGTGTTTCATCTCCCCGGTAGACGGGGAGGGGACCAGAGCATATTACATTGTCTGACATTGTTTTTGCAATTTCACACATCTCCTTAATATTATCTTTGGTGATTTCCGACTGTCGGAGTCTGGTGTCATTTGTTCCGGCGTGAATAACAATCTTAGAAAACTTCCGTTTAGCATTAGCCAGCACTTTAAGTTTGGATCTAATGTCAGACGTTCTGGCTCCCGGTATACAGTTGACTATGGTGTTTGGTGCCACAATGTTAGTGTTCCTGAGTATAGAATCTCCAATGACCAGGGCACTTTTAACAGGTGTTTCAGCTAGTGTATTCCTTAGGGGATCGAATCTGTTAGAAAGTACCGTAACGTTATGGGTCTTAGATGGACGCCGTATATGACTATGCCACCTGACAGTCACCCAGTTAGACCGCCAACTTGACTCTGATGTCGGAACCGAGCCATGTGTATTATGATAAACACTATGCGTGCTCGATACAGTATTTGTAATGTTTACATTAGCATCTGATGTCGGAACCGAGCCATTAGTCTTTTCGCTTGATACAGTATTTACAACAGTAACATTAGCGGTTTTGCTATCCTCAACTAGCGTTCGGATGCGCGATTCCAGTTCAGCAACCTTCTCAGTTAATCTTAATACTTCAATACACTTAGTGCATGTAAACCCATCTATGCTAACGGCAGAAGCTAAACTATACATGTAGCAAGTAGTACATGTTACAATAACAAGCGGAGTCTTACCGCTTGGGTACATGGTGGTCATAAAGGGATGGACATGGTCAGAAACAATGCTCAGGTAGGCCGTGGCATTTAAACGATGCCAATTGGCACTAAGGGGCCTAAAATGTGCCAAGAAAACATCCCCCACACCATTACACCACCAGCCTGCACAGTGGTAACAAGGCATGATGGATCCATGTTCTCATTCTGTTTACGCCAAATTCTGACTCTACCATCTGAATGTCTCAACAGAAATCGAGACTCATCAGACCAGGCAACATTTTTCCCGTCTTCAATTGTCCAATTTTGGTGAGCTTGTGCAAATTGTAGCCTCTTTTTCCTATTTGTAGTCGAGATGAGTGGTACCCAGTGGGGTCTTCTGCTGTTGTAGCCCATCCACCTCAAAGTTGTGTGTGTTGTGACTTCACAAATGCTTTGCTGCATACCTCGGTTGTAATCAGTGGTTATTTCAGTCAAAGTTGCTCTTCTATTAGCTTGAATCAGTCGGCCCATTCTCCTCTGACCTCTAGCATCAACAAGGCATATTCGAGGCCACTTTGATCTCAAGCGGCAGGTTGTTCCATAACCGGGGCCCTAGCTACCACCAAAACAGTTTGATCTAAAATCTAAAATCTTACATTATTACAACTTTTTTTATAATACAGTACTCAATAGGCCTATAAAGTACAGTATATCTCATATAGGATCAGTTATGTCTGGCTCTCTTTCAAAGGTTTTTTTCTCCAAAGGACTTTTTCCCCACATGGTTTTTTCCTAGTAGGTTTTTAACCCATTGGGAGCCAGCTTACATTAACTTAGAACTACTTTACATTACGTCCCATATACGTTACATTGTTACTCCGCTCAGTACATTGTTGTCCTAAGATTTGTCCTATGTTTTCTCTTGTTTTTAATACTGTAAAGCTGCTTCAGAACAATTAAACAATTGTGAAAAGCTCTATATAAATAAATTGAATTGATATTAAAATGGTGGCAAGTTAGTTACAGCCATAGCATTTGAATTGTTAAGTGATCATTTTGCCTCATATTGTTATTTACTTGATAATCATACTCTTGTCTTGATATGAGAAGTTTTAGTTTCTTATAAACAACAACTCACTGGTATTACAGCATTAGGGGTCATGACTGCACATCAAGTAATACGTGCAGTTCAGTGTGTTTTCCTAACAAGTTACAGCAAGGATGGCTGAACATCAACTGTACCGTATTCGGGCCATTTTTTTGTCAAGAGACATCATTCCTATCAAACGAGGGAAGTATAACATTTGCTCTTTGTTGGATGTTCAGAAGAACGCTGGATTTGAAGAGAGAATGCGATTAAAAAGCAATGCTACTCCATCAATATTGGATCCAGACAGAATAGCGCAGCTTATGTGGGTAAAACACTTTGAATAAGTATTGAAAGTAAGTTTGACTACGAAAAACAAAATGCAAAAAGCCCTATTACTTCTTGCTTTTGATGTTTTTAATGTAAAAATCATGCAAACCTCATGAATAGACCTCAGACGACAGTATAAAAAAACAAAAATGGCAGAGGAAGGGTACCTTTAATATATCAATCTTGCAAACATCCTGACACAAAGAAAAAAGCTTCATAATAAAAATCTTAGATGTTTTGATCATAGATATGTAAAATAAAGGCTAGATGTCTCGCCCGCACTGCTGGCCAATGGAGGTCGACGTCCGCACCTGGCGGCCATCTTACCTCAGATAGCTTGCTCACTCATAGCATTGTGTTTAATGGAGCATGTACTTTTAAATGACCATAACTTGCTCAATTTTTTTTACGATTTTCAAACGGTTTGGTTTGTTATAAACATCAGAGTTGTATGACACTGCACACTTATGAATAATTTTCATGAAACATGTTAAAGCATCCAGAATTATAGCCACGTTAATAATGTTTGAAAGAAACCAAATTGAAGAAAATTTAGCAAGTTATGGTCATTTAAAAGTAACTGCACCATTAAAACACAATGCTACGAGTTGTCTCAGATAGATGGCTGCCAGGTAATGAAGTTAGAGACTCCACCATAAGACATCTAGCCTTTATTATACACATCTATATTTATGTTGGTAACTGTAAAAAAAATGCTCATTAAATATTCAGATGTCATTTTCCTGGAAATCTTTGACCCGCCTCCTACTTTCAAAAGTATAAAACCCTCTTAGTTTGTTGCTCATTGCCAGATCTCAACATCATATCCACTTTACTGAACTTTGATACTTTGAAAATTGAAGAATCCTGGAACAAAATCACCTGAAGTCTGAACATCTGAAAAGGTTTGTTACTGTAAATGATTTTGTCCACCAAAGATGAATTTTAACTAATAGTTTACAGATATTATTAGACAATTCACGCTAGTTGTCTGCTGTTTTTGCTTTTTTTAAATGGCTCTTTATACAGTATATTAAAAAGAAGTTGTGATGTGCTGTTTTCTATTGTGCAAAGATGTTGGATTTATAACACAAATTGTATTTGTTGTCATTTGCAGTTTCTTTACTGTATTATATTCATACCTGATCTCCATTAGTTGTGCATCTGAGGATTGAGACTAAATCAGGATGTTGAGCATTGCAGCTCTTATTCTCATTGTCACCAGTAATGTTGTCCTAGGACAGGTAAGATTGAATTATGAGTCTGTATATTATTGTACAATATATTTAAAACAATGTAACATTGTGAAAAAGTCCGTTATAAATACATCATGAAAAATTACTAAGCATTATTACCTTTGATGTGGGGTTATTTCTCGTACCAACAGGATGACAGACACCCTGATGTAGGACAGATATATCCATTGGATATGGCGCCAGATTCAGTTGATGACATGTATAAAGGCTGTACAGAGAAGATGGAAAAACTAGTAAAGACAACATTTCTAAAGCAAGAAATCTGTAATAACACAGCTCAATTTGGAGCAGCTTGGATAAACAATACAGGACAATTTCCTGAATCAAAAAAATTGAAAATGCACCATTTAATTGCCATTTCTGTGTACACTGGTGATGAAATACCCATATATAAGGAATTCAATCCGAGTGTAAGGAGCGGTATACAAAAATACCAAAACAGAACATACAAATGGTATTCACTTCAGTTTTTGTTGACAGAAGCGATAAAGATTCTTAAGGAAACAAAACCGGGATGCATGATAACTTATCGTGGTACCAACCATATATATAATGAAGATGTTCTGAACACAGAGATTCGTTTTGGCTCCTTTGCCTCCTCCTCTATTAATAAGAGTGTAGCAATGGAATTTGGAACTCAATCTTGTTTTAAAATCAAAACTTGTTATGGTGCTAATGTGACAAAATATTCTGATTATCCTGGTGAGACAGAGGTGCTGATTCCCCCGTATGAGAAATTTAGGGTCATTAAAATCAAGAAAAGAGGTCAGAAAGGTGCCTGGTGTAACACTGTGTTTAAACTGGAGAGCTCAGGGACACAAAGTAACTTAAACTGTAAAATAGCATCAGTCAAGCCCAATAAATATCACAATATGGTAAATATCAAATATCTAAATTATCTCTGACTGACCAGCGTTCACAACTTCATTCTTCATTCTCTTTCCTTATAGCAGAACTTGCCAGCTGCTTTTAAAAACTTAAATTGTTTGAAATACAAGTTTCACAAAGTTAAAACTATACGAATAATCCGAAAGCATATTAATAAATGCACTTTGAATATATTTTCTCTTTTTATGTAGTTCTTATGAAACGGCTCTCTGAAATACTTTATTCTGATTGGTCAGTTGTGACACAAAGTGTAAAACTCCTCTTAAGAGTTACAGCTTAATGTATTACTTTATTGTTTCCATTCAAGTTTGAATTTGTTACAAATGAGTTAATAAAATATTTTAAATCAATAGTTTGTGTCCAGTTATTTATTATTGTAGTATATGCATGTCTATAAATAGGCTAGTAATTACATGTTCATTGATAACATTACAGCAATGTCTCACTAGATGGCAATGTTACAACAGAGCAGAATACACTTAATTATCATTACTGGAATGTTATTAAACTAGATGTTTAACTCCTCCCATCACCATCATCTGCAATACAGTAAAGCATTTTTCAGTGATGTGGATTACATTATATTATTTTAATATCTGAAATGTTGTAAAATTTGATGTTTGAAGAAGTCAGTCAATTTAAATTAACATATATAGGATCACTAACTTACAACACGTCTTCAAGCGTTTAATGGGGTGCTTTATTTATTTGGCCTATACCTGTGGTTTTTAACTTCAGTTCAGGAGGTACGCACTCTGTACATTTTACATTGCAGCACAAACTAGAGGTGTGCAATAATGACAAAAATCATATACATTTTATTTTTTTTTGTCAGATTTTTTTCTGTCAAATTTTAAACATCTCACACTACAAGATTTGAAATTCATGGAGTGATTTATGTACCCATTAATCGACAGTGGTGGTTAACCTGCAATATGCCCTTTAATCATAAAAAAATTGTAGAGCAACGTATCATGTTGACATCATTTTTCAATGAACAGGGTCTGCATTCACAAAACATCTCGAAGCTAAAAATAACCCCTAACTTGCCAATTTGTTAGTCCTTATTTCAGTACTCCTAAATGTTTGCTTTAAGAATATTTCACTAAGAGGTGGTTTCCCAGACAGGAATAAGACTTTTAAATGTAAGAGCTGTCCGAACTGAAAACAACTTGCACTGACATTTCGTTTTTCCTCAAAATGCACACAAGTAATGTTTTAGTAAGGCATGTTTGTTCAAACAACGGTAGATATGAAGAGTTTGGTTCCAAAACGCAATAAATCCATTTTGAATAATTTGGGAAAAAACGTGTTTTCTATACCAAGAAAGTGACAAAATGAAAACCACTATTTTCTGTTACAAACTTTCATATAGCATATTTAGGTTATAATAACATAGAAAATTCAAATCCACAATTTGTTTTTTAAAGATTTATTATAAAAACTGATATTCTTTTTGCAAAATGCAATAAATCCATGACAAGGTTTTTTTTCAAAATTTTATAAATCTATTGAATCAATATATAAATGTGCATTCATCTATTTTATATTCATTTATTTGACTAGCAGTATGCATTGATTAAAAAAATAAACATTAATCAAAACACTTTGTCCTATTAAGAACACTCTCATTGCTGCTGTCATCCTTAGGACGTTGTCGCTGAACTTTTTTGACAGCGATCAGCTTTGGTCCTGCTTGATTTCTGTTGACTTCGAGTAAAATAATGGAAAGTTTTTCATAAGATCCCCTGGGGTAAAAGTGTAAGCAAGACAAAAGCTTGATACAGTCGCATTTTCCATCGCCAGAGTGGCTTACATTTCTTCCCCGCAATAGAAAACCACGCCAAAAAGTATTATTTTGTTTTTGTTTGTTTGTTGATCACAAAGTACAAAGTAAATGAGCCATTGTTGTTTACAGGGGGAGTGGTGCACTGTGATTTGTTGAGCGGATTTATTGCATTCTGCAGAAAAGGAGGACTGCCGTTTATAGCGTTTTGGGAAAAAAGGGAGAAAAGATGACAGAATAACTACATGGATATCAGATTTTGCGTAAAATTAAGATTTTACTTTTTAATACTGACCTGATACAATACTGATTTAGGTGGTAACTATTTTTTTTTTTTAATGGCATTTATCGCGTTTTGGAACCAAACTCTCTTATTTCCTAATTAAACTAAGGCCTAGTCCTGGCTTAAGCTAACCCTTGTCCAGGAAACCACCCCAAAGTGTTTTTGCACTAAAACCAGCTCCTAAATCTGTGAAAGTAGATAGTCAAAAGTCACTAAGACAAAGTGTCACAAACAATCATATATTAGCTGTTGCCGGCAGTGTTTTGGTACTGTTCCTCTATGGAATTCTGAAGCTGATTAAATAATAAATAAATAAACATAAATAAATATACGAGGAAAAGTAAATTAAAATGTAAACAACAGTGAATAATATTAACAAATACCATAAATATACAAAGAAATGTATAAAAACAAAAACAAATGAGTATTTATAATTTTACTTCCTTATTTATGTAATAATTGTATTTTTTTTCCATACTTATTTATTTCTACATTATTTGTTTCCACTTTTTGTCTGTATGCTAATGAGGGGGGAGTGTTTTACCTCAGACATAGCAATCAATCTCAGAGTGCCAGGGCTGAAGCTTTGAGGCCACAGTAGCCATGTTTCCATCCACATGTTTTATCGGAATTAAGTGATATCGAATGAAAAATGCCTTATGGAAACAGTAAAATTCGATTGAATTTCATGAATATCGACTCAAAAGAAATACGTTCGATCTCATCGGATTTTATCTTGATCGATATATGGCTTATGCGATAAACGCTGATGGAAACGTTATTTGCCGAATAAATAATGATTTGCGATTAAGGTTTAGGTCATTTTATGGTTGCAACCCACACACAAAACAAAGAAGAAAAAGTTTTAGGTTCGCTCTGGTGGCACACATGGCGTGTGTCAACAAAGTCAGATGTAAGTGGACAAACGACGAGACGAGATTCATTTTAAATTTAATTTACCAGAGAAAATAACGGCTATTTTAGAGCTGAAGATCTTTGCCCGAACCCGACGGGTTCGGTCGGATTCGGGCTTCATTTCTAACATTTTACACGGGCTCGTGCTCCGCCTTTGCACGGTAAATGAGCGGTCAAGTTCAATGCTGCTGGAGGGCATCCAGTAAGCGCAGGACCAAGCTGAAACCATTTACAGTGGATTTAATAATTTCCTCAACAAAAATGTAGTTTTATCTTGGTGAGTAAAGTTTTTTTTAATGTATAACTAAATACATAATTTAGACAGAGGATATAGACTAATGTTGGCATTAATGTAAAGAAAGTGCCGAAGCAAATCCCACGGAACCTTAATTTCATTATTCCCAAATAACCATCTTATTCAGAATGTATTATCTTAATTTAATTCGTTAAGAAATAATTGTTTTTATTGGCATGTTGGCCTATTTATAATGTACTGCATATGCCTATTTAGAACAAGATGTTACGATGTTACAGAATACAGATGACTTATTTTTTTTACGTGTAGCCCAGTTAGTCATTAATAAATAATGTTAAAACATGTGTAAATTACTCATTCTTGATAAAAGCTGTTTGCGTGCGCACATTTAAATAATGTCTGGCTGTAAACGGGTTCGGGCTTTTAAAAAGCTGTCAATCTAAATGTGCTTTCTGGTTCGTGCTGCATTCTGTCGGGCTCCGGTCATTTCAGGCCTAACTTTTAAGGCCCGATTCTATTTTAGATAGCAAAAATCTAAGAAATGCCATAATTTATTAGGAACTCGCGAAGGAAATGTCCAACAATGGTTATGACAAGACGTGGGACGTCCTCCAGAGTAAATGTAAGGCGCTCAAACAGCGATTCGGGTTTCAAAAAAGAGAGTTATCTCGCAACGGTGCCGGAGGGGAAATAAAAGCAAATTCGACCTTGATGAGATGGATCCTCGGCCAAAGAACCCTCGTAGTTTCATTGGCTTCCAATAACAGCTCAGGAAAGATATTTTTTTCGTTCTCATTTACGTTAAGCATTGATCCGGACTATCATTTCACGTTAATGCCTCCGTTGTCGTCGGTCATTTACATGCATCTGCATTATCATAGCAATCATTTTCTTAGCTTGATATGTCGCTATCAGCTCAGCTGGCACATAAGCACTTATAACTTGTGGTATGGCGCAATCCATTTTGTCTAGCAAAATGTTTGCTTGAATATTGTGCGATTCAGTGCGAAAATGAATGGAAACACCTTCAAATGTCTCAAATCAATTCGATATACCAATTTGATCGCAAAACAGCATGTGACGTCATTACGTACAGGTTTTTATTCGCTTTAAAGCCGTTGGATGGAAACACACTTTCACCCGCTTTATTCGCATAAGTTTTTTTACCGAACTTCAGATAATTCGATTGACAAGTGGATGGAAACTTAGCTAGTGACACCTTGTGTCAGGATGACTTTGTACGTCACTCCATTGAAATGAACAACTGCATTAACATTAACAAATGCGCACACCGCTCCACATTTTTCTGGCAACAACAATCACTGGATCTAAAAATTTTCGGCATGCAAGTAATTATTTTGTGCATTTTGCATGCTCTTTTAGCACAATTGTACAGCCTGGATGATGGTACAATCAGGGGCAGAGCCAGAGATTGTAGACATTGGGGGCTTAGCCCAAATCTAGGGGTATCAAAGAATGGTCCCCTGCATATTTTTTCTCCATTTACGGCAGCTTTTTAAGTAAATTTTTTAATCCTATTACATTTTTTTAAATCCTATCTCATCTTATTTTTTGATAAGAGAAGTTTAAGTGTCATTGTGAAAATTGGTTATGTTACAGTTTCAAAATGACAATACAGACAACACAGCAAGGTTCTCTGTATTGTCATTTTGAAACTGTAATATAACACATTTTAACAATGACACTTTAACTTCTCTTATCCAAAAATAAGCAAAATATGTTTGCTGAAGGCTAATCCAGTAAAGCTAAATAAGAAATAATAAAAATTTTGACTTCACTAGCAGAACAATTCTGCCCTACAAAGGCAAAAGACCTTAACTGCTTAAGTGTAGAACTGAGAAAAATGACTTTAAAGTTTAGACTTTTTAGTGACTTTAGATGTCAGTTATTTTCTTCTTGATTCTTATTTTATTGAAAAAACAACACAATTTATTCAAGATACTTATCCACATGATAAAGGAGGTTTTGAATGTCCCAAAAATATTAATAACTAAAAATAAATATTAATTAATATTAAGAATTTCTCACCTGCTTATGGAAGCTCTCTCTCTCTCTCCCTCTCTATCTCTCTCTCTCTCTCTCTCTCTCTCTCTCTCTCTCTCTCTCTCTCTCTCTCCCTGTCCTTGCTTTCTCTCCTCGCCCTCCTCTCTCCCTATTTGCACTGACAATTATCACACATAAAGATATTTTAATGTAAAATATTAAGGATTCACCTTTATAACTGTCAATGTATTTCTGATGCGAATAATTGCGAATTTCAGAGAAATGCATACAGACAAAACATATAAGCTGCCTTAACTATTTTCACCTTCTACTTCTGACGCCTTAAAAAATAAATCGTATATCCATCTATAAAAAGGTATATGTGTAATAAGCAAGTTTTTTTCAAAGTTTTAATTCACTGTGATTAGATGTACTTTAAATACAACGTTACCAACGAGGTGCGTGCAGCAGAGCAGGCAGTCTAGTTTAGATCAGAGCGCTAACATTAGCCGTTAGCCATGCAGATAATATATCAGTTGACACTATTTAACAGTATTTACATCACATAACTATAAATATACACTTACAGTAATAACGAAGGCACTGTAATAATAAAGACACTTTGAAAATGTGTTTACTGTGGGGAGATTCAGCATATGAATTTGCCTTCAACACGCATCTCTCATTCGTTTTTCCTGGAGTGGGGGACCGGAGAGTTTAAAGCTGAATGTTGCCACCTAGCGTACTGGATGGATTAATTTTACAGATCTGAAATGATTCAGGGGTTTGACAACACAATCGGGGCTTAAGCCCCAGAAGCCACCCCCTTGGTCCGCCCATGGGTAAAATACTGCCGCCGAGGGGTGTGTGACCCCAGAGTCATAAACCGTTCCCGTTCTGTACATTAAAAAAGCTTCTTTCGACAGTCATTGTGCCTAAGAAAAAGCTATCAAACTGCGAACAAAAACTGTTACTTGTTCATTATCTTGTGGTAAACTGTAGATGATCTTATGAATCAGGCATTACAGAACAAATGTGGGTGTCTGATAAGCCTCTCAAAACACTTAGGATGGGTGAAAAATTGGGGGCCGGTCATTTAAGCATGTGATTTTAGCTTGCTTTGGTATAGGTACAATGATAAGATGTTTTTCAAAGCACAACAGAAAATATCTGTTATAAAGATTTAACAGAACCATGATAACAGATTACCATGATGACCCTTGCAAACCTTTATTAATACAGTACTGAGATATCTATACTTTAGTAAAATACTTTAGTGATATCTATACTTTAGAATAACCAGGTTTAAAACAGATGTTAAAATTACTAAAAGGAATTTTTGGAAAAAAATACACATCAAAAACGTTTTACTTCCTCTTTAGTCAATGTGTCACGTCAGTGTATTATGCTGAACCTGTATGTTTATCTTGTTGTTAACCATAGTCTCTCACCGTTCTTACCACATGATATACTTATTCTAATCACAGGCTTTCTGATCATTTAACCACACTTTATTTCAAGTAATGTTTCGAGGTAACACTTTCTTTTACGGTGTCTTTGTTACACATGTTACATGTAATTATGCATAATTACATGCAACTAACCCTAAACCAAACCCTAATCCTAACCCCAACCCTATAGTAAGTACATGTTATTAATGATTATTACTTAGTACTTAAATGTATAATTACACTGTAACAGTGATACTGTAAAATAAAGTGTGACCTGTTTCGATTACAAATATTTCATACAAACCTGCATACTATACAATTATAACCATTCCAAATAATTTAACGTTAAACTAGTTTTAGACAGACACGATTCGAAATACTGATATTTTTAAACTGTAACTGTGGGTTAATTTTTACTTGTTTACTTTTAACTTGTTACATGCACTCTAGAAATGGCTGGGTTATTTTTTACTAGGGATGAAATTGCTTTGTAATTTAAGTTGTTGGTGTTAGATTCATGCCAATAATGTATTTGAACAAACTAGTATTTTTGTTTATTACTGGCAGTTTAAATTAGAATAGTTTTAACACATACAACGTGGCTGTCGTGGTGTTATTGACTTGTGTGTTATTGATTAATAAAGAGGCAAATTTAAGGCAAGTTACGGCTCAGTTTTGGAAGATCTGGTTAAATGCTGGTTTTAATATGGTTAGAACCTGTTCTGGCCCAGGTCTGGGCCGGTTATGGGCTATTATCTGTCTGAGACATTGGCCAGTTATGGTCTGTCTGTAATCCAAACCTGGGCCACTGTAGGGCCATCATTCTTCGTTGAAAGTGGGCCGAGGAAAAACTGTGGTGTGGGCTTGGCCGGAACAAAATTGCTATGTGTGATATAGTCAGTTAAATCAGGATGTTAGGACCGGTAAACAGAAATACAAAGACGTACAATACAAATGGTATTCACTTCACTTTTGGTTGACACAAACGATACAGACTCTAAAGAAAACACAACAGGGATGCAATTCAACTTATGGTACCACTGTTAAATTTGATGGTGTCAAGAGCACAGAGATTCGTTTTGGCTCATTTGCGTCCTCCTCTCTTGATCGTAAAGTAACAACTCGTTTCGGAAATCAATCTTGTTTTGAAATCGAGACTTGAAATATCACAATGTCATTATCTCTGACTGATCATCATTTACATACTTTTATTTCCCTTTTTTATGTAAAGCTTGGCTTTTATAAAAGTTAATGATTGCAGTTTTCATTATATCTGCATGATACTGTTTTTTTTTTAGATTATATGCAGAATTAAATGCATTTGTTGCATACAAGTTGTTCTGCCGCATACCATACGTACACAACGTTCCATTCTGCTTTAAACATGATCTGGAAGGGGGGTCCTAAGGACTGGAATTGAGATCCACTGTGCTAAATGACTAAATTTAAATGTAATCAGGTCTCGGTGTGGCTAGAAAAACTGAACTTAGGTGTAATAAACCACATTTATGTTTTAATGGGGGTCATGTGTGTTTGGATTTTCTTTTCCCTATAATAAAAACCTTCATACAAAAAATGCATGTTGTGTGTACTTGTGTTATCTTTGATTAATATTTAAAGTTGTTTTATGATCTGAAATGTTAACCTCAACGTCGCCCTGTGGCGTTAACCTCAATACTAGCTAAATGCATGGAAAGAGTAGTCAGTTATCATCTAAAACCATATATATCAGAACAATTAGATGTACTGCAATTTGCATATAAACCGCAAAGAGGAACAGAAAAGCATTTAATTATAACAAGAGACACAACACACCCCTTGAATCATGTTTTTAAAATGATTACCATCACGTCGTCGTTACAGAACACCAAAAGCAACTAAAGCAATATATAAACAAACTTTCGTACCAAATGCAATACGTTTTTTAAATAAGGGTTAGGAAATATATATTTTAATGTATGTTTTTTTAATATTGTATGTATATATTTATATCAATTTTATTATTGTGAATGTTGTGTATTGTTAATTGTTATGTTGATTGTATGGGAGACCAAAGATCAATTATCAGCTTTGGCTGAACAATAAAGTACTACTACTACTACAACAAGTGTTACTGTTACGAACCCAGAAGTTGTTTAGAGGTTAAAAAAAAACAGGAAGGGGGCCAACACTTTTTTCGCACTCTGTATTCAAATAATTTCATATAGTTAATAAATGTTAAAATGAGTGTACAGAGTTTTGCGTAAAAAAAATCAGAATAATTGCAAATGTGAAATTTGGTAATGTTTTGGTATTTTCCTTCCTGTTAGACTGCCTATCCAGGAACCATTGGGGGGTGTAAAGCCCAAGTTGCCACTGAGACATGGGTGTCCAATCCTGCTCCTGAGTGTCGATGTTTCTGCAGAGTTTTGCTTCAACCCTAATCGAACACAGCTGATCCAGCTAATCAAAGTCTTCAAATACAGACTAGAAACCTTCAGGCAGGTGTGTTGAGGGAGGTTTCAGCTAAACTCTGCAGGACATTGGCCCTCCAGGACTGAGTTTTGACATTCCTCCACTAGGAGAATACTAACAACATTAATTGGCCATTCTTTAGCCACTCAATTGAACTGGAATGGCTCAAACCAAAAGAGACTTTTTCAGAACCTGAGGCTAAGGAGGGTTGTAACAGGTAAGCTAGAATTTGGTATTAGAAATAGCATCTATAAACAAATTCCCACACAGTGGTATTTGTTTTAAGAAGGTTGCGGTCATGACGATGTTGCTCTTGTTCTTTTTTGTCAACCAATCAAGTAACTTGTCATAATGAGTAAAAAATGAACAAATAAATTAATGAGTAAACTCCTGCCCTGCCCCCCGATACTATCATATATCGCCGATCTCACATGCTGACGATAGAACGATCTCAAAATGGGGCATATCGCCCAACACTATTGTGTATACAGCAAGGTTTTTGGGTGGATATGGAAAACTTTATTAGAAGGAAAACATCTCTGAAAAGCAAATAGGCCTATATCAAATACTACATCCCCCACACCATTACACCACAACCACCAGCCTGCACAGTGGTAACAAGGCCTGATGGATCCATGTTCTCCTTATGCCAAATTCCATCTACCATCTGAATGTCTCAACAGAAATCGAGACTCATCAGACCAGGCAACATTTTTCCAGTCTTTAACTGTCCAATTTTGGTGAGCTCGTGCAAATTGTAGCCTCTTTTTCCTATTTGTAGTGGCGATGAGTGGTACCCGGTGGGGTCTTCTGCTGTTGTAGTCCATCCGCCTCAAGGTTGTGGGTGTTGTGGCTTCACAAATGCTTTGCTGCATACCTCGGTCGTAACGAGTGGTTATTTCAGTCAAAGTTGCTCTTCTATCAGCTTGAATCAGTCGGCCCATTCTCATCTGACCTCTAGCATCAACAAGGCATTTTCGCCCACAGGACTGCCGCATACTGGATGTTTTTCCCTTTTCACACCATTCTTTGTAAACCCTAGAAATGGTTGTGCGTGAAAATCCCAGTAACTGAGCAGATTGTGAAATACTCAGACCGGCCCGTCTGGCACCACAACCCATTCTCACAAGATGCGTACAAATGACACGCAGTGTGATTATCGTGCAATACAGACGCCAAATTCCGCTTTTGCGTGCATATGATACGCCAGTCCTTCCCATTCACTTATATGGCGAATCGTTTCGTGTCGTTTTATTTATTGTTTTCTCATTTGTTTTCTGTTTTTAAACCATTTTAGCTTGGGTTTAGGGTTAGATTTCAGATTTGTTTAAACCGGTTATTTAATATACAGGTTTCTATATGTTTTTGTCTATATTAAGCCATGGTCGCTTGGAGTTGGGGTTAGAGATGGGGTTTGGGTCAGGATGTCATTTTTAAATAACAAAAAGTTGTTCTAACCCTAAACCCAAGCGAAAATGAAAAAAAAAAAAAACAGAAAACAAATGAGAAAACAATAAATAAAACGACACGAAACGATTCGCCGTATAAGTGAATGGGAAGGACTGGCGTATCATATGCACGCAAAAGCGGAATTTGGCGTATCTATTGCACGATAATCACACTGCGTGTCATTTGTACTCTTTTTGGTGAGAATGGGCTGGGCACCAACAACCATGCAACGCTCAAAATTGCTTAAATCACCTTTCTTTCCCATTCTGACATTCAGTTTGGAGATTGTCTTGACCAGGACCACACCCCTAAATGCATTGAAGCAACTGCCATGTGATTGGTTGATGAGATAATTGCATTAATTAGAAATTGAACGGTGTTCCTAATAATCCTTTAGGTGTGTGTGTGTGTGTGTGTGTGTGTGTGTGTGTGTGTGTGTGTGCGTGTGTGTGTGTGTGTATCGCAAATCGCAAGATGAATACCGTGCATGGGCGTCGGAACCATTATATGTGGGTGGGACAGGACCCACCCACTTTTTAAGATCAATGATAATGGACCCACCCATTTTTTCTCTAATTTAGCGCATTTGTCTGTTCACTTATCAAAGCGCTGTTAGTCAAAATCCATTCCACTAGAGCAGGGATCCCTAACCTTTCCTTTTTTTGCCCCGTTTCAGCTTTTAAACATAATTCGCGGGGGTGAGTGGTCGCTGAGTTGCTGTTCGAACAAAGTGCTGAAAAACCTCTTTTGCCAAATGTATAACTTTTTTAACAGAAGTAAATGTCAAACAACCATGCATTAGGAAAATTAATAACTGCTTTATTTATAGAATATTTTCTATAGACGTGTAAAACCATATTATAGCGGATTATTTTACTTTCACTGTTTCACGAGTTTGCCTGCCCATTTAGTCTTAATAATTAACGGTAAACGAACTTAGCTTGCTGTTCTTAAAGGCAGCTCGAACCTTAGGTCGGACTCGAGCCCCAAGTTCAAGAAACAGAAGAAAAAAGGAGGAGATGATGAGGAGAGATGCCACAGAATTGCGTCTGTCGTGGAGGCACAGAGACTCCCGTTTTGCTTTTAATGATAATTAACACAGCACTAAATGTGGTTCCTTACGTTAAAAGTATAGGCTACTTGTTAAAATATTATTACTGCTGTAAAATAGTTTATTTTGATTATGGTGCCACGATCGCTGGATAATTTTCAAGTTTTTTTACAGAAGCCTGCAATACTTTTCATTTGCCATATCACAGAGTTGAACGTCTTCACATATTGTTCACGTACATTTGCAGATAATTCATAAAGTCATACCTCTGTTTAATCGATTGTGTTTTAGAAGTACACATGCTCAAACTCTTATGACAGCATTGTTTCCCGACGGATACCATTAAATAAAGTGATCTCATTTCCAGAATCTCACATTTATATTTCTCTAAGAGAGAGAAAGAGAGATTGGGTATAACAAATAAAAAAGGTATACAAAATTTGTATCAGTTTACCTTCATTCGTTTTTCTTACCTTTTATTTCCTCAAAATAAAAAGTAAACATTGTAGCCTACTGTCAGCAGAGTAGAGAAAAAAAATGACACCGAGAAAGATAAATGAAACATGACATCTGTCATTATTTAAAGGGCTATTACCAGAATTTCGACCGCAATAGGCTACTGTCTTTTATTTAATAAACGCAAATCTTCAGGCTAATTAAAAGTAAACATGAAAATGTCATCTATTGCAGTAAATGTATTTTTTTGGGGGGGGGGTTACGTGACTTTTCATTTGCTTCCGACGCCCATGATACCGTGAATTGGATCGTATCATGAGATTTGTGTATCGCTACAGCCCTATCTACAAGTTTCACTTTTTGAATGGAATTTGTGAAATAAATAAACTTTCGATGATATTCGATGATATTCTAATTAGGGGTGTAACGGTACGTGTATTCGTACCGGACCGTTCCGGTTCCTAGCTTTCGGCACGGTGCACATGTGCACCGAATGGAATCTTTTGTGTGCGGAACATAGCTCATTTTTCGTGTTTCCACATGAACGTATTAAGTGGCGGAAGTCTCCGCGTTCAGCACAAGTCTTCTGTCAAACATATAACATAATTCAGCCCGCAGAAAGATTTTTATTTACTTAGTTGTATATTCGTTTGATTATTGATGTAAACGTTTGCGTGTCGCGTCTGAATGCGCGTGTTAAACGCATGTCAACGCGCTGTTTTGTTCTTTCAAAAGTGCGTGAGAGGTGGTGCGTCTTGCGTTGCTACGCCATCATGAGTCGCGCTTTCTGTGACAGCGAGAATAAGGAATGCATGATCAGATTTTTCATCTGCACCTCACGTCAATCATATCATTGACACAATGCGATCAGTCAGTCTGGACAGAGAAGAGCTGTAACCCGGGCTTACTCAGCTGTTACTCAGCTGCGGAGGGGTTCGTTAGTTTAAATCACAGCTTACATTGGCAACACAAGCAAAGATTAGGAGAAACGTGCAAAAGATAAAAGATGGCTATGTATGCAACTCACTAACCTCAATATGAGTGTATAATAAGTAAATCATCATGTTGCTTGTTATGCAGTTACACATAGAGCAGTAATATTATTTTTTATACAGAGATGGTACATAGCCAATTCAATACTGCGACTTAAAAAAATCCCAAATAAATCAAAACAGAAAAAAAAATTTGGTGGCAAAAATGTAGGCTAATAGTTCATAAATGTAGGCTATTCGGGAATTGAATTTGTTAGTTAACTCTTTCACCGCCAGCATTTTTAAAAAAAGTTGCCAGCCAGCGCCAGCGTTTTTCATGATTTTCACCAAAGTTTAATGCCTTCCACAAAGATATTTTCTTCTTTAAATATATAAACATATAATATACCAAATGAAAGAACAGACCCTCTGCTTTCAAAAAAAAAAAAAAAAAAAAAACGTTTCATCCTACCTTCAGTGGTTCTTTTGCAATCAGCTTTTGAATATGGGTAGGTTTCTGAAAAAACACCACATTTTGAGCAAAAAGCAGAGATAATTCCATTTTTGTGACGGACTTTTCATAGAGATCCCATTCAGAGCGATCTTTAAAACAGACACGGACATGCAGCCGCTTGCCATAGGGCAATACTTCCGGTTTTAAAAAGTTGCGGAAAATCTCGTCATTGGCGGGAAAGCGTTTTCTCTTAATTGACGAGATATCTCGTCAATGGCGGGGAAAGAGTTAAGTGCAAGGTTTTAGTAGAAAAATTTTAAGAGAATGTTAAGAAAAGATTTACCTACTGTTATAAAATAATGTAAAAAAGTAATAAAAAGTGTTTAAAAAAAAGTGTAAACAAATTGTTAAAAAAGTTTCTAGTAATAAACAACCTGCAGTTTAATGTATGCATTTTCCCCCTTACTGTACCGAAAATGAACCGAACCGTGGCTTCAAAACCGAGGTACGCACCGAACCATGATTTTTGCATACCGTTACACCCCTATGACCAGCACCTGTTTGTGCATGATGAATACTATGTGCATTTTTTATTCATTCTATTTTGACATTAACTCTTTCGCCGCCAGCATTTTTTTTTAAAGTTGCCAGCCAGCGCCAGCGTTTTTCATGATTTTCGCAAAGTTTAATGCCTTCCAGTAAATGTTCTTCTTTAAATATATAAACATACAATATATCAAATGAAAGAACAGACCCTCTGCTTTCAAAAAAAAAAAAAAAAAAAAAACGTTTAATCCTACCTTCAGTAATTCTTTTGTAATCAGCGTTTGAATATGGGTAGGTTTCTGCAAAAAACATCACATTTTGAGCAAAAATCAGAGATAATTCCATTTTTGTGACGGACTTTTCATAGAGATCCCATTCAGAGCGATCTTTAAAACAGACACGGACATGCAGCTGCTTGCCATAGGGCAATACTTCCGGGTTTAAAAAGTTGCAAAATGGCGCCACCTGGTGGATAATAGCGATATTGCGGAAAGACGGAAATACTCGTCATTGGCGGTGAAGCGTTTGCTCTTGATTGAAGAGATATCTCGTCAATCAAGAGAAAACGCTTCCCCACCAATGGCGGTGAAAGAGTTAATTGACTGTCGTATTATATGTGTACATGGACATTTCTAGTATTGTCTGTACCTTGTTTTTTATTAATACAATTTTGAAAAAAAAACAACAACCGCAATTTAATTTCCACCCTTGTATATATCACTAAATAATACATACAAATATGACAGCAGATGTGCAATATAACATTCTGAAAAACAAAATCATATTAAAAATAAAATCTATTATTACAATGAGTGACACATTTTGCATATAAGAAACTATTCTAATTTATATTCATTGTGAACCATATTTACAACTATCAATGTTTGCCCTTTTCAGTTATTTTATGATTTTACAGTATGAAAGCTTTTTAAACCATATAAAATACAATGTCACCTAATTATCTGTACGCATTTCACCACAAATACAATAATTAAAGAAACCTCTTCCATAAGATTTAAGTTAAATCGTCCACAAGTTATTAACTAGCTGTCCCTAGTTTCTAAAAAAAAAAAAAATAGTTTGGCAATATTTCTATACTACATGTTCAATTCTCAAAATAGCAATTTCTTTTCATTTATATCAGACATTTCCCTATAAGGCTCTGTATGAGATCTCTTGTCTGATTTAAACCAGTTTGACACAGCTGAATTAAAATGTGTTTTTTTTATTTTGTTATTGCAGAATTGCAAATTATTATTAGATCTGATGTATGAGAACTGAAATAAGGAACTGAAATAACTGTGCTCTTTGACACTTGTGGCACATTAAATGCACACTTATGGGGTGAAGTCAGCATGTAGCTTAAACTAGAAAAATGCATTTCCCGAGGAACTGCAAAAGTGTGCTTGCTCTGGTGCGGTCACTTACGTGATTTGTGAAAATTTTAGAATGTTTTTTATATGAAAATATATCACGATTGTCATTTTTGACAATCAAAATAAAAAGGTCCGGTCCAGCGCGACCTAACGTAAATGCGTAGTGACGTAGGGAGGTCACGTGTTACATATATGAAACGCACATTTGCGGACCATTTTAAACAATAAACTGACACAAAGACATTAATTAGTATCATTCGACATACAACAACGTAGGAACGGTCCTCTTTCAACACACTTGTAAACACTGAGGGGGAGTTTCGCGTTCGCCCTCTGTGACCTCTTGACGTCATGACGTATTGCGGGAGGTCGCGCTAGACCGGACCTAGACGAGAAATTGTGCTTTAAAAGTGTATATTTTCTATTTTGATTGTCTAAAATGACAATCGTATTGCTAGATAAGACCCTTATGCCTCATTTGGGATCGTTTAGAGTCCTTTGAAAGTGTTGAGTTAAGTATTAAGTGTTGGGCCCTTCATCCTGCAATGTTTTCCTCAAAAAACGTAATTTCTTCTCGACTGAACAGAGAAAGACATAAACATTTTGGATGACATGGTGGTGAGTAAATTATCTGGATTTTTCTTTTAAGAAAATGGACTAATCCTTTACAGTTTTTTACGATTGCTATGACAGATTTTTCAATACTTTTAACAAGTTTCCAAAACTCTTAACACAGTTAGCACTACATCCACACGTGTATGCTATACTATTAACACGTTTCTTGTTGCTTTAACACAAAATGCATACAATTAACACAAATTTAAAATGCTTTAACTTCTTTTACAGACAAGCTCAAACAAGACCAAAACAATAGATTTTGAAAGTCAAATTTACAAATGCTTTCACACAGCATGTCAAAACAGATAACATCATGTGATAAACTTCACTTATAGTCAAAGTAAACAGCTGTTCATATGATGAATTGAAACATAAATATATCCCCTGTATTTTATTCCATTGGGATTGAAAAAAAACGTATTGTACCAAATACCAATGCAAATATCAATCACAGCTGATTCCCACCTAGGAAACACACTCAGGTTCTTTCAATTGCACTACTATATGGTATACGTAAGGGATAATGTAGAGGCAGCCGGTAGTTATTGGGAAATAAGCCCCGACAGTGTGATCAGGATTGTATCACGCTGAAGGGGCTTATTTCCCAATAACTACCGGCTGCCTCTACATTATCCCGCTTATTACACGGCTACTTGCCACATAAGAAAAAAAAACTGGACATGAATATGAATTTGAAACATTTTATTGGCATATTTGTTTTAAATTAACATTTTTATCCTTCCGCGAAACTTTGCACAGATGCATAAAATGATCGTAATACCTTATTAAGATCCTCTGCTTCATACTTGTCTGTCTCCATTTTTTTCTCTTTTAGCCAGTCTTTGAGAAGTTTTAATGCCCATTCTGTATTTTTTTGTGTGTTGGCTTCGTAGCTGTCATGCTCTATTTTGTCAAGTTCAGTCTCAGTAAGCTCTCTGTGTCTTCGTGGTTGTCGAGTGTTTGTCACAAGATGGCGCCAAACAGACAGTAATCTTTATTGATCTTTATTGGCGCGGAGCGATTTTACTCGTGCAAGTAGTCCGGCTATGCGTTATTATTTTGGACCGGTTATTATTTGAAAAGAACGAACCTGCAAATGTCTCAACTGACCAATCAGAATCAAGCATTCCAGAGAGCCGTGTAATAAAGTAGAGTTAAGGAGGGCCTCTATAGGTTGATCTTGTGTGGAAAAGGAAGAATATGAGCAACAAAAAAATAAGATGTCTGCACGAGTCAACGGAAGACCACCAGGACAAGGGAGAGGTTTTCCTCCAGTCCCACCTGGATGCAATAGATGGTGCAAAAGACATGGCAAAAGATTCCTCACAAGATGCCTTGCCAGAGAAGATATCAGGTGTAATGCGAATGAGAACATGTGGCCAAATAAAAACGCAATAGATAAGATGATAGGATTTTCCTTTGACGTTATTTTTCAGTGGCTTTCTCTGTTTGTATTTTTTGTATTTTTACTTTTTTTACTATAAATGGAAGTAATATTGAATATGTTTGTTATCTTGCAGTAATGTCCTGTTGTAAATACTGTAAAGTCTTTACTGCAACAATTCTGTCTACTTTTTTTCATAAACCGTACTCTAAGATGGATGATTCATTTTTGTCTTGAATTACTGTAGCAAAACAAACATAATGCATGCATTTACTAAACCCAACTAAACAAAAATATAAACAAGTTTTCAAAAGAAACTGCAGTGCAAAACTCAGTCTATAATCAATTCAATCTACTGTCTATTGTATAAGGACAGACTTACACATAACGGTATTACTAGTTGATTCTGAGACATGTTTACAGTGTTTTTGTAAACAGTGTGAGAGTTTAGTTTACAATGTGTGTTTTTGAGGATAAAATTAACTGTTTTGCCAGTTGTGTGTTTTAGGTGTGTTAGTGCGTTAAGAGTTTAGAAAATTTGTTAAAAGTATTGAAAAAAGTGTCATAGCAATCGTAAAAAACTGTAATAATAAGAAAACTTATGAAGAACAAGTCATTTAAAAAAAACTGCCAGATATTGACAGACATAACTGTATCATATGATTTCCTAATGTTTATAAAGCAAACTTTGAATATCTCTGAATATTAAATGGGTGTTGTTCATTTTTCTTCATAGCCTTTGGACCCCCCCCCCCCACACACACTACTTTCAAATATAAAACCCTCAGTTTGTTCCTCATTGCCACTCTGCAGATGTGATCTCAACAGTTTGCATCGTTTCAGCATAATTACTTTACTAAACCATAGCTTTGATATACTTGTTACTCTATTCATCAAACACTGGAACATAAGTCGCCTGAAGGTCGTAATATCTAAAAAAAGGTTAGTTACTGTAAATGTTTTTGTTTTACATTTAACATTTTTTGTTATTTATTTTTTTAAAGTAAAAATGGCTCTAACAATTTTTTTTTACTGTACTATATTCATATCTGATTTCCATTCAAAGGATTCAGACTAAATCAGGATGTTGACCACTGCAGCTCTTTTTCTCATTGTCGCCAGTAAAGTTGTCCAAGGACAGGTAAGATTGAATTATGAATTGACAATTACTGTATGATCAACATGATAACAATAGATATGAATTTATTATTATTTTATCCCATTGCTATAGGATAACAATCAAGCTGTTCTATCCCAAGCACCAACATATCCATTAAGTATGTCAGAATATTCAGTTGATGACCGGTATGATGGTTGTACAGAGAAGATGGCAAACCTGGTGGAGACAAAATATCTATCTGAAGAAATCACTGCTAACATATCAGGCTTTGGAACTGCTTGGAAGACCAGTGAAGGAAAAATCCCTGAACCAAAAGATAACTTAAATAGAAACCATTTAATTGCCATTTCCGTGTTCACTGGTCATACCGTATATAAACAATTCAATCAGGATGTTAGGAGTGGTAAACTTAATTACAAAAACATGAAATACGCATGGTATTCACTTTACTTTTTGTTGACAGAAGCGACACAGATTTTAAAGAAAACACAACAGGGATGTAAATCAACTTATGGTGGTACCAGTGTTAGGTTTAATGAGAATGTTCTGCACAAAGAGATTCGTTCTGGCGTATTTGCAACCTCTTATCTTGAACGTAAAGAAGCAACCAATTTTGGAAATGAATCTTGTTTTGAAGTCACGACTTGTTATGGTGCTGAGGTGACAAAATACTCTGAGGTTCCTTCCCAGAAAGAGGTGCTGATTCCCCCATATGAGACATTTAAAGTGACTGAAATCAAGCATGACTGGTGTAAGACTGTGTTTGTGGTGAAAAGCTCTGGAATAACAAGTGACTTAAACTGTGCAGTTGGATCAGTCGAGTCCCAGATATCTCACAGATGTCTGTCGCTTTGGCTGACTAACTTTTACATCTTCGTTCATTTCTCTTTATTATACTAAATATTACTTTAACTTCTTATAAAGCCACACACATAACATACAGGAAAAAATATACCCTGTCCATGAATTAAGAATTTATTTCTACAGTTAATTAATACATGATTTTAACAAGCTAGCTCCTTATTTTTGGGAAATCATTCCCATGCTTTATTTGATCATTTCTACGTTTTAGGTAAACCGTGTGCATGCTATTTTTTACCAATTTCTGCCAGCAAATTCATACATTTATTGTCTTTTTACTGTGCAGTGATGCAACTTCTTATCCAACCTAAAAGACTGTTTTGGTTGTTTGTCCATTCCCCCAAATAGGACCAACAGATGAGTTAACTAAATTAGCACCTCTACGGAGCAGGTAAAAATATATAAATATATTAGGGTATGAAATTATATTTCGGGGTATCATTTTGCTATGCTTACATGCATTGGGTTATGATTATCAATTTAAACTCACACAATACCTTGGCTGCGTTCAGCCTCAACAAAACATTGCACAACGTTTATTAAACAGAAACAGTGATGCGTTGAACTCCCTGTTGTGATGACACAAGAGTTGCAAATACGGTAGCTGAGAAGGCCATGCTTTGTGTTATTTTTTAAATGTTTCTGGAGCCTGATGAAATCATTATAAATACGTGTGTAATACTGTAAAATACGCTCGCACACTGTTTTGAACTTGAACTAGGTGTTTCAAAACTTCTTGTAAACATGTTTTTGCCCTCCAGTTTTTGCAGCTTGTTTGCGACCCTGAATTAATTTGCGTTGCTATTGGTAGATTGCGTTGGACATTATGGAAATCAGCTGTTGCGCCTGTGTTTTTTAATTTGTGCCTTTTTAGTAAATAACCTGCAGATATTTCCACTCCCATCTGTGCTTTTTTTGGAATCGCACTTAATTTGTGCTCCCGTGCTTAATTTTCTCTGTTTAGTAAATCTGGCCCTAAAACTAACTCTTAAATACATTTTATTACTTGGTAAGGTGTTCTGCATGTTACGTAAGGGATAATGTAGAGGCAGCCGGTAGTTATTGGGAAATAAGCCCCGACAGTGTGATCAGGACCCGACGCGAAGCGGAGGGTCTTGTATCACACTGAAGTGGCTTATTTCCCAATAACTACCGGCTGCCTCTACATTATCCCGCTTATTACACGGCTACTTGCCACATAAGAAAAAAAACTGGACATGAATATGAATTTGAAACATTTTATTGGCATATTTGTTTTAAATTAACATTTTTATCCTTCCGCGAAACTTTGCACAGATGCATAAAATGATCGTAATACCTTATTAAGATCCTCTGCTTCATACTTGTCTGTCTCCATTTTTTTCTCTTTTGGCCAGTCTTTGAGAAGTTTTAATGCCCATTCTGTATTTTTTTGTGTGTTGGCTTCGTAGCTGTCATGCTCTATTTTGTCAAGTTCAGTCTCAGTAAGCTCTCTGTGTCTTGTCGTGGTTGTCGAGTGTTTGTCACAAGATGGCGCCAAACAGACAGTAATCTTTATTGATCTTTATTGGCGCGGAGCGATTTTACTCGTGCAAGTAGTACCGGCTATGCGTTATTATTTTGGAGCGGTTATTATTTGAAAAGAACGAAACTGCAAATGTCTCAACTGACCAATCAGAATCAAGCATTCCAGAGAGCCGTGTAATAAATGTAGTTAAAAACTACATAAAACACTGAAGTACAGCATTTTTTAATACTTTAAATATAAAGCATAAAACTCTTCTTAAGAATCTTTTTTCATTTTTTTGTGGGTCCCATGTTTGGTTTTAAAAAAATTTTACCATTGCAAAAGTCATAACATTTTAGATAAAATGCACATTTTAATTATGTCCCCAGGATTTACCCAACAACCCCCTCCCCCCAAATTTTTTTTTTAGGAATATTCCACAAGTCACATTTTCAAGAGAAACTTACATAATCTGGTCTTCTGAAGGCCATGTGAATATCAAAAGTCTTTTTTCTCATTTTCTTTTGAGTATATTTTATGATTTTGATGCTATGAATGTAAATGTTAATCTAAATGTTAAGTCATGTTACCTATATCATTTCTTTGATGTTTTCGATTTATTTTAAATAAAAGTAAAAAATGGTAAATCCCGAGAATTTTCTCGGTGTCTTCATGCTATTAGCACATATTTAATGCAGCTATTTCTCTTGTATTTGCTAAATCTTTGCTAAAAACTGTTACTTTCAGTCCTGTTACCAAAATGCCATGTTAAAAAATAAAGTAGTTATCCATGATTGACTGATAATCATTGTTGCCGTGACTGTTAATCAGTCAGTCACAGAAGTGGTGAAAATGCTGTTTGTCTCATGTAACCAATAAACAATATCCATATATTGACGCTCACGTTTCATGTTTCTTTTAAGCACATCCACTGTAAAAAAAATGCAGCATGAAGTTAAAACAACTTGGTTGACGTGACGTTTTTTCCAACATATCCCAAACCACAAGGACAACGAATCAAATAAATCACTACACATGTGATTTATTTGATTCGTTGTTCTTGTGGTTTGGGATATGTTGGAAAAACATCACGTCAACTTTAAGGTGCAGTGTGTAATTTTTAGAAGGATCTCTTGACAGAAACGCTAAATAATATACAAAACTATATTATCAGGGGTGTATAAAGACCTTTCATAATGAACCATTATGTGTTTATTGCCTTAGAATGACACGTTTTATCTACATACACAGAGGGTCCCCTTACATGGAAGCCGCCATTTTGTGCAGCCATGTTTCTACAGAAGCCCTTAACAGACAAACTTTTTTACTAAGTTGTCTTCAACGATGACATGTTTGTCCGGTAGCGGCTACAGTAGTTTCTCTATGTGTTTCAAAAGCAAGAGGTAAGCAGTGGACTGAGCCATTGGTTGCAATTCACAACCTCACCACTAGATGCCGCTAAAATTTACACACTGCACCTTTAAACACAGAATTAGTGAACACAAAAGTTCAATTAGAAGAAGAGATATGAATTACCTGGTAGCTACCCATTTTAATGCACTTAATCATGACATTTCCTCCTTACGTTTTTGTGGAATTTAAAAGGTTAATATGCCACCTAGAGGTGGAGATATTGATTTACTACTGCAGAGACGTGAACTCTTTTGGATTTATACTCTTCAAACATTATCACCCTTAGGGTTAAATGATGAAGCACTATTTAATGTGATGCTTTGAACTGTGGATTATACTGTACTTGTATAGGGATGTTGTTTCAGGATCCATATGATATCATGTGTTTATTGATTGGGCTATAATCATGTGACGATTCTGAACTATGTACTTATCACGTGACTTGATGTTTCTCCATTGTGATTGGTCAGTTGTCCATTTTAAATTTGATGTTGTTTGTCACAAGTTGTAGTTGCCTGAGGAAGATCAATCGATCGAAACGTTGCAACATTTATTAATTTTTTTCAGCAAGCAGATAGTGTGCGGGAATTGCTTTTCATGTTATGAGGCTTTCTGTCTTCTTATCCCACGCACCTATCTATTCACTTCAGGTGTGCAATGCTAATTTGTTTAAAATTTATCTTAAAAAAAATACAGAAAAATGCACACCGCTCCACATTTTTCTGGTAACAACAATCACCGGATCCAAACATTTTCGGCATGCAAGCAATTATTGTGTGCATTTTACATGCTGTTTTAGCACAATTGTACATCCTGGATGATGGTACAACACTGGCACCGAGGGGTGTTTGACCCCAGAGTCATAAACCGTTCCCGTTCTGTACATTAAAAAAGCTTCTTTCGACAGTAATCGTGCCTGAAACAAAGCTATCAAACCGCGAATAAAAACTGTTGCTTGTTCATTATCTTGTGGTAAACTGTGAATGATCTTATAAAACAGGCATTACAGAACAAATGTGGGTGTCTGATCAGCCTTTCAAATCACTTAGGATGGGTGAAAAATTGGGGGCCGGTCATTTAAGCATGTGATTTTAGCTTGCTTTGGTATGGGCACAATGATAAGATGTTTTTCAAAGCACAACAGAAAATATTTGTTATAAAGTTTTTAAAAAACTATGATCACCAGATAACCATGATGACCCTTGCAAACCTTTATTAAAGGGATAGTTCACCCAAAAATGAAAATTCTGTCATCATTTAGTCACTTTCATGTTGTTACAAACCCGCATAAATTTCTTTGTTCTGATGAACACAAAGGAAGATATTTTGAGAAATGTTTGTGATCAAACCGTTTGTGGACCCCATTTACTTCCATAGTATTCTTTTTCCCTACTATGGAACTGAATGGGGTCCACAAACGGTTTGATCACAAACATTTCTCAAAATATCTTCCTTTGTGTTCATCAGAACAAAGAAATTTATGTGGCTTTGTAACAGCATGACAGTGAGTAAATTATGACAGAATTTTTATTTTTGGGTGAACTATCCCTTTAATACAGGACTGGGATATTTATACTTTAGTAAAATACTTTAGTGATATCTATACTTTAGAATAACCAGGTTTAAACAGATGTTAAAATGACTAAAAGGCATTTTTTGAAAAAAAAAACCTCAAAAACCTTTTGCTTCCTCTTTAGTCAATGTGTATTATGCTGAACCTGTATGTTTATCTTCTTGTTAACCATAGTCTCTCACCATTCTTACCACATGATATACTAATTCTCATTACAGGCTTTCTGATCATTTATTTAACACTTTATTTAAAGTAATGTTTCGATTACAAATATTTGATACAATCCTGCATACTATAAAATTATAAACATTACAAATAATTTAACGTTAAGCTAGGATGACCAGAATTTTCAAAGGATGGACAGACACGATTCGAAATACTGATATACTTAAACTGTGACCGTGGGTTATTTTTTTCCATGGGTTAAATTGTATTTGTGCATAAATAATATTCAAGTGCTTGATGCAAACTATCACACAATAGAAGATTTTTCACATATCCAGTTTAGCTGGTTTATAGCAAGCTTGTTTGAGGGAGGTTTGAGGGAGACATTTACTTGATCAAGCTGGTCTTACCTGCACTTTAGAAATGCCTGGGTTTTTAAAAATAATAAAGTTAATAAAAAATTGTTTTTTGTTACAGAAATCTAGATTTACAGTATGTTTCTGCAACCTGAGAAAACTACAATAACTTGCTTTAAATGGACTTTTGGTAAAGTATGTGTCAGGGCCCTGTTTGGCATCATGGATTTGATTAAGAGTAAACTTTTATTGGTTTTTAATAAAGTCTTTGGCAAACAACTAAGATCTTCAATTACTTAGATTTACAATAACGTTTACATGTTCAATTCTCAAAACACCACACAATTTACTCTATTCAGTCATTTTATCTGAACTTGCTCCGTAAGACTTTGTATAATATCTATTGTATGATATAAATCATGAGAATATGATCTATTAACTTTCTATAGATATTTATGTAAAGCTGCTTTGCTACATACCTTCATAGAAGAGCTATTGAAATAAAATGTAATTTGCTGACTGACCATTGCGGTGTTGAGCTGACGTTTCAAGTCATTATTTTTTTTTTTTGCTGTAATTACAGCATTTCAACTCTCCGAAAGTATCTCATGTTATATTCGTGCCTGAGACAAAGCTGTCAAACCACGGACAGAAACTGTTGCTTGTTCATTTCCTGTGGCAAAGTTTAGCCCCTCTTTATTGACAGCAGGCCAAATTGGCTTATCATTATGTTTTATTAATATATAAAATAGTTGTGAGATACAGAAAGTGTTAAACCTGGTTACATCCAATGCCCTCTGTCTACTTTTTGTCATGTTGAGCTTTCCAAATCATTAACAATTATTAGATCTGGTGTATGAGAAGTTTAACAAGAATGTTGTTTCACCTGTAAGAATGAGAATAAATAATAAAATATTGCTGCAATTGAACACCTGTGGCACATTACAGTCACCTGTATGGTGTGAAGTAAACATGTAGCTTAAAAAAGTGAAGGATCTTAATGTCAAAAGCCATGTGCTTTCAAACACAGGACAAAAGAGCAAACAGAGATCATAAGCCATGTGCTTTAACAGAAAAACACAACACAATTAAAGGATATAAACATAGAAGAGACATGAGTTTAAGCATAAAGTGTGGGTCCTGACACCTGGCACAAGAACCAAGATAGTTTGTCTCCCTTTAAATAATGGACAAAGTAATGTTTAATAAAAAGAGATCTAATGAGACCATTAGGCAAGACCTGTTAAACTGAATCTTAACCTAGGATCTGTAAGAACAAACAATTTTGGTAGTTGGATCTTTACAAGTCTATCTGTGCTTCACAAAATCCTGACACAGATAAATGAAGAACTGTGATGTAATTCTCAAATGCTCATTTAATATTCAGATGTGATCGGTTTCTTAAAGGTCCCGTTTTTCCTGATCCAATTTTTCAAACTTTAGTGTAATACCTGCAAAATGATAAAGCTCAAAGTTCAATGCCAGGCGATGTATTTTTTTACAGAATTCCCCTTTTAAAGCCTACAGCCACTGGCCAGTTTTGACTACAGCCCTCTACTTCCCAAATTAATGACGTCAATAAAAGAGTTTTTTACTAAGCTCTACCCACAGGAATATGTCAGTCGCCAGCTTTGGTTTAAACAGCTCTGCTAAGCTCATCTTCTGGTCGAATCACAACACACTAAACAAACTACACAATCAAAACTTTATAATACAAGGAAAACATCAGCCTGTTTTTAGGACACAAAACATGAACACACAGCGTACCATAAACACAATCATAGCTTCAAAAACACAGACAAAATGGGACCTTTCAGAACTGATGATGTTTCTTAGTTTGTCTTTGACCCGCCTACTACTTTCAGAAAGTATAAAACCCTTTGAGATTGTTCCTCATTGCCACTCTTTCTTTATGCATACAGGTATGATATCTTAACATACACTTTTATTACTTTACTGAACTTAAACTTAATACTATATTTATCAAATTCTGTAATAATCACCTGATTAGATATTCACAGAAATATGCTTGCTTTAAAAAGTTAAAATGTTTAAAATGTCTCTTTCAACAAATTGTTAAAAAACTCGGAACAGTGTGCACAGTTTAGTATTGTGCAAAAAATGTGAATGAGTAACACAATATTGTATTTGTTGTCTTTTGCAGTTTCTTGACTTTATTGTATTCATACCTGATCTCCATTCGTTGTGCATCTGAGGATTCAGACTACATCATGATGTTGATCACTGCAGCTCTTATTCTCATTGTCTCCAGTAATGTTGTCCTAGGAAAGGTAAGACTGAATTAAGAGTCTGTATATTAGTATACAGTCATGATTACATTATTACTAAGCATATTAAAATGTTTCTCATTGGATATAGGATGACAGACTGGGTATTAAAACATTTAAAACATTATTATTACAGGGATATCCATTAAATATGGCAGAGGATTCAGTTGATGACCGGTATGATGGCTGTACAGAGAAGATTGAAAAATTGGTGGAGACAAAATATCTAACCGAAGAAATCCGTGCTAACACATCAGGCTTTGGAAAAGTTTGGGAAAACAGTACAAATAACATCCCTGGACCAAAAGACAATCTGCAAAAAAAACATTTAATTGCCATTTCTGTGTATACTGGTGTTATAGTATACAGTAAATTCAATCAGGATGTTAGGACCGATAAACAGAAATACAAAGACAAGACATACAAATGGTATTCGCTTCATTTTTGGTTGACACGAGCAATACAGACTCTAAAGAAAACGCAACAGGGATGCAAGTCAACTTTTCGTGGTACCAGTGTTACATTTGATGGTGCCAAGAACACAGAGATTCGTTTTGGCCAATTTGCGTCCTCCTCTCTTTATCTTAATTTAACAACTAATTTTGGAAATGAATCTTGTTTTGAAATCAAAACTTGTCACGGTGTTGATGTGTCAAAATACTCCCAGTTTCCTAATCAGAAAGAGGTGCTGATTCCCCTGTATGAGACATTTAATGTTACTAATATCAGGACAGGTCAGAAGGGTGACTGGTGTAAGACTGTGTTTGAGTTGAATAGCACTGGTATAAAAAGTAACTTAAACTGTGCAGTGGCATCAGTCAAGCCCAAGAAATATCACAATGTAATTATCTCTGACTGATCAGCCTTTACAATTTTTCATTTCAATTTAAGCATGGCTTTTATATAAAGGTTAAGGATTCCAGCTTTAAGTAGTTTATCTGAATGATAATATTTTAGGTTTTTTTTCTCGATTATATGAAGAGTTAAATGCATTTCTTGCATATTTAGCTGTTCTGTCGCTTACGTACACTGTAAAAAAAATCTTTGCTGCCTTAAATTGTTTAGTTTAATCAACTCGGATTTACTATTATTTACCTTGACTAGAAATGAGTTGTCATAAATTACAAAATATAGTTGAAATAAGTCAGTGTTGTAGCAACTCATCTCTTGTCAAGATAAAAAATAGTAGGTACAATAGAAATGACTTGTAAATCTGAGTTGATTAAACATAAAAAATAAGAAGCAAATAATTTTTTACAGTGTACACAACTTTCCATCCTGCTTTTAAAACTAAAGAATGTCTTATAAAAAATCTAGTTTTTACAAATTTTAAACTATAAGAACAATCCAAAAGCATGTTAGGTACTGCGTGAATAAATTTCCCCTATAGTTTTTTTTATGTAGTTCTGCAGCTAACAAACCCTGATAACCCTGATGCCCCAGAGTCATCTTGACCGGTACTACTTAGGTTTAATGCTTTACTTCACTGTCTGGTTTCTCATGCTATGTTTGAATTTGAATAAAATATTTCAAATGTATATTTTGTGTCAAATTCTTATCATATATATTTATGCATTTGGCAGACGCTTTTATCCAAAGAGACTTACAGTTCATTACAAACTATAATTTTTTATCAGTATGCGTGTTCCCTGGGACACCATGACCTTCTGCTGAGCTATACAGGAACACTTATGTGACAAGTAGTTGTTCATTTACTCACCCTCATACAATCAAGGGCGTAACTTTGGGTCTACGATTGGGGGGGTTAAACTCGCGGCATATTTATTTATTTATTGAATCATTTTCTTGTGTAAAAGGTAACATGCTAATTTGCCGTTCCTGTATTAGAACTACATTTGTGATACTTTAAGTCCAGGATAAGAAATAGCAGATAAGAAACTGTTCACACATTAAAATTAGACAACTATTCTTTCACCTTGCACATAGTCTTGTCTAGTAGTTTCTCTTGTTAACTATCTTTTGGAACAGCTGATTTGCAACAGATAGTGTAGGCCAGAGTATGATAACATTATATTTTTAGGGGGACATTTTGCAAATATTACAGGTAGGTCTAATACATTAATAAAAAAATAAATTAATACTATATTCTAAAACATAAAAGATGAGGGAAGCATGATGTTTTAAGAGATTAGTTCATAGTTATTAGTTATAGTATATTAGTTTTTTAACAAACTTTAATATACTGTATATTTTGTAATGCACTGTAAGTCGCTTTGGATAAAAGCCTTAATATTTAAATAAAAATATAAAAATCACAGTATTTAATCTGTATTTAAATACATTTTACAACATATGACACTCTTAACCCAATACAGGGTTTCTAAATTGATGCTTATATATTTTAGTCAAGTAACCTAATGTCAATTACTGTAGTTACGGTAGTGCAACTCTATATGACATAACAAATAACTGATTTAATGATTTTAAACAGATTCTTGTCAGTGCAGTTTTGACATACAACGATGGCCGGGCAAATTGTAATTTCGAGCCCTGCGATAAGTTATTAACATAATTGAAAAGTTCCTCTTATTTAACAGTACTCACTTTGTTTGACATCTTTGTTGGAAACTGTAGCGGGACAGGCTGCATCTCTGTCGGCATCCTCTCTGACTTGGGGTGTGGGAGGCGGGTGGAGCGGACGAGGGCGCTTGGCAATCGTTAGCTGAGCTCCTGGTTAACAACACTGATGTTGATTACTATCGTTAGCTTGAACTGCTAGCTAAAAACGGGGATGTAGCATTGCGAGGTTGTTTGTAAATCTGATAAAAGGTTTCAGTAGTACGCTTTATTAATGATGGCAGGCTGTGAACCAGGTAGTGATTGACAGTTCTCTAATCCAATTGCGTTGGGCATTGTCAGATTGACGGCAACCTAGCCCAATGGCGTTTAGGCGAATCAAATTTCAAGGGAATCCGGTGCCTCGGTCCTCCTATCGCATAAGTAACTTATTTTACTGAGTATTTTAGGGTATTTTTGCGTTTATTCATATCATGCGATTGGATTAGCTACAAGAGAAGTGGAAATACGGCGTATACCTGCGTATACCCTGCACCAAATCACTGTTAAGAAATGGGTATATGCAAATCCGACTGAAAAAGAAGTGAGTATACGCCTTATACCTGCGTATCCCCTGGACTACAGCACTGGGTCATACCAAGTAGTCGGGCGGGGGGTACATTACAGATTATTTAAAATATAATACTATCTTTCTTGCTGGCAAATTAAATTAATAAAGAAAACGAACAAAAGTATTCATTCAGAACATTTCATATTTATTTTAATCTGAATGATGTGATGATAATGGGGGGGGTTATATTAGCTGGATTTGATTTTTGAGGGGGTCATGACCCCCGTAACCCCCGTGCAAATTACGCGCATTCATACAATTATAATAATGTGATAAATAAGCGATAATTAAATCATGGTAGTTAAAGTGTAGTAACTAGGTTTTCGTATTATTTCGTATTACCATAGTTTCTTACACACGGCAGGACGTTGGCACTCCAGGAGCGACGTTGCCTTCAACTGTACTAGAGCTTGGCATAACTAGACAGATTGTATGTAATTATTAAAAAAAATAATACAAAAATAACGAAAACTACAAAATATCTTGATATTCAGTATTATTTTGTCTTATTCTAAATAATTTTAGGTAATCTCGAGGCCCCCTTAAGTTTATTGAGGCCCTCTTGAGGAGAATCACTGCTCTAGATAAAGCGAAAACCTTACAATGCAAATGAACAGTGCACATTGCAAGTTAATGTATAAGCAATAAGGTAGAGGAGGCTGTGTTGTATCGTGAATTTGTCACTGCTGAAGGGCAACAAAGCAAAGTGACTGCAACTCATTTAGCCGTGACTTATTTACAATACATTACTTGCCTCAAGTACCTTATTGTTATCAGAATCAGGTACTGGAGCTAAATGTTTTATAGTATTTTGCATACTGTTTATTTAAGGCTATAATCTATTATAATTCTAATATTATCACTATTTGATACTCAGCAGGTTCACTTTCACTCTAGTTTCCATATATTTCCTAGGAATTAAAATATTACATAATACACTGTTCTATTTCTAACAAAAGTGAATCATGAAAATTATATTACACAATATTTTATCTGTCTGTGTCAGGACGTTTGCAGGACACAAATAGACTTTTATTATGTATTCCACGTGTGTTCATAAATGGAATGGGGTATAATTATTACATTATTTAAATAAGAAATAACTCCATGTAACTTCAAGTACTCCATCCTAAACTATGTTTTAAACTGATATGCTTTGTTGTTCTTTGCTTTTTTGTGTTCTAATGTGAAGAAATTGTGAAAAGCGCTACAGAAATACAATTGAATAAGAGCACCTATTACATTTACTAAAAACAATGCTATTTTGTATAGAGAACGTAACAGATTGGTAAGTTAAGAATACTAAAACATTGAAATCATGTCTGCATTCGTGTTTGTAGAAACGACAAACAAGCGCTACTCTGCCCTGCAAAAAAACTCGTGTTTGAATCATGGTTTAGTCGGTAGTAAAGGTTTTAAATATAAAAACATAAACTACTTACAGGAATGTTAGAAGCGTGAGGAATTATGATAATGACCGTCGTATCCACGTCAACCGGCCGAGGAAATTATCTGTTGCCTACAATCTGTGTGTTAGTTGTAGTCCAAGAAAAGACATTTAAGCTGGAGGAGATACTGTAACTCACGTCATTGTTTACTTTGGGATTCGTACCTTTGCATATCATTTAACATTTACCAATACACTGTTTCACACCAAAGGCAATTTAAAATCATGAATCGAATAATAGATGCTCTTTAAAGCAATATTGAAAAACATTTTAAGGTCTTTTCTTATTAAGTAACTGTACTTGAATGCCTATTTTTTATTCCATTTACATTCATAGATTTGGCAGACGCTTTTATCCCAAACGACTTGCAGTGCATTACTGTAGTGCTCTGTATTTAGTCCGATAAAAGTTAATTTTCTTCGCTGTTTTGCCTCTGAAAAAAAACTATTAGAACTGACGAGAAATAATATAATGCAGCAGAGTTTTGTGTATCTGCTCTTGTAACTGTGTAACAATAAAAGCATGTGTACTTATGTTGTGAAGTCACCATAAAAAGTCTATTTGTGTCCTGAAAACATCCACAGTCAGATGAAAAAATTTGTAATATAATTGCAATAGTGGGAACTTCATATTTAGAAATACTCAGTTCCCTTAAGAACGGATTCTTAGAATTGAGTGCATTAGGTCTGCCTATTATTTCAAATATAAAACCCATTAATTCCTCATTTGTGCATGCAAGTATGTAACATTCTGTACACTTCACTACACTTTACTTTACTGAACTTTCAGTTTGATACATTGAAACTTCTTACTGGAACCAAATTCACCTGAAGGTCTTTACATCTGAAAAGGTTTGTTACTATAAATGTTTTTTGTCTTACAAAGGATATCTGTACAATTTTAATCGACAGCTATAGTGTGACGATGTGATATTCACAGGTAATTAAAAGTAAATGTTTTCATACAGTACAGGTAGCTCTTTAAAATGAAAGTTCCCTTTCGAGGAACTCGAGCTGCGTCGCCATAGCAACGCTTTGGGGAACGCCTCAGCGTCACTAATCTGAAGCACGTGTAAAACATAAACAATGATGAGATAATTGTATTCTGACCGTGATGCCGTGCGGACCAGGGGTATAAGAAGGCATCCCACACAAACACACTCGCTTTTAGTGCCTCAGCAAGTGACTACGTGTATGTTTGCATAAATCTGAAGTATGTTTAAGAAGTTCAAGTATGTGTATCTCCCTGTCAGCGCGATATCACAGACAAGGATACACATGTATATGTGTCTTCGAGCGCAGCACGCACAGTTGGCTTTTGAGGAAACTGGCTGTGTGCACTGTGAGCATTCCCGTGCACGTGTTGCGCTCCAGCTTCGCGCTTTAGAGAAGGATATCTCAGGCTCGCGCCCTCACGGATCCGGTCCCGCTTCTGTCGAGGCAGAGTGGTGACTGCACTCATGCGTGCAGGCGGCAGTATCCCCGCCTACACCCGTGACATCTGTCTCTCGCTCTCTAGGAAGCTTGGGTTCGCGGCTGCGATCCCACTTCTCAGCGGCGGTTGCACTCGTGGGAGTCACCATATGATTTCGCGCAGGCGGCTGTATCTCCGCCTGCACGTGAAGTCTCACTCGCCGGATCGGGCAGGCGCCCTGTGTGAGAGCCATATATTTTCAGCTGTCTATCTCCGGAAAGATGGATCATCTTCATAATCCGCCTACTGTTTAAGGCTAAACGTGCAGTTTCCACGTGAAGCCTCCTCTTTTTACAGTATGAAGGTATTATATATATACATACGTTTTTACACCTGTATGTGTAGGCTATGTATCTGCCTGTCACAGCCTGCATGAGCTGTTTGTCATTGTTTGTTTGATGAGTCAAACAGTGATTTTGTGTCTATGCTGTGTGTTGCTTGTACAGCTGTGCACAGCATTTATTCTCCTGATCGGCCGCTGGTGCGCCATAATTCAGATAATGATTTTGTGCAGTGGTCACCAATCCTGGTCCTGGAGGGCCGGTGTCTCTGCAGAGTTTAGTTCCAAGTCAACCCTAATCAAACACACCTGAAGCAGCTAATTAAGGTGCTTCAGGTGTGTTTGATTAGGGTTGGAGCTAAACTCTGCAGAGACACTGGCCCTCCAGGATTGGTGACCACTGATTTTGTGTGTTACGATTAGAGATCCTCATCTGCTGAGGCGGGTGACGTCTTCGTTCGTGGCACTCACTTTCTTATTGAAGCAAAGCATTCTCTGGTGGTGTGGAGAAAACCTTGGTTTCCATTCTAAGGCCTGTTTTTGGGTGCGTGCTACTGGCGTGTGACACTGACAACAGACGCACTCCCCACAGGTTGGAGTACAGTATGGAAGGCCGAGAGGTCCAAAATCACTACATTATTGATTTTGGGATAATGGCGTTGTGGTCTCTGGACAAACTGTGCTCATTGACGACAATTTGGATCCCAGGCCACTTGAATGTGGCAGATGCCCTGTATGGCAACACCCATTGCTGGGGAGTTGAGACTCCAGCCAGATGTGGTGAACCCCATTTGGAGAGGATTTGGATGCGCAGAGGTGGATCTGTTTGCGTCTCAGGACCGCACACACTCCCCAATGTGGCTTTCTCCTTTCCCCAATCACTCTGCCACAGAAGTTCTGGAGGAAGCTTGCCAGAGATATGGCCTGTTGGTTTGGCCTCTGAGGGGGCCAGGCTCATAGCTCAGGTCTTCCAGCTGAGGTTGTGGAGACCATACTTTACTCCAGACAAACCCAGTTAACTGCCCTGTTAATGTGGTGCTGAGGTTTCTGTAGGAGCAATTCCCTGCTGGTTTAACTTCTTCCACTCTTAAGGTTTAGGTGGCAGCAGTCTCTGCCTACCATACTCCTTTGGAAGGATATTATGTTCCCAACTGAGGTTGTGGAGACCATATGGTTACTCCAGAGCTCCCCCAGGAGCTTAGGCACTAAGTGGAGAAACTTCACCTCATGGTGTCCAGCTCACCTGACAGACCCAGTTAACTGCCCTGTTTATGTGGTACTGAGGTTTCTGCAGGAGCAATTCTCTGCTGGCTTACTTCCTTCCACTCTAAAGGCTTAGGTGGCAGCAGTTTCTGCCTACCATTGTAGCAAATGGCTCGGAGTCAGATCGGGGCCATTTGGCATCTGGATTTCAACAGCCCTAAAATTGTGATAATTAGATAACCCTGTCTCCTCTATCACCTATCAAGGCTGTAAAGTGGGCGACAATTAAAACAAATGCCGTCGTAAAAGGAGGTTCAAAGGAGTTCCATCAGAGCCGATCGAATGACGACTGCCAGAGACACAGCAGGGGGCACAGACTATATGTCTGTGATGAAACCACATTTAAAGATCACAATGAGCTGTTTAAATGTATATATATTTTATATCCCTTTACTGCATGATCGTGTATGTGTGATGTAACTGTGTGATAACACTTTAGTTAGATTTTGTTCACTGTAGCATGGTTCATATCTTAGGTATGAAATTATTATTCAACGTGATCTTAAACCCATGTCTTGTCTAGTATCAAATTAATCCACTCGTTATTTCCTAATCATTTCTATGTATCATATTACCATAAGCCGCATCAATGTCATTTAATATCGATTTGAAGAGTTATGGAAACAAACTTTTATAATTTGGCAATTACGCAAATGTGATGTCTAAAAGAACAAAGGCTTGTTTCCCGCGCGATCGAACACTTCGCACATTGGCCATTCACCTAAATGGGCTGGGCGCGTTAAAGGTCAAAACGGCCTATCGTCCAAGCCATCATTGCTCAGTTGCTCAGTTGCTCAGCGCTCAATCGCTCAATTCGCCAGCGCAGTTTGGAAACTCGCTGAGACTCACCCAGAGTCCCTCGGATTCATCATCTTTTCTCTGAGCCCTGTCCTACTCTTCGGGACAGTAATTTCCTGGCTTGCACTTTGCACTTCGAGTTCGGACAATTTACGCGGAACACTCTGCCATACGGAACAACCAAACAGACTTACGAGCACACCTGGATTATCTCTCTCTCTCTCTCTGCTCGCACCCGCGCGCACCAGACACTTCGTACTACATCACAAAGAGCCAAATGCAAGTATTAACCTTGTTCTACTCGCTGATGTTTAAGCTTTACCCCTTATGAAAATTAAGGCGATCCTTAGAGATTTTCCGATGGTTTGTGCAGATGTTAAGCAATAGTGCTATTGCCAATCTTTTACTCTCTCTCTCTCTCTAGCTTTTCAGTCTTTTCTTCAGTCTTTCATATAAAATCAATACGGGATGCGATTTGTCCCGTATTTAACATAGGTCCACAACTCCACATTATGCAGCATTCCAAGAAGTACACTTATAAAAGAAAGTAGGCCTGACATGCTCCAATAGTCGTCCCCTAGTCCTTTCATTATTTCAGGAAGCCTCTAGTCCTCTTATCTTATAGTTTCAGGTAAGCTAAAGCTTCTGAGTGCAAGGCAGTTGGAGAGTTTTTGAATAAATCAATCATAAATTTAGCACGAATTTGGCTATATTTAAGAAACGTGCGTTATTTGACGCATTTATCAGATCTTGCTCTTTTAACTTTCTACCCGTGCATGCACGTGCTGCGCATCCAAGTGATTGACATCAGAGGAGCGCGAGAAAAACTCAAGACAGCTATGAACTTGAAAGAGAACTTCCCTGCGCCTCGTCCATTAATTGTATATAGCAGGAAAAGTTATCAGTCTCTTCTGATAACTGAGAAATGGTGTGGCCTGTGATCATGTGAACTGACTGAAATGCGTGTGTCTCACAGTGAATGCGTGAGACTTGAGAGCCCTGTATATATATATATTTTTTTCCCCCAATATACTTTTTGGAATATCAAAGCATGTATGGATCTGTTAATTGAATAAGTTAATAAGATATGGTTAACATCTCACAAGTTCCTCCAAAAGCTTATTTTTACTGGTCTCAGTCACACTTTGTTTGCCTATGTTATTTATTGTCATAGCTGTGAATTCAATATGACCGCTTAAGTTGTGATAGTGAGAAATTGAGTTCATCTGTTCACACTGATTTTTAATAGCAGATATCATGTTATAATGTCACCCTATGGCTGGCAGGTTGTGACTGTGGTGCCCTTGAGCAAGGCAACTTAACCCTAATTGCTCCCGTGTGCTGGGATAGCAGCCCACTGCTCAGTGTGTGTGTGTGTGTTCACGACTTGCAATGTGTGTATTCACTACGCATGGGTTGGATTAAATGCAAAAGTCACATTTTGGGTATGCGTTGCATACTTGACAAGCATGTAACTTTCACTTTTTCACTTCACTTTACATTAATACTGTTGCTTTTTCATTAATACACTAATGCTTTTTACATCTCTGATCTCCATCTCATGTTGGACTGTGCCTGCTGCACCATGACTGTTCCTGTTATGATTTCGTCTTTCATCAGCTTTCTTTCTGATTGGGTATCATTTTATGTGACATCTAAAGCATGTGTGTGTGTTTTGTCCTTGGGGTTCCTCCAATATTTACGATTTGCAATCGAAGCGGCCCGGACATGCTTTGGAGCAGATTGACCATCAAGGCACAGTTTTCAACATAATTCAACATCAAAGTAGGGTAAGCAGATTCTCAGGATGGACAGACACCCTCACCCCACTACACACATGAAAGTATCTGTATCGGTATTGCAACAGGCACAGAGTTGCAATTGGCCTACTTTTAAATTATTGCTGATGGGTTATTTATTTTTGTGGGTTAAATTATATTTGATTAAAATGCTTGTATTTTACTGAAAGTAAACACATTTTTTGTGATGAAGAGGTACCAGTGCAGAGCCTGTGTACGTTTCCTTGGTAACTAATTGGGTTTTTTCCAGGCGTTTTGCTAGTTTGTTTGTTTATTCTTAACACCATTCCAGCACCTATGACTAAATTCATGCAAGATCCATACAGGCATGCTTAGGAGGGCCAATTTGACATTTACAATTCACATAACCTGCATATTTTTGGCCTATAGGAGGAAACCAGAGTGCCCGGAGTAAACCCATGCTGACACAGGTAGAACATGCAAACTCCACACATAAGGCCACCAGGGGCTTGAAACAGGGACCTTCTTGCTGTGATGCAACTGTGCTACCCACTAAGCCACTGTGCCTCTCCGAAATGTTGCTAGTAAATGTTAAAAAAGAACATTTTACAATTTGGTATGATGTTTTAAGGTTTGGAATTTGGGCTACAGCATCAAGGGGTTTATTTTGTTCCACAGATCTGGCAACCCTGGATTTATGATTCTGCAATTGGACTGAACTAACTTGATTTAAATGGACTTCTATGGCCTCATTGTTAAATACTACATAGAAAATGTCCTAAATGTGATTTTAATAATAATAATTTGTTACATTTATAGCACTTTTCTGCAGCGCTTTACATACGAATGGGGGAATCTTCTCAACCACCACCAATGTGCAGCATCCAGCTGGATGATGGAATGGCAGCCATATGTCACCAGAACGCCCACCACACACCAGCTTATTAGTAGAGAGGAGACAGAGTGATAAAGTCAATTAGTATATGAGGGGATGATTAGTAGGACATCAAGCAAGTTTGGCCAGGATGCCGGGGCACACCTTTACTCTTTTTTTGAAAGACATCCTGGGATTTTAACGACCACAGAGAGTCGGGACCTCTGTTTAACTTGTCATCCGAAGGACGGTGCTTTTTGAAAGTATAGTGTCCCTATCACAATACTGGGGTGTTAGGACCCACACAAACCACAGGGTGAGCACCCCCTGCTGGTCTCACTAACACCTCTACCAGCAGCATCGTGGTTATCCCAGAAAGTCTCCCATCCAAGTACTGACCAGGCTTAACCCTACTTAGCTTCAGTGGGCAACCAGTCTTGGGCTACAGGGTGATATGGCTGCTGGCCGTACCATCGTATGATCATTTTCATAAGATTTTTAAATTGAACAAGTTATGATCATTTAAAAGTACCTTCACCATTAAAACACAATGCTCCAAGTTGTCTGAGATAGATGGCTGCCAGGCAATGACGTTATAGAGACTCCACCAAAAGTCATCTAGCCTTCATTATACAGATGATAACTATAAAAAAATACTCATTAAATATTCAAATGTCATTTTCTTGGAAACCTTTGACCCGCCTACTACTTTCAAAAGTATAAAACCCTCTTAGTTTGTTGCTCATTTCCAGATCTCAACATCATATCCACTTTACTGAACTTTGATACTTTGAAAATTTAAGAATACTGGAACAAAATCACCTGAAGTCTGAACATCTGAAAAGGTTTGTTACTGTGAATGATTTTGTCCACCAAAGATGCCTGTGAATTTTAACTAATAGTTTGCAGATATTATTAGACATTCACGCTAGTCGTCTGCTGTCTGGGCAGGTAACGCTTGAGTTAAAGAAATATTTTTGCTTTTTTTAACTGGCTCTTTATAAAGTATATTGAATGCATCTTCATGTGTAAATTTAAAACTATAAAAAGTTGTGATGTGCTGTTTTCTATTGTGCAAAGATTTTGGATTTATTACACAATGTTGTATTTGTTGTCATTTGCAGCTTCTTCGCTGTATTATATTCATACCTGATCTCCATTCGTTGTGCATCTGAGGATTGAGACTAAATCAGGATGTTGATCACTGCAGCTCTTATTCTCATTGTCACCACTAAAGTTGTCCTAGGACAGGTAAGCTTGAATTAAGAGTCTGTATATTAGTAAACAATCATGATTACATTATTACTAAGCATATTAAAATGTTTCTCATTGGATATAGGATGACAGACTGGGTATTAAAAGACAGAGATATCTATTAAATATGGAAAAGGATTCAGTTGATGAACAGTATGATGGCTGCACAATGAAAATGGAAATATTAGTGAAGACAAAATATCTATCTGAAGAAATCCATGCTGACATATCAGGCTTTGGAAAAGTTTGGGAAAACAGTAAAAAAAAGATCACTGGACCAAAAGGCATTCTGAAAAGAGATCATTTAATTGCCATTTCTGTGTATACTGGTGGTATTGTATATAGAAAATTCAATGAGGATGTTAGGACCGGTAAACAGAAATACAAAGACAAGACATTCAAATGGTTTTCGCTTCATTTTTGGTTGACACGAGCGATACAGACTCTAAATGAAACGCAACAGGGATGCAAGTTAACTTTTCATGGTACCAATGTTACATTTGATGGTGTCAAGAACACAGAGATTCGTTTTGGCTCATTTGTGTCCACCTCTCGTACATCTAAAGTAGCAATGAAATTTGGAAGTGAATCTTGTTTTGAAATCATAACTTGTGAAGGTGCTGATGTGTCAAAATACTCCCCGTTACCTAATGAGAAAGAGGTGCTGATTCCCCCGTATGAGAAATTTAAAGTCACTGATATAAAGAAGGGTGACTGGTGTAAGACTGTGTTTGTGTTGAAGAGCACTGGTATAAAAAGTAACTTAAACTGTGCAGGCAAGCCCAAGAAATATCACAATGTAATTATCTCTGACTGATCAGCCTTTACATTTTTTCATTTCAATTTAAGCATGACTTTTATAAAGGTTAAGGATTGCAGCTTTAAGAAGTTTATCTGACTGATAATCTTTTAGTTTTTTTCTCGATTATATGCAGAGTTAAATGCATTTGTTGCATATTTAGCTGTTCTGTCGCTTACGTACACTGTAAAAAATCTTTGCTGCCTTAAACTGTTTAGTTTAATCAACTCGGATTTACAAGTCATTTTAATTTACTATTATTTACCTTGAAATGAGTTGTTATAAATTACAGAATATAGTTGAAATAAGTCAACTTCATTTGTTGTAGCAACTCATCTCTTGACAAGATAAAATAAAGTATGTACAGTAGAATACATTTTTTGTATAGTTCTTATTTAAACAGCTTTACCACTGATAACAAACCCTGATAACCCTGATGAGTCATCTTGACCGGTACTACTTAATGCTTTACTCTGCTGTCTGGTTTCTCATGCTATGTTTGAATTTGTTACAAAAACCAAATAAAATATTTCAAATGTATATTTTGTGTCAAATTCTTATCATATATATTTATGCATTTGGCAGACGCTTTTATCCAAAGAGACTTACAGTTCATTACAAACTATATTTTTTATCAGTATGCGCGTTCCCTGGGTTGGAAACCATGACCTTTTGCTGAGCTACAGGAACACTTACGTGACTAGTCGTCTTTCATTTACTCGCCCTCATGCAATTATAATAATGTGATAAATAAGCGATAATTAAATCATGGTAGTTAAAGTGTAGTAACTACGTTTTTGACAGATTGATAACAATTCGTATTACCATAGTTTCTTACACACGGCAGGAGCGACGTTGCCTACACCTGTACTAGAGCTGGGCATAACTAGACAGATTGTATGTAATTATAACAAAAAATATTACAAAAATAACGAAAAGTACGAAATATCTTGATATTCAGTATTATTTTATCTTACTCTAAATAATTTTAGGTCATCTCGAGGCCCCTTTGGAAGTTTATTGAGGCCTGCAGTGACTGCAACTCCTTTAGCCGTGACTTATTTACAATACATTACTTGCCTCAAGTACCTTATTGTTATCAGAATCAGGTACTGGAGCTAAATGTTTTATAGTATTTTAGTAAATCTATTATAATTCGAATATTTTCACTATTTGATACTCAGCAGGTTCACTTTCACTCTCAAATTTAAATATCCTAAACTATATTTAAAACTGATATGCTTTGTTGTTGTTTGCTTTTTTGTGTTCTTATGTGAAGCTGCTTTGGTACGATGAACAATTGTGAAAAGCGCTACAGAAATACAATTGAATAAGAGCACCTATTACATTGCTACTATTTTGTATAGAGAATGTAACAGATTGGTAAGTTAAGAATACTAAAACATTAAAATCATGTCTGCATTTGTGTTTGTAGAAACGACAAACAAGCGCTACTCTGCCCTGCACAACACTCGTGTTTGAATCATGGTTTATCATTTTACTCCACTGCAGTTACAAAAGAACAGAAAAAACTCTTAAATTCGGTCAGTTAATAAAGATCTGTGAGATTAAACATTACTGGCAGATATGTCTGGATCAGATAAGGGTTGGTCAGTGGTCTTCCAGGAGACAGATTGGATATCGCTGACATAAGCATGTTTGGTCTTATCACCATAAGTGTGGTTACTTCATGATAAATCAGCAAACGCTGAAGATCAGCACTTTTCAATGTTAAATGAAATCAACTGATCTGAATTTGGTGCATGGATTAATTTCCAGCTTTATCTTCCTGGTCGGAGACCCTTGACTCTGTATTTAAAGCAGAAGAGGACTTCACTGTGCTTCACACATCGCTGGACTGAACAGTGACTACAATGAGATCTTTTGGTTCATAACTACACTGCTACTGCTGCACTCCTGCACCCCAGGTAATCCGACTACACTAATAACAGTTTCTCATAACCGGTTAAATAGTTTAAAAAGTCTTAAAATAGGAGGAAATAACGGTAAGGAGTCCATTCCATGCAGCCGCCCATACATGCTCTACATTCGTGACAAACAAACACATACAGCATGTGGTGGATTTTTGATTAGGAAGATTTTGGGTTTGACGGCTACCCTCTGAAAAAAAGAGTGAGTAAAATAATATACTATCAGTGACATCAAAACATCTATGTATTGGTTATCGAGTTAATTTGATCAATACCACATTTTCAATGACCTTGTTCTTCTAATAGAAAAATTTAGTTTTAAATTTTTAACTAAGCTTTTATAATTCGTTATAGTGAAGTATAAGAAGCAAAGTTTGTGTTTTGATGTCACTGATAGTATATTATTTTACTCACTCTTTTTTTCAGTGGGTAGCCGTCAAACCCAAAATCTTCCTTATCAAAAATCCACCACATGCTGTATGTGTTTGTTTGTCACGAATGTAGATCCATAAAATGTTGATTTTTTTTTAACTTAATTTCTTTATTTATTAAGAAAGTAATATATTACTTTTTTGCATCTTCTGTATAATAAAAAAACCTTTTTATATTTCAGTCTATAATGCTGAACATGCTGCTAGTTTGGAGGTGGAAGCAAAACTTTTGTGATGTAAACAGCTCTGTTTCATGGCAGTGATGGTAAATGTGTATTTGCTGGTAGCATTAAATCAATCATTTTTTAAGGTTAAAACAAAATTGACATTAACAAGACACCGAACAACGCTTTGGTATAAAGACCAGAATACATGCTTGGAAAAAAATCTGGAAGTTCTGTTTGTGTGTGTGTTGTCTATAAACAGGGATGGATTAAGACAAAAAATCAGCCGACAATAAAAAATACAAATATACTAAATAAAATAATTGAAAGAATACATATTTACAATGAGCACTTAACTCAAATAACTAGGGCGTAATATTTGAGCAAGTGCAGAACCAATTCAAATGACAACACTGTACTGTATGTTTATAAACTTCTTGTGTGGGAGTGAAGGAAATCCTATTGCAATCGGTATTTGCCAGTCCAAACCTAAAGGTTTTTATCATGGAGCTTTTCAGCGCCTCCTTTCCTTGTTGGTTTGTTCAACAGGCAAACTTCCTGATTTCAGATCAGTTTATTTTAATATCTAACTGCATTTAAAAGGAAGTGTTGATCATCAGCTTTTACTGATCTACACTCTTAGAACGAATGTGTTAAAAAATACATTAAAGTTGATTCTGGGACAACACATTAAATGTGTTTTCCCGGAATCCACCCATCTCTTTGTTATTATTGAAACAACACATTTTGTGTTACTTTTAACACAACTTGTGTTATATTTTAACACAAAATCAACACAAAGCGACACATAATTTGTTAAAAGCTTAATGCACAAAGATTTGTTAATCCTTTCTAAGAGTGTATCCTAATAAAGCTCTGTTTGATTGAGATCAGGTGTTGATGTTCACAGTGAACTTTTAGGGGTGGTTTCACGGACAGGGATTAGCTTAAGCCAGGACTAGGCCTTAGTTTAATTAGGAAATATAACTAGTTTTAACAAACATGCCTTACTGAAAACATTACTTGTGTGCATTTTGAAGCAAAATTAAGGACACTGATATATTTTAAGATATGGCATTGCAAGTTGTTTTCAGTTTGGACAGCTCTTACATTTATTTTAGTCTAGGACTAGTCTAATCCCTTTCCGGGAAACCACCCCTTAAACTTTATTTTACTTTACAATCATATAAATAAGAGTGAGTGCAGGTGCTATCAGCTCCCTTGTTCAGTCAGGGCACTGTGATTAGGGAGTCTGCCATTACACCAAACGTTAGTTACCTAAAAATTCCATGCAACGCAAAAAACAGTGAGCATAGATGGTCCCCATGTTCTCTTACCGGAAATCAACTGACCTTTTCTAAAGCCCTCCAACCGAAAAACATGCAAGCCTACTCAATAAACTTTATGATATGCAAACTTTTATAAAGAAAAACGTTTGTTTTAGTTTACATATAAACACACATTGCTAGACAGTGCAAACATTGCATTTCGAATATGTTTGTGATATGTTTGATAAACTGTAATTAAATAAAGGTTGTATTGAGCAGCTGCACTCTGCTTGATTGATTCGTTGTTATGGAGTTATTAAATCATTATTTTTAATTTTGTTGTCATCAATTAAATGTTTCATAAAAGTGACTTTACTAAAAAAGGACGATGACTGGGCTGGTCAGTCATTGGGCCAGCTTAATGTCATAAAAAAAAAAACAATGGGCTGCTGCTTAAATGTCAGTGGGCCGGTCTGTCTAGAAAAAAAGACGCTAATGGGGCTGCTCAGACAGAGATAGTATGAGATATATCGGCCCAAAAAGTACGTCGGCGCACCGGGAAACTGCCCAGTGTGCCAGATGGCCAGTCCACCCCTGCCTCTGTTTAACTTGTCATCCGAAAGACGGTGCTTTTTGAAAGTATAGTGTCCCTATCACAATACTGGGCTGTTAGGACCCACACAAACCACAGGGTGACCACCCCCTGCTGGTCTCACTAACACCTCTACCAGCAGCAACGTGGTTTTCCCAGAAGGTCTCCCATCCCAGTACTAACCAGGCTTAACCCTACTTAGCTTCAGTGCGCAACCAGTCTTGGGCTACAGGGTGATATGGCTGCTGGCTAAACCATCTTATGATCATTTTCATAAGATTTTTTAATTGAGCAAGTTATGAGCATTTAAAAGTACCTGCACCATTAAAACACAATGCTACATGTTGTCTGAGATAGATGGCTGCCAGGCAATGACGTTAGACTCCACTGTAAGACATCTAGCCTTCATTATACAGATGATAACTATAAAAAAATACTCATTTAATATTCAGATGTCATTTTCTTGGAAACCTTTGACCCGCCTACTACTTTCAAAAGTATAAAACCCTCTTAGTTTCTTGCTCATTGCCAGATCTCAACATCATATCCACTTTACTGAACTTTGATACTTTGAAAATTGAAGAATCCTTGAACAAAATCACCTGAAGTCTGAACATCTGAAAAGGTTTGTTACTGTAAATGATTTTGTCCACCAAAGATGCCTGTGAATTTTAACTAATAGTTTGCAGATATTATTAGACATTCACGCTAGTCGTCTGCTGTCTGGGCAGGTAACGCTTGAGTTAAAGAAATATTTTTGCTTTTTTTTTTAAATGGCTCTTTATAAAGTATATTGAATGCATCTTCATGTGTAAATTTTAAACTATAAGAAGTTGTGATGTGGTGTTTTCTATTGTGCAAAGATTTTGGATTTATTACACAATGTTGTATTTGTTGTCATATGCAGCTTCTTCGCTGTATTATATTCATACCTGATCTTCATTCGTTGTACATCTGAGGATTCAGACTAAATCAGGATGTTGATCACTGCAGCTCTTATTCTCATTGTCACCAGTAAAGTTGTCCTAGGACAGGTACGATTGAATTAAGAGTCTGTATATTATTGTACAATCATGATTACATTATTACTAAGCATATTAAAATGTTTCTCATTGGATATAGGATGACAGACTGGGTATTAACAGACATCCCAAGACATATCCATTAGATATGGCAGAGAATTCAGTTGATGACCGGTATTATGGCTGTACAGATGAGATGGAAGAATTGGTGGAGACAAAATATCTAACTGAAGAAATCCGTGCTGACATATCAGGCTTTGGAAAAGTTTGGAAAAACAGTGCAAATAACATCCCTGGACCAAAAGACAATCTGCAAAGAAATCATTTAATTGCCATTTCTGTGTATACTGGTGATAAAGTATTCAGTAAATTCAATGAGGATGTTAGGACCGATAAACAGAAATACAAAGACAATAAATACAAATGGTATTCGCTTCATTTTTGGTTGACACAAGCCATACAGACTCTAAAGAAAAAGCAAAAGGGACGCAAGTTCACTTTTCGTGGTACCAATGTTAAATTTGATGGTGTCAAGAACAAAGAGATTCGTTTTGGCCAATTTACGTCCTCCTCTCTTGATCGTAAAGTAACAATGGATTTCGGAAATCAATCTTGTTTTGAAATCGAGACTTATCACGGTGCTGATGTGTCAAAATACTCCCAGTTTCCTAATCAGAAAGAGGTGTTGATTCCCCCATACGAGACATTTAAAGTCACTAATATCAGGAAAGATCAGAAGGGTGACTGGTGTAAGACTGTGTTTGTGTTGAAGGGCAATGATATAAAAAGTAACTTAAACTGTGCAGTGGCATCAGTCAAGCCCAAGAAATATCACAATGTTATTATCTCTGACTGATCAGCCTTCAAATTTTTTCATTTAAATTTAAGCATGGCTTTTATAAAGTTTAAGGATTGCAGCTTTAAGTAGTTTATCTGAATGATAATCATTTAGGTTTTTTTCTCGATTATATGCAGAGTTAAATGCATTTGTTGCATATTTAGCTGTTCTGTCGCTTACGTACACTGTAAAAAAATCTTTGCTGCCTTAAACTGTTTAGTTTAATCAACTGGGATTTACAAGTCATTTTAATTTACTATTATTTACCTTGAAATGAGTTGTTATAAATTACAAAATATAGTTCAAATAAGTCAACTTCATTTGTTGTAGCAACTCATCTATTGACAAGATAAAATAAAGTAGGTACAGTAGAATAAATAAACAATTTTTTTTTTTGTATATAGTTCTTATTTAAACAGCTTTACCCCTGATAAAAAACCCTGATAACCCTGAAGAGTCATCTTGACCGGTACTACTTAGGTTTAATGCTTTACTCCGCTGTCTGGTTTCTCATGCTATGTTTGAATTTGCTACAAAAACCAAATAAAATATTTCAAATGTCTATTTTGTGTCAAATTCTTATTATATATATTTATGCATTTGGCAGACTGTCAGGAACTGCTCGCCTGGTCGCTCTATCACGACCAAGCGAGACAGTGGGGAACGAATCCAATTGCAGACGAGGTTGGGGTACATGAAACAAGACTTTAATAAATGACAAACACAAAGCAAAAACCCACGATGGGGAAACCAGTACTTGAAATAATATAAACCAGACTGGACTGACTTCTAACAAACAAGACTGGACTCGACCCAAACACGGACTGGACACAAGCCAATCTACGCGATCCGGGGAGACCTGACAGACGACATGATCAAGGACATGACAAATACATTTAAATACACAACGCACGAGCACAGGATGTTAGACAACAGGGCATTATATAAGGGAACAAATCAAGAGGGAACAGTGGAAACTAATCAAACATTGATGGGAGAGATAACGAGGAGACGAGAGGGGTGGGAACACAAACGAGACACAGCAGCACACAGACCAAACAAAGGCCATGTGCTACAACACAAAACATGGATACTGCCACGATCCTGCCACATGACTAAACAACTATGAATAACTATGACAGGAGGGCAGGATAATGACACAGACGCTTTTATCCAAAGAGACTTACAGTTCATTACAAACTATAATTTTTTATCAGTATGCGTGTTCCCTGGATTGGAAACCATGACCTTTTGCTGAGCTACAGGAACACTTACGTGACAAGTAGTCGTTCAATTACTCGCCCTCATGCAATTATAATAATGTGATAAATAAGCAATAATAGCCATAGTTTCTTACACACGGCAGGACGTTGGCACTCCTGGAGCGACGTTGCCTACACCTGTACTAGAGCTTGGCATAACTAGACAGATTGTATGTAATTATTACAAAAAATATTACAAAAATAACGAAAACTAAGAAATATCTTGATATTCAGTATTATTTTGTCTTATTCTAAATAATTTTAGGTCATCTCGAGGCCCCCTTAAGTTTATTGAGGCCCTCTTGAGAAGAATCACTGCTCTAGATAAAGCGGAAACCTTACAATGCAAATGAACAGTGCACATTGCAAGTTAATGTATAAGCAATAAGGTAGAGGAGGCTGTGTTGTATCGTGAATTTGTCACTGCTGAAGGGCAACAAAGCAAAGTGACTGCAACTCATTTAGCCGTGACTTATTTATAATACATTACTTGCCTCAAGTACCTTATTGTTATCAGAATCAGGTACTGGAGCTAAATGTTTTATAGTATTTTAGTAAATCTATTATAATTCTAATATTTTGACTATTGGATACTCAGCAGGTTCACTTTCACTCTCAAATTTAGCACCACCTACAAATAGTTTCCCTTCCACATTTTGTAGAGTCAATTGGGTGGCTGTGTCCACCCATGCACATTTTGTCCTGCACAGGGCCGTAGGCAGAAATTGTATTTTGGGCGGGCCGGAGCAAAAGTGAGTGGGCCTATAGTTTATCAGAATAAAATTACTTAAATGATAATTAAACCTTAGAGTGGAAAAAAAAAGAATAGACAAACTGCAAAAACAGTGACATCTTTACTTTCAATAGTCCATAATAAAACACTGTCTAAACATGTTCAACCAACAGAGCTCAATAAAGGCTGGACAAACCAGGCTTATTCAGGCTAGTCAGCAGTGCTAAAACAGTTCACCTGAAATAAAGTAGGCTAAAAATAAATTGAAATGACGAAAACTCTCAGCAGTTTGAAATAAATAACAACACACTGCCTAAGTTATGTTAAATCAACCATATACAGTGCAATCAGCCTGTTGGAAATTAAGCTTTTGTGCCAAAAATAGCAACTCGTTTAAATTAAACAATGTAAGTTTAATCTATAAGGCTGGCATACATCTATACACAACACACCACTTAGTTAAATCACTTCACGAGCAAAAATAAGGAAATTAGTTAAACAACATGCCTACCTTTGTTGTTTTAATTCTACAAAACAAGACGCAAACGCCTGGGTTTAATGATGAAAACAGAAATGATCTCATTATAGTCCAAAGAGTCACAGAGTTCTTTTTCAAAAAACAAAAGGTTGTTGAGGCGGGTAGTAACTCATGGATGCAAATTGGGTTGTGAAGGTGGTTCATCAATTGCAGTTAGATCGGCGGGTAACCTGTGTCAGACTGACCGGGAGAGAGCACTGAAACTGCCGCCAGGGAGCAAGCGGTAGCCAGCGCCACCAGCGCCTGACTAGCCTTCTTGTGGGTTAATGAAGAACTGGGCTCGGTAGATGGAGGCAGTGGCGTATCTTCTTCATCAACTCTTGCTTTTTTAAATAACACATTAAAGAAACTTTAGCCATTATTGTGGCAATGTTAATATTAGCTAAAAAAGCGGTTAGCAAAGTTAGCTGGCAGACTGGCCGCCCCCCACAGAGTCTATCTATCAGAACTCCTAGCAACCAAGCAACCAATTACGTTTCGGAGGCTTCCTACAACTTTCTTCAACAATTCCATTTTATTTAGAAAGCAAATTAAACACACACCAGTCAACAATAAATCCGGTTTATATTAATATATTTTCTTAAATACATTTGAATAATAAAAATAAACTAAAAATGTATTTTGGTTAAACTTGCCTGGGCGGGCCAGGGAGTTATGTGGGCGGGCCAGTGCCGCCCTGGCCCATTACTGGCTACGCCCCTGGTCCTGCATGCATGTATTTTGACACTACTGCACTGTTGCAGGCCTACTCAATATCATTTATTAACTATGTAATGCAGTGCAAATCAAAGATATCACCTTAATCAAATAACTTCTTTATTATTACATAAATACTAGTGTATAGTTATAAATATTACATAATACACTATTCTATTTCTCACAAAAGTGAATCATGAAAATTATATTACACAATATTTTATTTGTCAGGACATTTGCAGGACACAAATAGACTTTTATTATGCATTCAATGTGTGTTCATAATTGGAGTGGGGAAATTATTACATTATTTAAATAAGAAATAACTCCATGTAACTTCAAGTACTCCATCCTAAACAATATTTAAAACTGATATGCTTTGTTGTTCTTTGCTTTTTTTGTGTGTTCTTATGTGAAGCTGCTTTGGTGCGATGAACAAATGTGAAAAGTGCTACAGAAATAAAATTGAATAAGAGCACTTATTACATTGCTACTATTTTGTATAGAGAACGTAACAGATTGGTAAGTTAAGAATACTAAAACATTAAAATCATGTCTGCATTTGTGTTTGTAGAAACGACAAACAAGCGCTACTCTGCCCTGCACAAAACTCGTGTTTGAATCATGGTTTAGTCGGTAGTAATGGTTTTAAACATGAAAACATAAACTACTTACAGGAATGTCAGAAGCGGGAGGAATTGTTTGCTTATTGTTTACTTTGGGATTCGTACCTTTGCATATCATTAACATTTACCAATACACTCTTACACACCAAAGGAAATGTAAAAGCATGAATCGGATAATAGATGCTCTTTAAAGCAATATTGAAAAACATTTTAAGGTCTTTTCTTATTAAGTAACTGTACTTGAATGCCTATTTTTTATTCCATTTACATTAATGGATTTGGCAGACGCTTTTATCCCAAACAACTTGCAGTGCATAACTGAAATGCTCTGTATTTAGTCCGATAAATGTTAATTTTCTCCGCTTTTTTTTTTTTTTTGCTTTTTGTCATTTGTGCCTCAAAAAAAAAAAAAAAACTATTAGAACTGACGAGAAATAATATAATGCAGCAGAGTTTTGTGTATCTGCTCTTGTAACTGTGTAACAATAAAAGCATGTGTACTTATGTTGTGAAGTCAGCATAAAAAGTCTATTTGTGTCCTGAAAACATCCACAGTCAGATGAAAAAATGTGTAATATAATTGCAATAGTGGGAACTTCATATTTAGAAATACTCAGTTCCCTTTCAATACGGTTCACTTCGCATTGCGTCAGTTAGCTGACGCTATGGGGGAAACTCCTGTTTACTCCGTGACTGAAGCCTATTGGTTAACGTCTGTACAAAGTACAGACCAATGACGTTTGAACCCGCGCGCGGGAGGAACGCGTCCTTATATAAGCGCGGTTCAATCGTCAGGAGCTCATTATTTTCTCCTTCAGCGCGAACCTCTCGCTGCTCCGAAGAAAAAGAAGAAGCCTTACCTCGCCGTTGACAAAAGCCCTGCAGCGGAGTCCAGGCCTAGCGTCTTCCCCTGCCGTTTTCCGGCTGAGAACCGAAGATAGCAGAGTCCAGGTCTAGCGTCTTCCCCTGCCGCTTTCCGGCCGAGAACCGAAGATAGCCTTCGCTTGCCGTGGTTCGAGCCCTGTGCAGCGGACACACGCCTGACGAGGTCTCCCCTGCGGCCGCCCGGTAAGATCAATATTTTTAATATAAAGCTATAAGCTAAAAGAGCAGGCGCTGTTGTAATAGCGTCCAGCACAGCGGCTCGGTGAGCCTCTCTGCTATGAATTTCCTCCGAGCGCGTTACCGGTCTGGCACCTCCCACGCCGGGACCGCGCTTATGCTTTGGTTGTCTTATCCATGTTTCGTGCTCCCCCTGCTGTTCCTCTCTCGCCGGGATGAACACACGGCGAGCCATGAGACTAGATGGATGCATAGACAAGCACACACGGACTAACCCCCCCTGTGTTCTGTCACACCGCAACCGTTCATGCTTACAGAGTCCCTTCGCTCCTTTCACATTCAGTGGCGAGATCTCTGGCACATATATTAATCCCCCGAGTGCATCGGGTGATACCGTCACGACGCATGGCTGTTCTGTCTGTGTTGCTGCTCCCCTCTGCCGTTCCTCTCTTGTTGAGATGAACAAGCGGGAACCGTAGACCTGGATAGATGCATACGACAAGCAAACACGGGCGGTCTGCCCCTGTCTCTGTCATAGCACAGCCACTCGTGCTCCACGCTCGCGGAGTCCCTCGCTCCTTTCCCCACAGTGGTGAGGTCTCTTAACGGCTTAGCTAGCACGCGGTATTACGGCTCGCTGCCTCTAAATGCAGCTGTCCAGTGTTCAACGATTACAGAGCTTCATGCCCCTCCCCTCCTGGAGCGGCGCGATCTCATTCGTCTGCTCGATAGGGCCGATTCGCCGCTATTGGAGCACCAAGAACACTCATTATAAGAGAGCTTCATGCCCCTCCCCTCCTGGAGCGGCACGATCTCATTCGTCTGCTCGATAAGGCGGACACGCCTCTATTGGAGCGCTAAAACACTTATTATAGAGCTTTACTGGCCTGAGCCGATCTCACTTCAGATAGCTCATTTTTCGTCTGCCTGGTAATTTCTCTCTGGTTTAGACGGAATCAGAGGCAGAACGAATTTGTTTATAATATACTGAGGCCCGAATACCTCCCCTTATTCAGTCCCGTCCTATATCAGTGCGCTGAATATTGGTACATTCTTATATATATATACCCGGTTTTTCTGCCCTTTTAATAAACGGCAAAACCGCGGGCCTCGCGGCAGACTTCCTCTCTGCGATGGGTTCAGTCTGACATTAAACTACCTAGACATACTACCCTGCTCCGTGAGCCGTTCGGTCACCGTCACTACTGAGGCTTGTGCACCTGAACGGCTGAGCTCTGGTCTCCGCAGCATAGCTGCATCAACAGAGAACGAAACTGTCTGGGAAAAAGGGGTTATGTCGCGCCTCGGCTGGACTGCCCTGAAATGTTTTCTGTGTGCTGTTTATCCAAACATACTGTGTAATACTGTCGGCTATGCGACCTCACTATAGTGGCGAACGGTATTTAATTCCTCTAAAAAGAGTAATTTCCGTGCTTACTATACTGTGTATTGACACCCACGGTTGTACGGTGTCTCTAAACACTTTATCGCCTTACTGACAAGCAATCAGTAATACGCACACACGGCCCGCTGTCCATAATTCTATCGACGCTAGCCGAAAAAACCCCGGTTTGGCCATATACTGTGTATTGACACCCCACGACTGTACGGTGTCTCTAACACCTTTCTGCCAAATTCGCTCGCAGCCCACCTCAGTTTCTCCGCTACGATGCTGATGGCGCAAACGAGCACGGTCTTACGGCTGTTATTCTCTCTTCCTAGAGGAAGGACAGCCTCAGACTTTTGCATGGCTCCAAGCGTTTGAATCGCGCCCTCTCCGGACGGCCACTCAAAGGCTTACAGCCAAGCGGTTTATGACGTTTTTCGGCCATATAGCTGATTTATATTAGCGGATCCGAAGACGCTCACACCTCCGCTCCAATACTCGGAGATATTAAGGGTAATATCAACCTCAAGTGAGCTTGCTACCCGCCACAATAAGTTTCAAAGCTTAAAGCGCGCGCACAGTCAGACGCGCGCGGCATCTCGTTTAAGACGGGCGCACGTACCCCTCTAACGAGCCTCAGAAAGCTGAATATCGTGGCATTGTTCATAAGTCCACTTCAGTTTGACTAAGCAAAGGTCCCGCCCCGAGCTGACGGCCGGGAAGCTTGCTTAAGTTACACACTGCTGCATGAAGTGCTGTCATTACGAGCTAGCCCAGCATTTGCTGTGGGTTGAACACGCTTTACGACGGCAATCAGCCTTCGGCGCGTGGAACGCCGTTTGTCTCATATAAATCACCTTGTACTGTGAATACGGTACATTAAGAGGATGATTTAGCACTGCAGCACTCTCGACCGTGTTATTGTGATAATGCGGTCGGGCAATCTACGGTGGTTTCATTATTTACCGAACCAGACTGAGATCTCGCCCCCTGAACAAGCTGACGAGTCATCTCCTTTATAAACTCATTGCATCGCTTTATAAGCTATGTTCAATCAGAGTGATACGCATCTCATGCTTAAACTACCAATATTAACCCATTACGATGGGCGTGCGGAGATGGCATCCGTGGGACACGACCTACATTACGTGCCTTATGACACATTGACACAAGCTGCTAGGACCCCTTTCACGAGGCGTCCTTATGCAAAGTCTGATCCATTCTGTCTAGTGACATTTGAAAGTCAATACCCCCCGCGAATCGTGGGTGGAACACTTTCTCCTCACTACAGAGGCACGGCGGCTCTCTCCCCTACCTATATCTATGTGGCCGTGATAACAGCGAACCACGCTTTTACGACCGACCATTCATTTAATTCACAAGCCTGTCATCTCTCAGATGCGGACGGCGGCGGTAACAGCGAACCATGCTTTTACGGCTGGCCATTCACTTTATTCATAAGCCTGTCATTTCTCAGATGCGGACGGTGCCCGAGGCACAGCGCTCTGGAACTGTCCAAGGTCCTGGATGACACATACGTCTGACGTACATCAGACGATCAGCTGTTCATCTGCGTCACAGATCACTCACTAGAGCACCTGTCAATACAGGCTATTTATGGATCGTTGACGTTATCACCTCCCGTGACAATTATGCTCACTTGTCTTAGAGCATGGGCATGGTCTTAGAGGTTTCTCATTTGACAATTGTGACACGGCCGGCTGGTCCCCGCCGTCCACGTTGTCAGTTTACAGCTTCGACATCCCTGCTTCGCGCACTACTGAGGTTTGTTGCATTAAAGGTGCGCCCATTAGCTCACCTGTATGCACGATATGGTTTTTAATTATATGCGTCCACCGTGCGCTTAGAGAAGCTCACATGTACACGCTATAACATTTTGGTATACAATAAGATGCGCTTGGGAAAGCTCACCTGTATACACAGCTGTGTTATGATTTGTGACACATACATTGTTGTTCATCTGTGTACGTTCACGGTGCGTTGGGTGCCCACCGTTACGTTCATCAATCATATTTGTACACATTCACGGCACGTTCTGTGCACTGATTTATCTATACGCATTCACGGTGCACTGAAGAGTTCACCCGTGTGCGCACAATTTATTATCAGAACACATGACGGCGCGCTCGAGAATCTTGCCGGCCTGTGCATTATAACACTCTGATTCATCTATATGCATTCACGATGTATTCAAGTGTTCACCTGTGCCCGTGCAATTTATAGTCAATACACATTTACGGCGCGCTTGGAAAGCTCACCGATCTGTGCACTATAATACTACCTATATGCATCCCGATGCGCTCGAGGGTGCACCTGGGTTCACACTATTGTGGTATCTGTATAATCCCACGCTACGAACCGTTCTGCCGCATATTATAGTCAGATCGGCCGTTCGTGAGCTTCGCAGATCACTCACTACGTATGTCTGTTGCTAACAGTGGTTATTTAGATGGATCGTTGAAACCATCGCACTGGCTCACGCCCCTCTATGAGCTATGTCCTATATAGAGCCCACTCTCTGCGAGTTTGGCTTCTTCATGAACTTGGTCTACAGGGGTATCTATATCTATATTTGATATCTGCTACGCGGCCGGCTGGTCTTCGCCGTCTACGTTGTCAGATTGTACAGCTTAGACGTCCCTGCCCTACGAGCGCAGGTTCTCTCGGCTCAATCATGCACGCTCATGCGTTTTATGTGTACACCACGGTGCGCTCAGCGAGCTCACCAACGTGACTCTGAATTTACTTATCTCGCACAGCCGCGGCGCGCTCGGTACCTCGCCGTCTTGTGCTATGTTATGTGCCCCCGGTGCGTTTAAAACCCCACCGTGTGCGCGTCAACAATTTATATGGTGCTTACTCATTTGCTTTTTAAGCTGTGAATATGCCGGGTATAGGGCCACACGCAGTGTCTCTCCGGTAAGGCACTTCAGTACGTTGTGTATGCACGGCGTGATGGGATTACGTTCCCCCATAGCGTCAGCTAACTGACGCAATGCGAAGTGAACCGTATTGAAAGGGAACGCTTAGGTTACTCACGTAACCCCGGTTCCCTGAAATAACGGGAACGAAGCATTGCGTCTCTTGCCGTGCTACAAACGTCTACGCAGCGAGTGTTATTCGGCTGCGCGCTTCAGTCGAATATAATGAGCTCCTGACGATTGAACCGCGCTTATATAAGGACGCGTTCCTCCCGCGCGCGGGTTCAAACGTCATTGGTCTGTACTTTGTACAGACGTTAACCAATAGGCTTCAGTCACGGAGTAAACAGGAGTTTCCCCCATAGCGTCAGCTAACTGACGCAATGCTTCGTTCCCGTTATTTCAGGGAACCGGGGTTACGTGAGTAACCTAAGCGTTCTCTTAAGAATGGATTCTTATAATTGAGTGCCTTTGGTCTGAATATTATTTTAAATATAAAACCCAATAAGTTGTTTCTCATTCGTGCATGCAAGTATGCAACATTCTGTACACTTCACTACTTTACTGAACTTTCAGTTTGATACATTGAAACTTCTTACTGGAACCAAATTCACTCGAAGGTCTTTACATCTGAAAAGGTTTGTTACTATAAATGTTTTTTTTTGTCTTACAAAGGATATCTGTACAATTTTAATTGATATAGTTTTAACCTAAAAAAATTATTGATTTAATGCTACCAGCAAATACACATTTTACCATCACTGCCATGAAACAGAGCTGTTTACATCACAAAAGTTTTGCTTCCACCTCCAAACTAGCAGCATGTTCAGCATTATGAACTGAAAAATAAAAAGGTTTTTTTATTATACAGAAGATGCAAAAAAGTAATATATTCCTTTCTTAATAAAGAAAGAAATTAAGTAAAAAAATCAACATTTTATGGATCTCTTTTATAAATGACACATACAGGCACATCTTATCAGATCTTGACTTATCTTATTTCAGTATCATTTTACTCCACTGCAGTTACATAAGAACAGAAAAAAATCTAATATACTATAAGTGACATCAAAACACAAACTTTGCTTCTTATACTTCACTATAACGAATTATAAAAGCTTAGTTAAAAATTGAAAACTAAATTTTTCTATTAGAAGAACAAGGTCATTGAAAATGTGGTATTGATCAAATTAACTCTATAACCAATGCATAGATGTTTTGATGTCACTGATAGTATATTATTTTACTCACTCTTTTTTTCAGTGGGTAGCCGTCAAACCCAAAATCTTCCTTATCAAAAATCCACCACATGCTGTATGTGTTTGTTTGTCACGAATGTAGAGCATGTATGGGCGGCTGTGTGGAATGGACTCCTTACCGTTATTTCCTCCTATTTTAAGACTTTTTAAACTATTTAAACGGTTATGAGAAACTGTTATTAGTGTAGTCGGATTACCTGGGGTGCAGGAGTGCAGCAGTAGCAGTGTAGTTATGAACCAAAAGATGCTCATTGTAGTCACTGTTCAGTCCAGCGATGTGTGAAGCACAGTGAAGTCGTCTTCTGCTTTAAATACAGAGTCAAGGGTCTCCGACCAGGAAGATAAAGCTGGAAATTAATCCATGCACCAAATTCAGATCAGTTGATTTCATTTAACATTGAAAAGTGCTGATCTTCAGCGTTTGCTGATTTATCATGAAGTAACCACACTTATGGTGATAAGACCGAACATGCATGCTTATGTCAGCGATATCCAATCTGTCTCCTGGAAGACCACTGACCAACCCTAATCTGAACCAGACATATCTGCCAGTAATGTTTAATCTCACAGATCTTTATTAACTGATCGAATTTAAGAGTTTTTTTCTGTTCTTATGTAACTGCAGTAGAGTAAAATGATACTGAAATAAGATAAGTCAAGATCTGATAAGATGTGCCTGTATGTGTCATTAATAAAAGAGATTTTTTTTAACTTAATTTCTTTATTTATTAAGAAAGTAATATATAACTTTTTTGCATCTTCTGTATAATAAAAAAAACCTTTTTATTTTTCAGTCTATAATGCTGAACATGCTGCTAGTTTGGAGGTGGAAGCAAAACTTTTGTGATGTAAACAGCTCTGTTTCATGGCAGTGATGGTAAAATGTGTATTTGCTGGTAGCATTAAATCAATCATTTTTTTTAGGTTAAAACTAAATTGACATTAACAAGACACCGAACACCTCTTTGGTATAAAGACCAGAATACAAGCTTGGAAAAAAATCTGCAAGTTCCGTTTGTGTGTGTTTGTTGACTATAAACAGGGATGGATTAAGACAAAAAAATCAGCCGACAACAAAAAATACAAATATACTAAATAAAATAATTGAATGAATACATATTTACAATAAGCACTTAACTCAAATAACTAGGGCGTAACTAGGGCAGAACCAATTCAAATGACAACACTGTACTGTATGTTTATAAACTTCTTGTGGAGTTTTGTCAACACAGTCTCACACCCTATTCGTCACATACTGCCGTTTGGTCATGACCCCCTCACGTTCATAGCCGACGTTGAGGGTACCCCCTATTCGTCGCTTGAAAACGTAGAGGGTCGTCCTATAGATTTGAATGCAAACCCCTCATCTTTGAATTTTGACGAAATGGGTTTATCGGTTTGCCTGCGCAATATGGTTTTAGGCGATTGATTTTATGCTGCAAATGTGCATTTTGCGCAAGCGTGCGGCGCATATACGGTTACAATCATTATTGGTGAGGTGACCAAACATTTTCGTGGGACGGAAACCCTTGTCTAAATCGGTGTATCACGACTTTTCTCTCTCTTTTTTATATATTTGGTCTACAATAAAATGACATGTTTACAGGGCTGTATTTGCTGCATGCCTTAATTAACGTAGGATATTTTATTATTTTCGATCACGTACAGGCTACTGTTGGTCATTCCCCCTCACGTCTATAAGCTGACGTTGAGGGTACCCCCCAATTCGTCGCTTGACAACGTAGAAGGGTCGTCCGAATCCAAATCCCTCATCTTTGGATTTTGACGAATGCCTGCGCTGCAAAGTATGTTTTAGGCGATTGATTTTATGGTTCAAATGTGTATTTTGCAGTAGCGTGCGGCTGTTACATTCATTGGTGCGGTCACTACATTTTCGTGGGGCAGAAACCCTTGTCTGAAGCGCATCACGACTTTTTTCTCTCTTTTTATATATTTTTGGTCTACATTAAAATCACATGTTTACAGGACTGTATATTTGCTGTATGTTTAATTAAGGTAGGATATTTTATTATTTTCAGTACCAGGCTATGTCGGTCATTCCCCCTCACGTCTATAAGCCGACGTTGAGGGTACACCCTATTCGTCGCTTGACAGCGTCTTGGGGTCGTCCGATATTTGAAAGCAAATCCCTCATCTTTGGATTTTGATCATCTAGCGGTTTGCTTGCGCTTGAAAAGTATGGTTTTAGCCGATTGATTTTATGCTTCAAATGTGTATTTTGCAGTAGCGTGCGGCGCATACTGTTCCAATCATTATTGGTGCGGTGACCATACATTTTTTGTGGGGCAGCCAGAAACCCTTGTCTGAATCGGTATCATGACTTTTTTCTCTCTTTATCAATATATATATATATTAGAACTGGGCATAGATTACATTTTTTGCATAACATATGAGTTTGTGCTGTGTGTAATTATTATGTATATATAAATACACACACATTGAAACATTTACATGTTTATATATATTTATTTATATTTTTATATATTCTTAATTATATATTAATTAAAAACTATATTTAAATAAAACATTTATTAAATGTATATGTATGTGTGTGTTTAAATATACGATATTTACACACATCACAAACTCATATATTATAACTTTTATTTTGTATGAGATTAATCTAGATTAATATATATACACACTAAAATTTACATGTTCACAGAACTGTATATTTGCTGTATATTTTAAACATGCCTTAATTAAGGTAGGATATTTTAATTCCATCACATATACTGCCGTTTGGTCATTTCCCCCTCACGTCTATAAGCCGACGTTGAGGGTGCCCCCATTCGTCGCTTGACAACGTAGAGGGGTCGTCCTATATATAATAATAAATATTATATATATTATTTATATATATAATATTTTATATTATATATATTATATATTTAATAATATATAAATATATATTATTTATACGTCCTATATATTTAATAAATATAATATATTAAATAATATATAATAAATATAATATCTGACTGCAAATCAGGTTCGTAACATAAACAAAGTTTTTCTTCCAATATGACTTGAATATATATATATATATATATATATATATATATATATATATATATATATATATATATATATATATATATATATATATATATATATATATATATATATATATGCTATATATATATTGCTTTATGTTGGATAGTGAGCAACTTTGCTTTTTCGCGACAAAATAGCCTACTTTTATAGAACTTTTTATAGAAAGTTGTGATCAATTAAATAGCCTACTGCAGAAATGTGTATTGCTTTATATGGACATATCCTTTGGCAAAGAGATCGATGCATTCTGGGAAGTGATGCTTAAATATAATTGCTACATATAATACCCGTGTTTCATTCACTAAGACATTTATGCTGACCACTTAAAAATTTTGAGCAAGAATAAAAAATATTAAGACCGTGCTTTTTAATTGTGATTGATATTTTGGCGCAATTTTGTGCAACACGTCACTGTGTGCGACCATAGCAGAAACCATTGCCCTGCGCGATTCCACCACGGTAAGTCGCAAGTTATAACAGTCTAATAAGCAAGATAAATTAATAAGCATTTAATGTTACACGTCCAAAATTAATAAAAGTGCGAGTTTATTTAAAAGACAATTTTATTGTAAACATAAACTCATAATGTTAATTTTGGTCGTGTAAATGCTTAGATATAGATATAACAGAAGTCTGGCAAGGCAAAGTTTATACAAGTAACGTTACCCTGATCATGTTATTCCTGCTTGTTTTACCAATTGATTTAAGGCAGAACCAGGGTGTGTTCCAAATATCACGAACCCTTGCTCAGAAAATGACTTGTTTTTAAAATCATTCATTTATGATATTGTGATTGCATGAATGAACAAGAGCAGCATTTACTTAACGTCTTAGCTTAGTAACGTTAGTTATTCATAATGTAATATGTAGTTTGGTAATCTTTTCTTTTTTGATTTGTTCTTCTCTTTCTCTGCAGGTTCCTTAATCCCTGTCCTTAAAAAATAGCACCTGATCTTCTTTACATAGAAAAAAAGGCACTTTTAAGAGCCACATTTGTCTTGTTTGTCTTATTTGTATTGTTTATTGTCTTATTTGTATTGTTTATTGTCTTGTTATTTCTTGTTATTCCCCCTCTCTCTCTCTCGCTCTCTCTCTCTCTCTCTCCATCCATCTCTTTCTCCATCCATCCCTCTCCCTCCCTCTCTCTCTCTCTCTCTCTCTCTCTCTCTCTCTCTCTCTCTCTCTCTCTCTCTCTCTCTCGCTCTCTCTCTCTCTCTCTCTCCATCCATCTCTTTCTCCATCCATCCATCCCTCTCTCTCTCTCTCACTCACTCACTCACTCTCTCTCTCTTTCTCTCTCTCTCTCTCTCTCCATCCCCCTCTCTCTTTCTCCCTTACTATCTGAGTGGTTGCTTTTAAGAGGTACGTATAACCTGGGTTGCTTCTTCTTCTTTACTTTCTGTAATCAACTGAAAGTGTAAAGGTTGGGATTACAACATATAGATTAATTTGCTGGTGTTGCTTAATCACACAATATTCAAATTTAATGTAGAGACTGGCATATAATACCTGGTTATTGCACCAAATTAAATTTGCAGGAGTCTGCACAATATAGGCCAACCTATAAGATAAGATTGCTGTTGGCATGAAGTCTAAGTAAATCAAAGTTAAATTTTGTGAGGAATGCCTGTATTCAAAGATGTTTATGTCTACAGGAAAGCAAATAGCTCGCTTAGTGACTTTATGTTTCACAGTGTTTCTGCAACTTAAATAATTTGCCAGCTTGCAAACATCCAGATCTAGTATTACCTTTTATAATGTTAGAAAAGTAGCTTACTGCTGTATGACACATGCTAATAGATTGACTAGCTCTGTCTTTCTTGTACTTATGTGTGTTCTGATCCCTGTATAATATTTAATATTTATATTTTTGTATATGTGTACATTTCAGAATGACAAAGCCAAAATTCAGGCCTTGTCCTATCTGCCAGGTTCTTCAGCAGGCCAACCGCAAAACCTGCAGTGCTTGTTTTGCCACACTACCAAGCAAGCGGTTATTAAAAACTGCAAAAATTAATGATGACTGGGGCCAGAAGGTCATCAAAAACAAAAATGCATCTAGGGTGGTGGCCTCTGCCCAAATAGCTGTAAGTAAAAATGCTCATGTTGTATTCATTACTGTAAGTTTTAATCATTATTAAGCTTAAAGTACACACAGTATTTGGTACTATGCTTGTTAATGGACAGAAGACTTAGCAGCCATGCTCTATGCTGTGTATCAGGCTTCACATGCATGCCTTGATGTTGGAAGTTGGCACATCTTGTCAATATAAAATTTTAGACAAACAATCACTTTAAGAAACACACCATTCATCCCTATTTAATTTGCAGCACACATGAGGCTTAAGTGATAAATGTACATCACATGCAAGTTGCTCTGATAAACAGTTTGCTAAAAAACTCCCCATACACAATATGTAAAGATGCTTTTATTTCATGCAGTACAGGTGTACTTCTGTTGTGAAAAATCTTGAAAATACATTGGTGTATGTACATATGTAGGCACATTTCTAGAATACACTTAACTTAAAATACTTGTGTAACTGATGGCAGGGACTAGGGATAGGGATAAACTATGAATCAAGTAGTACCTAGTTTATAGACGGTTTTATTGGACGCACACGTTTGGTCGGAACTTTACTTCCGGTCTAAAGTTTGTTTAATGGTCTGACAAGTGTCTTAACTAAACTCTTGTTACACTTTAGCTATGTTTGTACTTGATTCGTTGCAGAGTTTACCGGAAGTTATGTGTGTTCAACAATAGCAGTTTGTTTATGTTGTTACTGCTGAAACCGTCTGTAAACCATGTAAACTGCCCTCTGTTTCTAATTCAAAGTGATAGAGTTAGTGTGGAGTAGACGCCATCTTCAATACTGATACAACATCTGATTCATTATTTTCAAACAAAATCGAGGACTGACAGTTGCAATTTAAGAAATACTCATAAATGAATATTTCTGTGTATTAATATTACAATATTTAATCATCACATACTTAACACTTATTGAAAGCTTTAACAAATATTTTTTTGCCAGATTAGGTCTTTAAATAGTAGATGGACTGCCATATATCTACTAATGTAGCAACATTATTTATTGGAAATGTGTTAATTAAGTTTGTTTCATTTCAGGTCCAAAAACTTTTTGCCTTGGGCTATATGCCCATATTATTTATCAGCCAGAGGCACAAGGGCACAGGCAAGTTGATGGCAGATGTAATCACGCATCTGCCACCAACGCAAAACAACACACGCTTTTTAACAAGCATGAAGAAGGCATATGACTTCCTGATCAAAATGAATTGTAAGATAAGTTTTATTTGTAGTTCATTAGTGTTTGTTGTTGATTTCTTTGACAATGGGTACTGAATTTATATTTTTGCTAACTTCACAACAGATGTGCCTCAGCCCCAGCAAGACCAGCCCCAGCAAGACCAGCCCCAGCAAGACCAGTCCCAGCAAGACCAGCCCCTCCAGCAAGACCAGCCCCTCCAGCAAGACCAGCCCCAGCAAGACCAGCCCCTCCAGCAAGACCAGTCCCAGCAAGACCAGCCCCTCCAGCAAGACCAGCCCCTCCAGCAAGACCAGCCCCAGCAAGACCAGTCCCAGCAAGACCAGCTCATACTCCTAGACCAGCTCCAGCAAGATCAGCCCCTCCACATTGACCAGCCCCAGCAATACCAGCCCCTCCACATAGACCAGCCCCAGCAAGACCCTCCCCTCCACCTAGTCCAGCCCCAGAAAGACCAGCCCCTGCCCCTAGACCAGCTATTCCCACAAGACCAGCCTACCCCAGCAGACCAACAAATAATTACAATAGAATTATTTACGGTCGACTCTCAGGCTCAGCAGTATGTGGAGCCTCTACCACCCAGGAAAAGACAAAGTAAGTAAACTTGCATTGCACCACATCTGTAAATTTGTCCTATGTCTTTTGCAATCAGTGCACAATATAAAACAAGTTACACATGGTGAATTTTACCTTTTTTAATTAATTAAGCCGCTCCTCCAAGATACTGAATATACAATTCCCAACCTTTTTCCTTCCACCTTAAGCCCCACTATCCACCCCGGGGCTACCATCCACCCTAGGCCAAAACAGACGAGCCCCACCATCCATCCAACCTCAACTAAAGAAAAGACAAAGTAAGTTATCTTGCATTGCACCACATCTGTAAATTTGTTCTATGTCTTTTGCAATCAGTGCACAATATAAAACAAGTTACACATGGTGAATTTTACCTTTTTTAATTAATTAAGCCACTCCTCCAAGATACTGAATATACAATTCCCAACCTTTTTCCTTCCACCTTAAGCCCCACTATCCACCCCAGGCCTACCACCCACCCTAGGCCAAGACAGACGAGCCCCACTATCTATCCAACCTCAACTAAAGAAAAGACAAAGTAAGTAATCTTGTCTTGCACCCCATCCATAAATTGGTCACATGGTTTTGTAATCTTTGTATTAATATAAAATAGGTTAACCAATGTGAATTTTACCCCCTTCTATTAATTAAGCCACTTCCCCAAGATACTGAATATATAATTCTTAATTTTTTCCCCTTGCTCCCCAAGCCACAGGTACAGGAGCCACACAAGCCCCACCCTCTACCCTGGCCAAAAAGAAGAAAACAAAAAGCAAGTAGACATTTTTGCACCCCATGTGTATATTAGCATACAGCGATTGAACAAAACTCAGGGTGTATTCACACTTGGTCTCTTTTTACCCCCAAAGTAAACTAAGAACACTGACTCATATATGAACACCTCAAGCAAACTGCGATCCATTTGAAGTGAACTAAACTTGTTTTTTGTCTTTGTCATTTAAGGTTGCAAATGCAGTCGACAGACAATTTATCCGTATGATAAAATATTGGAAAGACGGATGAATGAGGTAAGATGTAGAACCATATTTTTCATTTGGCTGTCTAATTATCCCATCAGTCAATCCAAATGTGACAAAACAGTAACACTGAGCAGTAGTTATCAAACTTTTTCAACTATCGAGCCTCTCACAAGTGCTACCCCTTACGAAAAAGAAGTATACTTCAAGTTCATTTTATGAAGTATACTTAACTAATGAAAACAATGTAAAAAAAAAACAATGTAAGAAATGTATTTAATAGGCTACTCGATCCAAACCGTTAACAAAACTAAAAGCCAAGTATACTTTAAATACTTAATTATACTTTTAAGCTTATCTCGATCAAAAGATAGAGTACAAGTAAAGGCCAAATATAATTTGACTTTTCTGTCAGTTTAAGTCAAGTACACTTAAGTGTAATAAATTGTATTTTTAAGAAATACATAAAGTATATTTTTGAGAATTTAAAAATGTAGACAAATAGTATATTTTCTTATTGTTTTTAATTAAGTATACTCATAGAAAATTTTAATTAACATATTTTTCATAAGGGACATATTGTAAATACTAAACAAAACTATAATGCAAATGGAATGCGACAACAGATTATCATTTTTATTGAGCTTACAAAAAATACATAAGTACTGTGTGTGTGTGTGTGTGTGTGTGTGTGTGTGTGTGTGTGTGTGTGTGTGTGTGTGTGTGTGTGTGTGTGTGTGTGTGTGTGTGTGTGTGTGTGTGTGTGTGTGTGTGTGTGTGTGTGTGTGTGTTTCTGCAGGGGAAGGCAGCAGAGGTCAAAGTACGCTGGCTACCTTGTTCTTCCTGGTAAGTGATGGCTGATGTAATTTAATCCATGGCTACACAGAGTTTTAGGGGTGGTTTCCCAGAGAGGGATTAGACTAGTCCTAGACTAAACTAAATGTACTGCACTGACATATCTTAAAATACATCAGTGCCTTTTCTTTTGCCTCAGAATTCACAAAAAGTAATGTTTTTGTAAGGCATGTATGTTAAAACTAGTTATATTTCCTAAGGCCTAGTCCTGGCATAAGATAATCCCTGTTAGAGAAACCACCCTATAGTGTTTTTAAAACCGGGGCCTCATTTATAAAATGCTGCATAAAACCATACTACATTTGATTTTCTGATCATTTATCAAAAATTTGTACATGTGATTCAAATCTATAAATCACAAATGAACTTGAACTTGTGCGCAGCCGAGCAGTTTCAGATCTCTGCCTTTAAACAATGCCTAATTAATAATGTCATAGACATATAAAAGAGTGCTTGTCAATGTTTAAAGGAATAGTCTACCCTTTTGCCATATTAAACTATGTTATTACCTCAACTTAGACGAATTAATACATATCTATCTTTTTTCAATGCGTGCACTGTACAGTGCGTCGTGAATGTGTTAGCATTTAGCCTAGACCCATTCATTCCTATGGTACTAAACAGGGAAGCCACCAAACACTTCTGTGTTTTCCCTATTTAAAGACTGTTACATGAGGAGTTATACCAGTAAGTATGGTGCCACAAAATAAAACTTTTTTTGGTACCATAGGAATGAATGGGGCTAGGCTAAATGCTAACACATTCACAACGCGCTGTACAGTGCATGCATTGAAAAAAGATAGGTATGTATTAATTCGTCTAGGTTGAGGTATTAACATAGTTTAATATGGCAAAAGGGTAGACTATTCCTTTAAATCCTTTACGAGCAGCAAGAATGGTTTTTATTTCCAAAAACCTGCAGCAATCAGATTAGCAAAAGTGTGTATGTCTGCTCAGAACCTGATGTGGCGCTAAGCACTTTTTCACGTCAAAAACAGTTTTTATAAATATGGACTTTGCCGTGGATTTTGCGTACGCACACTTCACGATCAAATCTGTGCATACCCACGCTTTATAAATCAGGCCCCTGGTCCCTTTCAGCCTTCAAAGTGAACTTTGAAGTGAAAGAAGGACTGATAATTGTTTTGGGCACCAGGAACTATCTGAGCATACTCGGATCACTTTTAAAGTGAACATAACTGAGACCTTATGAGAACATGTGCACACCAGCCTTCAAGTAGTCACCTGGCTCAAGTTGGGCCATATGACATTTGTAGCAAATACATTCTAACCTGTTAGCCCTATACATTATGCTAATTTTATTTTGTTTATTTGGGTTATTTTATACAGCGTTTACCAAACAGCAGTTATTTTTACAAAGTGAAACCTCCCAAATGTAGTCCAATTAAAATGGCTTGTGAGGTGGACTGAACCAAAAACAACTTGTCTCTTTCTGTTCACATTATGAGTTCACTTAAAGATGATGCAGATCACTTTCTAGTCCACTTCAGCTCTGATTAGATCTTAAGTCCAATTAATAGTTACATGTAGATTTGACACAGAGGCTGACATAGAGGCCTTTAACCACATCATTTCTGTGCCCATCCCGTTGTGGTAAGTATTTGCATAGCGACACAGTTAACCTGGTGCAGAACTTCAAAGAGTTGACTGTAGGGATGACTACAGAAGTTTTCACTTGGAACAAAATGACTGCTGCTTGACAAACTCCATATAAAATAAACTAGAAGAAATTATTCAACAGAAAAAGGGTAAACAAAAAATTAATTTTTCAGCTTCGGATGACATATCTTCAAATTTGACCCATAAGATTAGTTGTGAGCTGTAGGCTGTACTGTATATGCTATGTGTAGGATGACTTGTTTACTTATATATTGTTAACTATTTACAGTGGCAGAGTCTGGGAGGACACCTGGGAGCCGGCCAGCAAATTCGCCTGATGACCAATACTGTTGTACTATTTGTTTGTATATATTTGTCGATAATTAAATTCACAATTTTTACATTTTATGATTTGTCTGCCAATCATTGACTTCACTGAATACTTAAGGTGTCATGACTTTTGTGTGTATTTGATGGGAATAGTGAGATAGCGGAAAGTTGCAAGTAGTGACTGTCAAGCCAATCACCTTTATTTATATAGCTCTTTTTACAATTCAGATTGTATCAAAGCAGCTTTACAGTGATAACATGAATATAGAAAGACACTTTATTAGAAAATTACATCCTCGTCCACCTTAAGGCAGATTAGCAAGCCAAAGGCCAAGGCAACCAGAACAATTACCAAATTGGCTTTATACTAACTGATCATGAAAATTGTTGTCAGTATTGTTGGTAATTTTGGAGCAAATTAAATGGGCTGCCATCCCTGGTGACAGATGCCTCCCGCACCAGGATGTATTACTGAAAGACTGCATCCTCTTTTTTACCTCTGATCGCTAGCACACAACACTGTTTTTGTTATCATGGTTGTCTATTTAGAATAATTATGAGAGTTCTTAAGACATTTCAAACATTCCCAATGAAGAGAAGAGGCACATTTATCCATTTTCATTAATGGTACATGGGTCAGCAATTATTTTTCGGGTCAGGAAAGAACTATGACAAAAAATGGAAGTGAATTGAAATCACACAGTGTCTGAAGTGCCACTCATGCCATTTTTTCATATCATACAAAGACAGATTGTCAAATTTTACAAATAATTTCCTCAGCCTCTGTGTCAACAATCAACATGCAATATGTGCATGACATAAGTTGATCGGAGATCAGAAAGACCAGAGACATGAGCCTTGTAAATCATTAAAGCTAAGAACAATTCCAGCTTGGTAATCAAAATAAAAATCTAATGTTTTCTTGTCATAAAACCAGCAAGAGAGGTATTTTTCCCTCACAATAAGGAACATGGGAGGACACTGAGGACATCAATCTGGTCACCCTAGAATGACTTAACTGTGGGCGGTTTATTAAGGCCTGTGACAGTGGTAGGAAATCTAAGGCCTAATGTCTTCATGATCAAAGGCCTTTGATCTTAATTGTCAGGAAAATGTAGCATTATTCATGAAATACACTCAGGCCCTACTTATTCTAACCCTAACTTTAAACTATAGGCCTAACTTAAACCTACCTCAATTAAAAATGTAAATAATGTTGCTTAAGGCTGCAGCGGTTGTGCAGTAGTTTCATGATAAAATGCATATAGGGTTGTTTGCAGGTTGAAAGATGAGCAATAAACTGTGGCTTTGATGTGTTTCAGCCTGGTTACATATCATTTTGTTTATGTTGGTTTTGATTGTAATCATATATCGGATATATGATAAAATAAAATGTTAAGTCTTATGTGTGAAGCATTTGAAGGCAAATTTCCCTCTGGGGACAATAAAGGAGGCTATCACCTGCAAAGTGGTCTTCATAATATGTAAGTTGCCGTAGGACTATAGCAAGCACATCATTGGAAAGGTCTCAACCTCGACTGTAACATATGTCAGTCTGAAGAGGATACATTACTCATGATTTGAATTATTGACCTCTGCTCTGAACCTTGAACCCAGTAGGCCTACATTTTTGATGGCTTGTCATTTAGCAACAGAAGGTCCTACACACATAGGACCACCTGTTATAGAAAGCTCTGGACCTTAGCTGTCATGCAGATATGGTCTCTAAGTCTCAGGTATACAATGATAATGAAATGAAAACAATCAAAATGATATCTGTAACTCACAACTATGATTTTTTTATGTCTTAATTGTGCAAATCTATTTCTATGCATTGATGCATAATACAAGGATGGTTAGATAAAGGATCAGGGATGGATGAATGTGTGAATATCTATAGGTAGATATATTAGACAGAATTTTATTTTATTATTTGTGTCTAAACACAACAAACCCTCTGTTTGTTACAATGAACCCCACCTATGGGTAACGTTTGCACTCCACTCACTTTCAGTGTAATTGTATGATAGCGGTAGGTCCCATAGACAAACTTTAAGCGTTTATTCATAGCAGAGATGTGTGTGTGTTGATTGTGTAAAAAATGATTCATCTAACTTAAACATTTTTTGAATGATAGAGCCAAAGTCAAAAAGCTTTAGGTTGTGCCCCACTCTCCCTTATATCCGAAATTCTACACTACCAACTTATGAGAAATACCACTATTTTTTTAAACAACAACTTCCACTAGAGACACACAATAGAACACAGTTAGAAAGCTAGTGTTACTTTTAGTTCTTCTGGGCAGGGTGGGTGGACTTGTTCCTTTGTTTTTCTGCTTTCTACTGTAAATGGGCTTCAACTACACTAATAAAGGTCAAAACTGAGCAAAGTGATGTTGCTGGTGATTAAATATGTAAATTGAAGCTTTACTGGTGTTAAAGACCACCTGACCTGCATTGCAGGATATGGGATTCGCATGTGACCCGCTCAACCCACATTGTAGTGTTCTGTCTTACACCATACTGTAATGTAATAATTAGAACGATAAATAAAATAATAAATCATAATAATAAATAAATCTTGATATGAAGTATTATAGTTTTAATTTTTAGTATCTAGGAGATGGAGGAACTGTCATGATGAAATGTCTTCTTTCCCCCATACAGACACTGTACTTAAGACGACACACCACATTTTAGGCATTTATTAGCTGATACAAAAACAAAAATAACACGCATAGCTCAGACACATAACAAAAATCACAAATGTAAAAAGTAAACAGCATGTCTAGTTTTTACAAAGGCCTGGTAGGGACTGACCCTGTGATACATGATACTGGGCAGCTACTGAGTGATTTGCAGTGGTGGTTGTGCAAAAATAAACAGTGCAGGGATTTAATCAGTGCAAAGCTGTGCATGTTTAATATATGACTATGGAAAAAATAGCATAATGGCATAATAGGGTTGCTTAACAAAAAACATGCAAAGAAGATAAAAAAAATAGAACATCAGAAATTTCCACCTTTAGTATATAGACAGAATTTTATTGTATTATTTGTGTTTAAACACAATATATATTGTGATTTTTATATATAAGATTTATATATATATATATATATGTGTGTGTGTGTGTTTAAATATACATAATATTTACACACATCACAAACTCATATATTATGCAAAAAATTATTTTTATTTTGTATGAGATTAATCTAGATGAATCTATGCCCAGCCCTAATATATATATATATATATTAGGGCTGGGCATAGATTCATCTAGATTAATCTCATACAAAATAAAAATAATTTTTTGCATAATATATATATATATATATATATTATATGATTATATAAAGATTATATAATCTTTTTTTTTATATATATATAAAAAAAGATTATACAAACCAACAGGGGTCAATGTTGAAACCACAGTCCAAAATGTTTAGAGGGGCTAATGTAGCATATAAGACAGTCAAATGAATGGTGGAGACAATAAACAAAGTGATGTGATGGTTCTTCTTAATGCTGCCTCCCCAGCACACAACAGCATAAAAAGGACTCATGATTAATCTTGCTCAGAGTCACTACTGGTATGATATTCCTCAGAGTCACTATCAAAGTTCATTTCAGTTTCAGTCAGAACTTGAACATAGCATTTCTTTGCATGCTTTGCCAGGCTGTTGCTTGCTTGCCTTTTCTTCATCATCAAGCTCTGTAGACCTTGGATACCATCTTCAAGCAGGCCCCAAGTCTCACCTTACATGTAAAAACACATTGAGCCTTTATTAATTAGAAACATTGAGAAATATTGTATTGCATGCCAAGTATAACAGATATATACCTGATGTCACATTAGAAAGCTGGGATGACATCTGCTTCAGGGTGTCTGCATGGGTGCAAAGAGACTTCCAATGCTTCTTCATCTCTGCGATAAGAATCCCCTTCTCCTCCTCAAGTCTCCTTACCGCCATCACAATGTCAAACGCCTTCCTTTTTGTCCTTAGATCTACAGAGTCTGTAATACATAGATGAAACATAAGTCAGTTTAAGATTAGTATTTAAAAGTTTTTCTGGGTTTACAATCGAGGGATGCCAGATTTTGTCCTACTATGTGACTATTTCACATAGTCAACGGAATTGTGTACATACCACAGTGTGTAAGCTGCCATGGCCAAACAATCTCGTCCGATAGAATGGTGTCCATAGTCAGTTTTTCTGCATTAGGAACCAATGTGTTATACATTTCTACTACAGAATTTAAGATTTTTTTTTCCTCCCTGATCTTTCGGCGGATTCGGGCACGTCCTTTACATCCGTCACTATCCTTATAAAGACGCTGGGACCTCCTCTTAACACTTGCCACCAGCTCCTCAATTCGGCTGGCAACAGCGGCAACATCAGCATCATTTGGGGATGTTGTTGCTGAGTAGAAGAAATGAAGAAATAAGAAATATGCTTCTTGATTTCCAGGAAAAAATATTATTTCTGGTGAATGAGCAAAATAAAGCCTCAACAATCTTTTCATATTTCTCGGTAACTGAGAGACTACACTTGTAGGTACGGTTTAGTATAGTTAGGTTAGTTAGGTTCTTTATTGTCCCAAAGGGATAATCTTTCATCATCAGCCATCAGAGTATGTGCTCTTTGACTATAATTACAATGAGCCTCTTTGAAACTGCAGCCAAGATAAGTCAGAAGTGATACATCAAGCACCATATCAAACAGTATAAAATATCCTACCTTCTGCCCACTCATTGATATCAATGATCCACTTCTCCAGTTGATTGTCCGAGATGTCCATTTCTGTTTTCATGGCCTCCAGGTTATGCATCTGGCATTGCAGGGCTATTGTGGCCTTCAAACATAAATGACAATGAGGGAAATGCCTACCACTTTGACTATTGTTGATAAGGATTGTGAAGTACCTTCACTATTAGAAAACCACATACAACAATACTTTAATATATAGTATATTCGTATATACATATACTATCAATATGTGATATGAACATTTAATATTTTATATCAAGACACTAAAAAATACAATTTACACTATACATGCAACCGTTTGTATATTTCATATATATTAAAGAATATCTGGGCAAGTGTTCTCTATGTATTTGTGATATATGCCACTTTATTTTACAATATCGCTATGCATTTTTCATAAGGAAAAACTGGTGTCTTTACCTTCCGGTATCGGCGGGCAAGGGTAGAAGCCAAGTTGTCAAATTTTTGTTGGTTCCAGCGCATGGCCATGATCATCAGCATGTCTATGCGTCCTGCAAAAATAAAAAATATGAGATTATCACCCTTCTTTCTGTAGCAGTAGGAGAAGAAACTGTGCAGACTTAAATCACAACCTTTTCAGAGATAATAACTTACAGTACAGTACTATGGTACTAATCTAACTAATAAGTTGTGTTATATTTGATAACTGTCCCATGAAAGGGTTAGATAAATAGCACAAGATAGTGAAGAAATAGCATGAAACAGTGGTGCAAGACAGTATTTAAATGGCATAGAGCACTATGGCAGGACAGTAGGCGAATGGTACTATGATGTGACTTTTTTATATCGCACTGCACAGCCCTTCCTTATTATCCTCACGTTAAATAAAATAGGATGATGGTTTTTAATAAAAAGAGTCAGCAAATATGAAAGTTGCTCACCCATGTCATCAGGATCTAAATTTACTGGTTACCTTACCTGCTTTTGACATGTGCTTTGTCGTAACAGCAATCCTTGAGAGGAAGGCGTTGCACTGCTCCACCTCTTCCCCAAGAGTCGAACCAGCCCCCTCCTGATATGCTCCACTCCATTTTACCTTTAAAAAACAAAACCAAAATGGCAACTATCTTATGCAGGATTTCAGGGAAAGTATGAAGATTCATGGACAATCATTTTTTCTTACCTCACATTTGAAATCATGAGCTTTTGCATGAAAAACAGAAAGAAACGGCCTCATGGTGAGGAGATCCTGAAGCTCAGGGCATTTCTCTGTCACTCTCTGGAGGTAAGGCCAGTACTTGCATGCCACATCCATTGCAAAAAATGTAACTGGCTTACAGGCCATTTGCTTTTGGAGGTACAGGGGGTAGGCAAAAATCTCCCCCCTGAACATATTGAGGGCACGAAGGAGAACTCCATGACGACACACAGCAAGTTCCAGGCCCTCCTCGTCTGTTTTTCCTGAGGACTTCTGAGACATTTCACGGGCGGCTGACCATTGCCCTCCACAGACACCTCTTCCAGAGACCTAAAACATGGAAAATGGTTAACAGTCCAAACTTGTTCAAACAAAGTCCTCTGTAGGACGTGGTGTTTTATTGGTAAATATAGTGAAGTTGAACAAGTTTACATGACTGGTTGAGGTACGGACATAGTCCACGAATCTTGCGACGTCGTCATCATTCGCGATGAACACACCATCAAAGATGGCTTTTTCCTCCGATCTAAATAAAAAAGATGCAAATTATCTTTAAATATTCATGTGATTTTCAATTCACAGCAGTTACTTTCAAAGTAATGAACTGTCAATGCACGCACAGTACCTTGCTGCACTCTTGAATCTGTAGTGCTTACGGTTTCCATCGACGGATACTGCAAGCATGTCTGGGCTGCACGCTGGGCACTCAAAGTGGTCCTCCTGGCATAATTTGTTCACTTCGAATAGGACAGCTTCCCACTCCAAGAAGCTTTTCCGGAAGCTGTCTGCTGTGATGTTTCCACTCTGTTTCAAAGAAGAGTTCAGTAAAAGAAAAGAAAACAGTAAAATTGAACAAATTAAACAATATACTACACTGAAGTAAAATGTTCTAAATGGATACATTTTGGGATGTTTGTACTAACTTCAAAACCACTCCTTAGAATACATATCAAAGGATATAAACAAAGTGTAGATTACACTCATACACTATACACTGGGTTTTTTTTTTAGATCTTCAGAATTACCTGTTTTTTTTTTCAGAAATGCCTAATGAGAGAACATGCGTTTATGGTTGTTTATAAATGATCTAAATTTAACTTTTTTCCTAAACAGTGCAAATGTCCTCATAGTATTATTTATGGAGTTACACAGTTAATACCACAAATACTTACACGGCCAAAGCGAAGAGTGCGTTGATCCAGCATTCTAAGAAATGCTTGGCTGGACATCCCTGGTGCCGCCATCTTCAGCTGTTCAAAAGAAAAAAGGACATCTGTTCTGTACACAGTAGAAAAGTGAGAAGTGGCAGGCCAGTAGTCATTGCGGATCAGGTCATCCACTCCAGGACTCCAAGTGGCTTCACATGCTTTGCATCTAATCTGAGGCAATCTGAGATCATATCGCCCTGGGAAAAGAAGAAAATATATACACAAAGTTAATTCTGACAGACCAAACTGTGTCATTCTGACAACTGATATGGGAACCTTTGACTAAGGATGGATCAGGAGGACACTTCTACAAACATTTAGTAATTCACTCTATTGGAAGTAACTTTTTTCTGAGGCAAATTAACTATCCCAATTTAAACAAAGGATAATTGCTTTTCTCCACATAGGTGAGCCCAGCCAATCGAATCAACACACAACCTATTGACACCTCTGGATTTCCAGCAACATTTATTGCACAATGTAACATGTATAAATGTAACATATTCATGATTTGATATGTGCATTATTGTGACGAAAAGTGAGAGGGAGTGTATATTCCGTACAAGGTGTTATCAGCAAACAGCTGCGGGTGAAATTCTGCTGACACTTCTACAGAAATGACCCCCACCCAAACCCATAAAGTTCTTCTTACCATTCATTGTAACCACAACTATGGACTGTCCTGCAATGACACTGGACAATTCTCGTAGACAACCGCATATTGTCTCTGGCATCTCCAAAGGTACAAGACGCTCTTGAAAAAACACACGGATAAGAATTAAAGAATAACATTTATTTACTGCCAATTATTTTAAACAAGATATCCTTGACGGCTTCATCGACCTATCAGTTTTTCAGTCAAGTGTAAAAATGTGACTGCCACTTACCACACTGGGTTAGAACCTTCTCCACAACACAGGTTGTGGGAGGCAATGGGTAAAAAAATGCGTGTGTCATCGAATCCCTGTTGTGGAACACTTGTTCTCGGTGGACCCTGACATCACACTGGCCACAGAGGAATGGGTGTGGTCGACAATCACAACAACGGATAACGGCTGGGCCATTTCCACAATGTTGGCAGATCCGAGTTGCCGCATGTTGTCCAGCCACAATGATGTTGACCAGTCGGGGTCTCTCTTTCTCCCACCATCCTGATATGAGGCTCTTTCGGGTCAACCAGTCTGTTGAGGCTTGAAGAGCCGTTTCATCCTCATGTATGTCCTCAAACAGTGAGCTTTGAAGCTCTTGAAGGAAGGACTCTGTTAAAACAATGCAAAATATTTAAAAACAGTAGTTTATTATGACAAAGGAGAATAGCCTTGAACAATGGGCATTTTATAATAAATTAACATACTGTTTTGAAACAGTGAAATCAAAGTAAATAACACACCTGATGCAGTAATGGGAGGAAGGTCACTGGTCATTTCCTCACTCGTTTCCGGAGCCCTGATGTGAGAGACACCAGTCTTTCGACGCTGGCTGTGACTGGAACCTGCTTTACCAAAAAAGTGGTTGCTTTTACACTCAATGAAACAAACTTTACCTGATGCTACGCATAGGTACGTAATAATAACCTCAGATATGTTTTAATTCAAACCCATGACTTGTGATCATGTTGTATTCCATTTCAAGATGCAAAACTACATCTGGAGTCTACATTTTAATTAAAAATAATGTACAAAGAACAATTCCCGCACACTATCTGCTTGCTGAAAAAAATGTATTTAATGAAAGTTGCGTTGCAACGTTTCGATCAACTAATCTTCATCAGGCAAATCAGTTGCCTGATGAAGATCAGTTGATCGAAACGTTGCAACGCAACTTTCATTAAATACATTTTTTTCAGCAAGCAGATAGTGTGCGGGAATTGTTCTTTGTATATTTTGAGACTTTTTGTCGTCTTATCCTACGCACCTACCTATTGACTTCAGGTGTGCGACGCTAATTTGTTTAATTAACAATAATGTAAAAAAAATCTTACCTGGTTGTGGGATGCGGGATGATCTGGGCCTGCCGTAAATAATGTTTCCATCACTGTCCCTCTTAATCCATCTAACATCTTGCTTGCTGTTTGATGTCCGGCTGGTGGATGGATTACTGGTGGATGGTTCTGCATCCTGGTCCATGCTAATAAGCTGCTGGAGGTGAGCTTGATGTTCAGCCTGATCGACAAGGTCACTCATCTCCTTCAGGAGATGGTCCATCTCAGGATCTGACATGGCAACCACCACTCAGATGATAAGGGAGAGAGAGAGGGAGAGAGAGAGAGAGAGAGAGAGAGAGAGAGAGAGAGAGAGGGAGGGAGAGGGATGGATGGATGGATGGAGAAAGAGATGGATGGAGAGAGAGAGAGAGAGCGAGAGAGAGAGAGGGGGAATAACAAGAAATAACAAGACAATAAACAATACAAATAAGACAAACAAGACAAATGTGGCTCTTAAAAGTGCCTTTTTTTCTATGTAAAGAAGATCAGGTGCTATTTTTTAAGGACAGGGATTAAGGAACCTGCAGAGAAAGAGAAGAACAAATCAAAAAAGAAAAGATTACCAAACTACATATTACATTATGAATAACTAACGTTACTAAGCTAAGACGTTAAGTAAATGCTGCTCTTGTTCATTCATGCAATCACAATATCATAAATGAATGATTTTAAAAACAAGTCATTTTCTGAGCAAGGGTTCGTGATATTTGGAACACACCCTGGTTCTGCCTTAAATCAATTGGTAAAACAAGCAGGAATAACATGATCAGGGTAACGTTACTTGTATAAACTTTGCCTTGCCAGACTTCTGTTATATCTATATCTAAGCATTTACACGACCAAAATTAACATTATGAGTTTATGTTTACAATAAAATTGTCTTTTAAATAAACTCGCACTTTTATTAATTTTGGACGTGTAACATTAAATGCTTATTAATTTATCTTGCTTATTAGACTGTTATAACTTGCGACTTACCGTGGTGGAATCGCGCAGGGCAATGGTTTCTGCTATGGTCGCACACAGTGACGTGTTGCACAAAATTGCGCCAAAATATCAATCACAATTAAAAAGCACGGTCTTAATATTTTTTATTCTTGCTCAAAATTTTTAAGTGGTCAGCATAAATGTCTTAGTGAATGAAACACGGGTATTATATGTAGCAATTATATTTAAGCATCACTTCCCAGAATGCATCGATCTCTTTGCCAAAGGATATGTCCATATAAAGCAATACACATTTCTGCAGTAGGCTATTTAATTGATCACAACTTTCTATAAAAAGTTCTATAAAAGTAGGCTATTTTGTCGCGAAAAAGCAAAGTTGCTCACTATCCAACATAAAGCAATATATATATAGCATATATATATATATATATATATATATATATATATATATATATATATATATATATATATATATATATATATATATATATATATATATATATATATATTCAAGTCATATTGGAAGAAAAACTTTGTTTATGTTACGAACCTGATTTGCAGTCAGATATTATATTTATTATATATTATTTAATATATTATATTTATTAAATATATAGGACGTATAAATAATATATATTTATATATTATTAAATATATAATATATATAATATAAAATATTATATATATAAATAATATATATAATATTTATTATTATATATAGGACGACCCCTCTACGTTGTCAAGCGACGAATGGGGGCACCCTCAACGTCGGCTTATAGACGTGAGGGGGAAATGACCAAACGGCAGTATATGTGATGGAATTAAAATATCCTACCTTAATTAAGGCATGTTTAAAATATACAGCAAATATACAGTTCTGTGAACATGTAAATTTTAGTGTGTATATATATTAATCTAGATTAATCTCATACAAAATAAAAGTTATAATATATGAGTTTGTGATGTGTGTAAATATCGTATATTTAAACACACACATACATATACATTTAATAAATGTTTTATTTAAATATAGTTTTTAATTAATATATAATTAAGAATATATAAAAATATAAATAAATATATATAAACATGTAAATGTTTCAATGTGTGTGTATTTATATATACATAATAATTACACACAGCACAAACTCATATGTTATGCAAAAAATGTAATCTATGCCCAGTTCTAATATATATATATATTGATAAAGAGAGAAAAAAGTCATGATACCGATTCAGACAAGGGTTTCTGGCTGCCCCACAAAAAATGTATGGTCACCGCACCAATAATGATTGGAACAGTATGCGCCGCACGCTACTGCAAAATACACATTTGAAGCATAAAATCAATCGGCTAAAACCATACTTTTCAAGCGCAAGCAAACCGCTAGATGATCAAAATCCAAAGATGAGGGATTTGCTTTCAAATATCGGACGATCCCAAGACGCTGTCAAGCGACGAATAGGGTGTACCCTCAACGTCGGCTTATAGACGTGAGGGGGAATGACCGACATAGCCTGGTACTGAAAATAATAAAATATCCTACCTTAATTAAACATACAGCAAATATACAGTCCTGTAAACATGTGATTTTAATGTAGACCAAAAATATATAAAAAGAGAGAAAAAAGTCGTGATGCGCTTCAGACAAGGGTTTCTGCCCCACGAAAATGTAGTGACCGCACCAATGAATGTAACAGCCGCACGCTACTGCAAAATACACATTTGAACCATAAAATCAATCGCCTAAAACATACTTTGCAGCGCAGGCATTCGTCAAAATCCAAAGATGAGGGATTTGGATTCGGACGACCCTTCTACGTTGTCAAGCGACGAATTGGGGGGTACCCTCAACGTCAGCTTATAGACGTGAGGGGGAATGACCAACAGTAGCCTGTACGTGATCGAAAATAATAAAATATCCTACGTTAATTAAGGCATGCAGCAAATACAGCCCTGTAAACATGTCATTTTATTGTAGACCAAATATATAAAAAAGAGAGAGAAAAGTCGTGATACACCGATTTAGACAAGGGTTTCCGTCCCACGAAAATGTTTGGTCACCTCACCAATAATGATTGTAACCGTATATGCGCCGCACGCTTGCGCAAAATGCACATTTGCAGCATAAAATCAATCGCCTAAAACCATATTGCGCAGGCAAACCGATAAACCCATTTCGTCAAAATTCAAAGATGAGGGGTTTGCATTCAAATCTATAGGACGACCCTCTACGTTTTCAAGCGACGAATAGGGGGTACCCTCAACGTCGGCTATGAACGTGAGGGGGTCATGACCAAACGGCAGTATGTGACGAATAGGGTGTGAGACTGTGTTGGTTTTGTGTGGAAGTGAAGGAAATCCAATTGCAATCGATATTTGCCAGTCCAAACCTAAAGGTTTTTATCATTGAGCTTTTCAGCGCCACCTTTACTTGTTGGTTTGTTCAACAGGCAAACTTCCTGATTTCAGATCAGTTTATTTAATATCTAACTGCATTTAAAAGGAAGTGTTGATCATCAGCTTTTACTGATCTACACTCTTAGAACGAATGTGTTAAAAAACACATTAAAGTTGATTCTGGGACAACACATTAAATGTGTTTTCCCGGAATCCACCCATCTTGGGGTTATTATTGTAACAACACATTTTGTGTTACTTTTAACACAACTTTTGTTATATTTTAACACAAAAAAGTCATTTCAGGGAGGTATCTTGAAAACCCCTTCCACAAACCCAGCCACTCCCCCCAGGAGAATAAAAGAAATAAGGACAAGAATATAACATTTAGCCAAAGAACATGACTTTACTTGTATACCGATATGGTATTAAATAACATGAACTAACCATAAGCAGTACATTTGTTACTGTATTTGTTCATTTTTGTTAACATCAGTAAAAAAATACAGCTGTCCATAGTTTGTTCATGTTAGTTCACAGTGCATTAACTAATGTTAACAATATTTGAATAATGTATTAGTAAATATTTAAATGAACATTAACAAAGATTAAAAAAATGCTTTAGAAGTGCAATTCATTAGTTCATGTTAACTAATGTAGTAAACTTATGTTAACAAATTAACCTTATTGTGGTGTTACTCAATTATTTGTTAATTATTTTAAAATAAGTAGATCAATTTTTACTGTTCTTATTTATATTCCATTGCAACTTTAAACAGGTCTAAGGAGTTTGTTGTTTTTATGTCCTTGGCACCTAAGTTAGCCGGTGTTCTGACTATCTGTGTCACGTTATGGTTAACACAAAACTTAAGGAGAACCCAAACGCAGGAAATGTATAAAAATAAACTATAGATTTATTAACAGAACAGAAACACCCACGTGGGGGTAAAACAGAGCATAAACTAAACATTGTGATGGAACACAAAATGCAGGAACTAATAAACACAAGTACAGTAACAGATCTCAATAACACGGAGCACATGAACACTGAGATACGACAACGAACGCGCACACGACAGAGAACAAGAGGGCATTATAAAGACACCACATCAATGGGGAACAGGAGAACATAATTCATTACGTAAGACACGAGTACGTAAGGGAGCAGGGTAAAAGTGACGAGACACTGGGAACACGAGACACAAATACATAATGTGAAAAACACGTGTTCCCACACAGACCACAATGCTGCCATGACCTTGCCCTCAGAACATAGACCTGAACCTATACTAAGGTCTGGCAAGATCATGACAGCGACAAGACACTGGGAACATGTGGAAGCCACACACACAATATGACTCCACATGTCCCCCACACAGAACATAATACTGTCATGGTCCTGTCAGATGTACTCAGACCTCAATCTAGCACAGAAGGTCTGACAAGACCATGACAATCTGTGCTACCTCCTCAGATTGTGCTACTGGTAGTTCATGTTGTCACAATAGTCTGACAAAATGTGCTTCTTTCTCAGAATGAGCTACCATTAACACAGATTAAAAATCAGAATGTGCTTCCAGACTAAATAAAAGGCTTGTAACGCAGGTAGCGCATCCTGTCAGCACGTCATACCCATCAGAATGTGCTTCCAGACTAAATAAAAGGCTTGTAACGCAGGTAGCGCATCATGTCAGCACGTCATACCCATCAGAATGTGCTTCCAGACTAAATAAAAGGCTTGTAACGCAGGTAGCGCATCATGTCAGCACGTCATACCCATCAGAATGTGCTTCCAGACTAAATAAAAGGCTTGTAACGCAGGTAGCGCATCATGTCAGCACGTCATACCCATCAGAATGTGCTTCCAGACTAAATAAAAGGCTTGTAACGCAGGTAGCGCATCCTGTCAGCACGTCATACCCATCAGAATGTGCTTCCAGACTAAATAAAAGGCTTGTAACGCAGGTAGCGCATCCTGTCAGCACGTCATACCCATCAGAATGTGCTTCCAGACTAAATAAAAGGCTTGTAACGCAGGTAGCGCATCATGTCAGCACGTCATACCCATCAGAATGTGCTTCCAGACTAAATAAAAGGCTTGTAACGCAGGTAGCGCATCCTGTCAGCACGTCATACCCATCAGAATGTGCTTCCAGACTAAATAAAAGGCTTGTAACGCAGGTAGCGCATCCTGTCAGCACGTCATACCCATCAGAATGTGCTTCCAGACTAAATAAAAGGCTTGTAACGCAGGTAGCGCATCATGTCAGCACGTCATACCCATCAGAATGTGCTTCCAGACTAAATAAAAGGCTTGTAACGCAGGTAGCGCATCATGTCAGCACGTCATACCCATCAGATTGTGCTTCCAGACTAAATAAAAGGCTTGTAACGCAGGTAGCGCATCATGTCAGCACGTCATACCCATCAGAATGTGCTTCCAGACTAAATAAAAGGCTTGTAACGCAGGTAGCGCATCATGTCAGCACGTCATACCCATCAGAATGTGCTTCCAGACTAAATAAAAGGCTTGTAACGCAGGTAGCGCATCCTGTCAGCACGTCATACCCATCAGAATGTGCTTCCAGACTAAATAAAAGGCTTGTAACGCAGGTAGCGCATCCTGTCAGCACGTCATACCCATCAGAATGTGCTTCCAGACTAAATAAAAGGCTTGTAACGCAGGTAGCGCATCATGTCAGCACGTCATACCCATCAGAATGTGCTTCCAGACTAAATAAAAGGCTTGTAACGCAGGTAGCGCATCCTGTCAGCACGTCATACCCATCAGAATGTGCTTCCAGACTAAATAAAAGGCTTGTAACGCAGGTAGCGCATCCTGTCAGCACGTCATACCCATCAGAATGTGCTTCCAGACTAAATAAAAGGCTTGTAACGCAGGTAGCGCATCATGTCAGCACGTCATACCCATCAGAATGTGCTTCCAGACTAAATAAAAGGCTTGTAACGCAGGTAGCGCATCCTGTCAGCACGTCATACCCATCAGAATGTGCTTCCAGACTAAATAAAAGGCTTGTAACGCAGGTAGCGCATCATGTCAGCACGTCATACCCATCAGAATGTGCTTCCAGACTAAATAAAAGGCTTGTAACGCAGGTAGCGCATCCTGTCAGCACGTCATACCCATCAGAATGTGCTTCCAGACTAAATAAAAGGCTTGTAACGCAGGTAGCGCATCCTGTCAGCACGTCATACCCATCAGAATGTGCTTCCAGACTAAATAAAAGGCTTGTAACGCAGGTAGCGCATCATGTCAGCACGTCATACCCATCAGAATGTGCTTCCAGACTAAATAAAAGGCTTGTAACGCAGGTAGCGCATCATGTCAGCACGTCATACCCATCAGATTGTGCTTCCAGACTAAATAAAAGGCTTGTAACGCAGGTAGCGCATCATGTCAGCACGTCATACCCATCAGAATGTGCTTCCAGACTAAATAAAAGGCTTGTAACGCAGGTAGCGCATCATGTCAGCACGTCATACCCATCAGAATGTGCTTCCAGACTAAATAAAAGGCTTGTAACGCAGGTAGCGCATCCTGTCAGCACGTCATACCCATCAGAATGTGCTTCCAGACTAAATAAAAGGCTTGTAACGCAGGTAGCGCATCCTGTCAGCACGTCATACCCATCAGAATGTGCTTCCAGACTAAATAAAAGGCTTGTAACGCAGGTAGCGCATCATGTCAGCACGTCATACCCATCAGAATGTGCTTCCAGACTAAATAAAAGGCTTGTAACGCAGGTAGCGCATCCTGTCAGCACGTCATACCCATCAGAATGTGCTTCCAGACTAAATAAAAGGCTTGTAACGCAGGTAGCGCATCCTGTCAGCACGTCATACCCATCAGAATGTGCTTCCAGACTAAATAAAAGGCTTGTAACGCAGGTAGCGCATCATGTCAGCACGTCATACCCATCAGAATGTGCTTCCAGACTAAATAAAAGGCTTGTAACGCAGGTAGCGCATCATGTCAGCACGTCATACCCATCAGAATGTGCTTCCAGACTAAATAAAAGGCTTGTAACGCAGGTAGCGCATCATGTCAGCACGTCATACCCATCAGATTGTGCTTCCAGACTAAATAAAAGGCTTGTAACGCAGGTAGCGCATCATGTCAGCACGTCATACCCATCAGAATGTGCTTCCAGACTAAATAAAAGGCTTGTAACGCAGGTAGCGCATCCTGTCAGCACGTCATACCCATCAGAATGTGCTTCCAGACTAAATAAAAGGCTTGTAACGCAGGTAGCGCATCCTGTCAGCACGTCATACCCATCAGAATGTGCTTCCAGACTAAATAAAAGGCTTGTAACGCAGGTAGCGCATCATGTCAGCACGTCATACCCATCAGAATGTGCTTCCAGACTAAATAAAAGGCTTGTAACGCAGGTAGCGCATCCTGTCAGCACGTCATACCCATCAGAATGTGCTTCCAGACTAAATAAAAGGCTTGTAACGCAGGTAGCGCATCATGTCAGCACGTCATACCCATCGGAATGTGCTTCCAGACTAAATAAAAGGCTTGTAACGCAGGTAGCGCATCCTGTCAGCACGTCATACCCATCGGAATGTGCTTCCAGACTAAATAAAAGGCTTGTAACGCAGGTAGCGCATCCTGTCAGCACGTCATACCCATCAGAATGTGCTTCCAGACTAAATAAAAGGCTTGTAACGCAGGTAGCGCATCATGTCAGCACGTCATACCCATCAGAATGTGCTTCCAGACTAAATAAAAGGCTTGTAACGCAGGTAGCGCATCATGTCAGCACGTCATACCCATCAGAATGTGCTTCCAGACTAAATAAAAGGCTTGTAACGCAGGTAGCGCATCATGTCAGCACGTCATACCCATCAGATTGTGCTTCCAGACTAAATAAAAGGCTTGTAACGCAGGTAGCGCATCATGTCAGCACGTCATACCCATCAGAATGTGCTTCCAGACTAAATAAAAGGCTTGTAACGCAGGTAGCGCATCCTGTCAGCACGTCATACCCATCAGAATGTGCTTCCAGACTAAATAAAAGGCTTGTAACGCAGGTAGCGCATCCTGTCAGCACGTCATACCCATCAGAATGTGCTTCCAGACTAAATAAAAGGCTTGTAACGCAGGTAGCGCATCATGTCAGCACGTCATACCCATCAGAATGTGCTTCCAGACTAAATAAAAGGCTTGTAACGCAGGTAGCGCATCCTGTCAGCACGTCATACCCATCAGAATGTGCTTCCAGACTAAATAAAAGGCTTGTAACGCAGGTAGCGCATCCTGTCAGCACGTCATACCCATCAGAATGTGCTTCCAGACTAAATAAAAGGCTTGTAACGCAGGTAGCGCATCCTGTCAGCACGTCATACCCATCAGAATGTGCTTCCAGACTAAATAAAAGGCTTGTAACGCAGGTAGCGCATCATGTCAGCACGTCATACCCATCAGAATGTGCTTCCAGACTAAATAAAAGGCTTGTAACGCAGGTAGCGCATCATGTCAGCACGTCATACCCATCAGATTGTGCTTCCAGACTAAATAAAAGGCTTGTAACGCAGGTAGCGCATCATGTCAGCACGTCATACCCATCAGAATGTGCTTCCAGACTAAATAAAAGGCTTGTAACGCAGGTAGCGCATCATGTCAGCACGTCATACCCATCAGAATGTGCTTCCAGACTAAATAAAAGGCTTGTAACGCAGGTAGCGCATCATGTCAGCACGTCATACCCATCAGAATGTGCTTCCAGACTAAATAAAAGGCTTGTAACGCAGGTAGCGCATCATGTCAGCACGTCATACCCATCAGAATGTGCTTCCAGACTAAATAAAAGGCTTGTAACGCAGGTAGCGCATCATGTCAGCACGTCATACCCATCAGAATGTGCTTCCAGACTAAATAAAAGGCTTGTAACGCAGGTAGCGCATCATGTCAGCACGTCATACCCATCAGAATGTGCTTCCAGACTAAATAAAAGGCTTGTAACGCAGGTAGCGCATCCTGTCAGCACGTCATACCCATCAGAATGTGCTTCCAGACTAAATAAAAGGCTTGTAACGCAGGTAGCGCATCCTGTCAGCACGTCATACCCATCAGAATGTGCTTCCAGACTAAATAAAAGGCTTGTAACGCAGGTAGCGCATCCTGTCAGCACGTCATACCCATCAGAATGTGCTTCCAGACTAAATAAAAGGCTTGTAACGCAGGTAGCGCATCCTGTCAGCACGTCATACCCATCAGAATGTGCTTCCAGACTAAATAAAAGGCTTGTAACGCAGGTAGCGCATCCTGTCAGCACGTCATACCCATCAGAATGTGCTTCCAGACTAAATAAAAGGCTTGTAACGCAGGTAGCGCATCATGTCAGCACGTCATACCCATCAGAATGTGCTTCCAGACTAAATAAAAGGCTTGTAACGCAGGTAGCGCATCATGTCAGCACGTCATACCCATCAGATTGTGCTTCCAGACTAAATAAAAGGCTTGTAACGCAGGTAGCGCATCATGTCAGCACGTCATACCCATCAGAATGTGCTTCCAGACTAAATAAAAGGCTTGTAACGCAGGTAGCGCATCATGTCAGCACGTCATACCCATCAGAATGTGCTTCCAGACTAAATAAAAGGCTTGTAACGCAGGTAGCGCATCCTGTCAGCACGTCATACCCATCAGAATGTGCTTCCAGACTAAATAAAAGGCTTGTAACGCAGGTAGCGCATCCTGTCAGCACGTCATACCCATCAGAATGTGCTTCCAGACTAAATAAAAGGCTTGTAACGCAGGTAGCGCATCATGTCAGCACGTCATACCCATCAGAATGTGCTTCCAGACTAAATAAAAGGCTTGTAACGCAGGTAGCGCATCCTGTCAGCACGTCATACCCATCAGAATGTGCTTCCAGACTAAATAAAAGGCTTGTAACGCAGGTAGCGCATCCTGTCAGCACGTCATACCCATCAGAATGTGCTTCCAGACTAAATAAAAGGCTTGTAACGCAGGTAGCGCATCCTGTCAGCACGTCATACCCATCAGAATGTGCTTCCAGACTAAATAAAAGGCTTGTAACGCAGGTAGCGCATCATGTCAGCACGTCATACCCATCAGAATGTGCTTCCAGACTAAATAAAAGGCTTGTAACGCAGGTAGCGCATCATGTCAGCACGTCATACCCATCAGAATGTGCTTCCAGACTAAATAAAAGGCTTGTAACGCAGGTAGCGCATCATGTCAGCACGTCATACCCATCAGATTGTGCTTCCAGACTAAATAAAAGGCTTGTAACGCAGGTAGCGCATCATGTCAGCACGTCATACCCATCAGAATGTGCTTCCAGACTAAATAAAAGGCTTGTAACGCAGGTAGCGCATCATGTCAGCACGTCATACCCATCAGAATGTGCTTCCAGACTAAATAAAAGGCTTGTAACGCAGGTAGCGCATCCTGTCAGCACGTCATACCCATCAGAATGTGCTTCCAGACTAAATAAAAGGCTTGTAACGCAGGTAGCGCATCCTGTCAGCACGTCATACCCATCAGAATGTGCTTCCAGACTAAATAAAAGGCTTGTAACGCAGGTAGCGCATCATGTCAGCACGTCATACCCATCAGAATGTGCTTCCAGACTAAATAAAAGGCTTGTAACGCAGGTAGCGCATCATGTCAGCACGTCATACCCATCAGAATGTGCTTCCAGACTAAATAAAAGGCTTGTAACGCAGGTAGCGCATCCTGTCAGCACGTCATACCCATCAGAATGTGCTTCCAGACTAAATAAAAGGCTTGTAACGCAGGTAGCGCATCATGTCAGCACGTCATACCCATCAGAATGTGCTTCCAGACTAAATAAAAGGCTTGTAACGCAGGTAGCGCATCATGTCAGCACGTCATACCCATCAGAATGTGCTTCCAGACTAAATAAAAGGCTTGAAACGCAGGTAGCGCATCCTGAAACACAAACATCCGAAAATTCTCAGGGCAGCCGCATATGTCGAAATTTCAGTCAAAACCGTTCTATTTCACCATAAACAATCTGAAACAGGGCTTTAAGTGTAAAATACCGAACTTGTCCTTTAAGACTTTTTGATTATATCCATAAGCTTTCTGACTCCTGACTTACAGCAATGCAACTACCACGTTTAAGGCCCAGAAAGGCGGTAAAGACATTAAGATAGTCCAAGTGCCTGCAGTGGTAAATTCTTGATTTCATAAAGCAAGAAAACATACTCTCTTTGAGGAAAAAACAAAAAGACTTCATGCCACATTTTATTCTCTAATGTGTCAGTCTCTGATCTAAGTTCATGAGAGCATCAAAGTCCATGCGTGACAACGTCACACGTGTTTAAATTGACTGACAGAGCCACATTGGTCCTGGCATGAGTACCCGATAGACACATACATGGTGAATGAAGTAGGTGACTTTTTCCCTGTAAAAAGTATTCTCTTTTCTTCACTTCGGCATGGATTATTTTAACAATGTAATTAGTAACTTTCTGGGCCAGAAAGCTTTTGGATTTCATCAAAAATATCTTATTTTGTGTTCTAAAGATGGATGATGGGTGTGGCATGAATCGAGGGTGAGAAAATTAATGACAACATTTTCATTATGGAGTGAACTATCCCTTTAAGGTTATCTATAAATTAGTGTGAATTAAAACAATAACAATGAGAGAATTCTGTAGAAGATATATACATTCATAATATACAGTCTCTTATGCCGAGTTCAGACTGCACGATTTTAGCCCTGATTTTGACTCGCCGACAGGTTTTGCGAAATCGCCGACAAATGCCCGAAATCACAGGCAAATCCATGCTCGTGCACGCGAGTGACAATCACACAGTGTGAATTATAAAAGACGCGTTCTGAGAGGATCGCCGACGAGTCGCCGACACACGTGAGATATTTGGCATGCTAAATATCTGGACCTGTCGGCGATTCAAAATTATGCCGTGTGAAATGTGTTTTGACTGACAATAACATCGGCGATGACCTACAGCCAATGAGAGAGCAAGATACAGGGCAGCTGGAAGTTCGGGGAGGAGTCTCATAATCTTTATTTCTTCTTCTTTCTGCTGCAAATGAGCACACATGCAATTTGTATGGCAAGCTTCTTGCGAGCTACCATTTTTAATAATAATCCCAGTCTCACGTGAGAGCTCAGGTATTGCACGCGTGACCTCGTTTTGTTGAATTCGCGTCACTTCTCCCGTGCGTTTGGTTGTGAGACGTAGTTTGTGGACCGGGACAAAGTTATCGCCGATTCTTCTTACGGTACAGTCATGCAATATGAAAACCCCTGTCGTCAATCCATCATGCAGTCTGAAACAGCAACGACTGAACGCTACCCCAGATAATCACGCAGTGTGAAACCACAGGTGACCCGACTAGTTTGAAAATCATGCAGTCTGAATTCGGCATTACTGTCACAAATACAAATCAACAATTTTAATGACATCATTTTGCATGTCAGGTTCTTTCAGATGTCCTGTCCAATCAAATAGTCTTTAGACTCTAAACCAGGGGCATGTTCAAGTTTAAACCGATGCGGTGGGTGCGCAATGTTTTGCTACGGTTTCCGGGTTAAACGTCACGTAAAAAATTGCTGTAATTTTGCAACTAGCTGCCAGTAACTTACTGTAGATTTTACATTTATGTTATTTACTGGCAATATTTTGTTCAAAGTTAAATGAACATGAAACATTTTCAGACTTTATCTTCTACAGTAAGTTACTGGCAACCAGCTGCAAAATTACAGCAATTTTTTTACAGTGTAGATATATTTTATTTTTCCATATGCTTTTATATGCTTTTATAACACCGTTTTATTCAACTACAGTAGCACTACTGCTGTTGTTTTACAGCAGTCTACCGCAAAACATACAGTAAATCACTATAAATTAAATATTAATACCCATAATGCAATGCATATTACAGTAATGAACTGGAAAAGAAAATGATGATATTTTACTGGGCATTTTGTGGTAAGTAACTGTAGAAATTACAGATAAGTTGAACAGTGTGGAGCACCCAAGCACTTTGAAAAGGAGGAAAGTGACGCGGTCAGGTTTTCAGCATGGTTTTAGACAAGATATGTGAAGCAAATCTGAAGCAATTGAGCATATGTGCTTGGCAATTTCGACGGGTGCTCGAGCTGAGCTGAGGAGCACCTATGGAATCGGCGCCTGTATTCGTGTTTATTTGTAGCACTTCCATCCATGACACAACACACAGTTCAATTGAGGAACCTTATTGGGGTTATAATGTTTCCAGCCTTGCTGAAAACGTTTTCTAATGGTGTACTGGTAGTGCAGATTGATACTTTTTTTTACAAACTTGCTTGACCAAGAGAGTAGGGCTGTAATGATTAATCGCGTGTCCCATTAAAAACGATTCTGAATCGCAAGGCTGTGTTTCATGCACAGCTTGTGCGTGTACTACGGCATTTGGTCAGAAGGAAGTCCTTATCAATCTAAAATCATTATGAGTATGATTCGTTTCTAATGTGCATATAACACTCCTCACACAAAATCATTCAAAATATTCTTTATTATCATGAAAATACCTGTGTTTGTAATGCTACTTCTTCTGTGGTACAAAAAAAAATTCTGCACGAGAAGGCTTCCTGGCTTTAGGATATGCCGGGATTTCACAGTAATTCATTAAAATTCAGTCATTGAGAAAACGCACATTACACGATTAAACGTTACAGCCCTACAAGAGAAAATATCTTGCCTTATTGTTCCGCACCCCAAGGGTATTCACTGATATCAGTTCAGTTGCCTCCCCTGGCAAATAGCGCACTAACTCTGCTGGCTAATCTCGCTGGGTGAGATTGTACTTTATATTTTCCATGGTATGTGACATGGACAACACTTGGGGTAGCACTTCACCATCATGGTGGTGCGGTGTTATGACAACCGTCACAGCCCTATAGACGGTTTCAACAGTAACAACATAAACAAGCGCCTGTCGTGGTCCGCACGTAACTTCCGGTAAACTGCGCTAAGAATAAACAACAACAAAGTTCTTTAAACGTAGTTTATTTATATAACAAGCAAAAAAACAACACATAGATTACCTAGGACAGTGGTTCTCAAACTGGGGGCCGCGAGATGGTGCCAGGGGGGCCCCAGTTTTATGACATTTTATAAAATACATTCATTTATCATGAATTCTGTGTAATGAAACCTAAAAAAAATAAGGCTACTAACCAACAGCACTGCTTTGTATAACTTAATATGTTTTGTTTAATTAAAATGTTAGATTTTAGAACAGTTTTTTGTCATAAATTTTCTTTGGGGGGCCGCGAAGGAATGCACCGTACACAAGGGGCCTGCACAGTTTGAGAACCACTGATCTAGGAAACCAAAACATTTGTTATTTTTGACGAGACATTTGTTCAAGAAATCAGTTTAGCAACTAGTAGTCAGACCATTAAAAAAACAAAACCGGAAGTAAAGTTTGGATCCAGGGGGCGTATTACAGAAAAGTCCTAACTTTAAAATCTTATCTTAACTGTTTGGTAACCCTGGTAATTTCAGTTAGGACCTCATTTAAGAGTAAAGCTATTACAGAATGATGTTCCTAAATGCATTATCTTATCTTAACTGCAGATAGGAAAGTGGTATTACAGAAGCATCCTAACTTGACAAAACATCCTAAAAACGGTCTTAACTTTAGGGTAACCTCACAGGTGTCCTAACTTAAAACTTTAACGAGAGCCAGCTGAAACAATCACATTATGATAGAACTGCGGGAGAATGACATTACATTTTTAACAAAGTGGAGGATGAAAAACATCAATGTTTGTTTTTGGATTACTCTTTGAATGTTTTTTACCTTCACACATTCACATAATCACAATGTTTCTCAATAGTGGAGCGATCTTTCAATTTCTGTCATCCCTCATTATTAAAAAACAGTTACCTTATCCGTAAACACTTGATGGGATTATAGTGAATACAGTACACACTTGACTCAGCATCTATTTCTTGTCATGTCGCTATCAAATGTTGAAATGTACAATAGTATCCTAGCACTTAGGAAGAATATTTTTTTTTAATTTTTGTAAGTCACATTTGCTAAATGTTTAAATTGAATGGTAACTGATAGATGATGTGCTAAAACACTAATACAAAAAGCACAGACTACGATTACTTTGAATTTAATCAAATGTATTTTTCTGGCCCATTGCAATTAAAAGGAAAATTCTTTTGTTTACTGTAGCAGCAGCTCACACTTTGCTGGTTGCTTGGTAACAGACATGACAGTTGATAGCCGAACATGATTAAGCGATTTGGGATTTCCTAACTAGAGATGAGATAAGATTTGGTGAGATAAGATGAGAATCCTAAATCAATTTAAGATTTGCTTCTGTAATATGAATTTGTGAAAAATCTTAACCTAACACATCATATCTTAAGTTAAGACCTAAGATAGAAAGTTTCTGTAATACGCCCCCAGACGTGTATCGCGTCAGCGTACGTGCATCTGATGAAACCGTCTATAAGCAGCGTAATGGAATTCTGTTTGAAATGTAAACAGAGGGCCCCTTTGTGATAACTAATCCCATATTTGAAAACTACAATATTAATTTCTTGCTAGAAATGCAATCAAAAGTGTTTAAAGTGTCAATCTATTCTTTGCCTCCTTTTTTTCTAACTTGACCAATCACAATCTCCAAACACACACACGAACAGAATTGTTTGAAGGTATCTCGAGAGACAGGAAGTAAAGGAAACTTTGGATTTGGATGTTCCTTGATGCCTTCCTGCCTTGGAATGCTGCCTCTGAAGGCAACATTTTTAGAGCTTTTGGAAGCAGCCTATAATTCATGGGTCTCCAACCCTGTTCCTGGAGGGCACCTGTCCTGCAGATTTTAGATCCAACAACAATCAAACACACCTGAGCCTGCTAGTTGTCTATTTGTTCAGGGCAACCTAAAAATTAATTACGGTTAAAACTAAAATATGCAGAGGGTGCCCTCCAGAAACAATGTTGGAGACACATGCTATAATTCAAACTACTAAGCTTGGTAAAAGTTTAACGGCATGTGCCTTTATATAATTATATAGAAATATATGATTACCAATTGTTCGACATCCACGGTCATCCCTGGCCAGTAATACCTGGCACACAGGGCATTTCGTGTTTTAAAAATCCCACTGTGGCCACCAATAGGGGTGCTGTGGAACTCGTCAAACAATGCCCTGCATTCCTCCTTGGTCCTTACTGCCTTCCTTCTCCCATAATACAGCATGCCATCTGAAATCATTAACTAAATTTAGTTTCTGATATAAATTTATTTAAAGCATTTTTGGCAAAAAGATTAATTCACACAAACCTGTTACTCTACATTTTGCTGCATATCGCCTCAAATTTTGTGTTTCTGTTTTATTAAGGTCTTTGGGGTATGTGTTATTCGTAAGAAGTGTCAACACCTCAGTGTATCTTCTCTCCAGAAAGAAAAAAGGAGTCAGGAGCAGACAGATGGCAGGAGATGGATCTTCAGTGGACGTGCATAAAGTTATACACTCTAAAAAAACAAACGGTGCTATATAGCACCAAAACAATTGCTTTGGATCGTAACGATAGAAGAACCATTTTAGTGCCATATAGCACCGGTGAAGAACCAGTGAAGCACCAGTGAAGCACCAGTGAAGCACCAGTGAAGCACCAGTGTAGAACCATATAGGGGCCATATAGCACCACATATGGTTCTACATAGCACTATATGGTTCTACACAGGTGCTTCACTGGTGCTTCACTGGTGCTTCACTGGTTCTTCACCGGTGCTATATGGCACTAAAAATGGTTCTTCTATCGTTACGATCCAAAGCAACTGTTTTGGTGCTATATAGCACCGTTTGTTTTTTAGAGTGTACCACTTTTAGCAGACTTAATATAAATCCACACTAACAGAAGTAAAACCACCTGCTGACTAAATATAAAGCAGAAATCATATAACAAAGAAGAGGTAGAGAAAGACCTTAATTTAGAATTGCCCTTATAATTATTCATTTTCTATGAGACATCAAACATGTATTGTGGTGCACTATGCAAGTATAGATTACATATACATCTTAACAGCATGTAAATTAGTAGTTTTTTTAATGTGAAGTCGGTCACCAAATTACAAGATATACCCGTGCTCACTAAAAATCATCTAAAATAAAAAATAAAACCCGTGAAGAGTATTTAAAACATCCCAGTGTCTTGTTTAAAATAGTCCTAAAAAACTACCCTGTGAAAAATTGGGCAGCATAAAAGTGTAATACAAGTAAAGTAATAACGTTAAAAGTCTAATATTACAATAAAGTTGTTGATGCTAAAACTCATCTGCGATAATGTTATACAACACATTTTTTGTTATAAAGGATTGCTAAATGGCGTCAATGTCAACGCAGATATTACATATTTACTTGAAAAGATTCAACTTTGCAAAGAAAATAGTATTTAATTCCGCACAATGTGTTTACCTCAAGCGCTTTATTAAACATTGTGCCTCAGGGCAAGGTAAACCCCGTTTGCGACAATCTCGTAACTTAAACTTACACCTCGTTTTTTCGCAGACAAAACATAGATTATTAAAAAATTACTTTAAAAGATTCGATTATGCAGTGAAAACAGTATTTTAATTCAACAGGATTTATTACTTACACAGTTATCCAGATGTGAGGCAAGGTAGCTCAAAATTATGGGCGGGACTTCAGATGAGAGCCTTCCAAGTGTTTCAACGTAATGTGCATGCGCAGAGTGTGTAGGTAGCTCATTCTGAGAGGTAGCACAGATCGTCGGAACACCGGCCTAAAAAAAAAATGCACATGAAATTAAACTTGTTGAACTCACCTCAACATGTCTTTAGCAATCATATAACCCACCTTGGGCAATGCTAAAGTCACTGTTACATAGCGTGCAAGGTTGACATTATTTTTTACACTTATTAGACAGGGGTACACTTTTATGTATTTTGTCGTAAAATGCGTTTTATATTTTCATTTTTTGGGGCACTCTCCCTCTGCCATGGAGCTTCTGTTTCTAGATACACAAATAAATTTGCTTCGGGAGAAGAGATAAAAACCCGCCCACACTGAAAATTGATTGGTTGATTTACCGAAACAGGCCAATCAGGATCCTCTCTCTGTCTTACATGCGCTTAATGAGGCACACTAGCGCACACACGCAAGGCCTCCCCCTCCCTCTCTGCCGTTTAGACTACCCAGTCTCACAAAGTTTCGTGATATAGTCACGTATTTTTTTGATTCTTTTTTCGTGATCGTATAACAAATTCCTATTTTCATGTGATTGTCACGTATTGGTTACTCAACTGCTTTTTCCTATTTTTAAACCATTGTCGCTTCGGTTTAGGGTTAGATTTGGTGCTTGCATTAGAATGTCACTTTATACATTGGTTTATACTATTTTTTCTGATTAATTTTTTTATATGTCGCCTGGCGTTAGGGTTAGAGTTGGGTTTGGGTAGGGACGTCATTTTATGTAAATCTAACCCTAAACAATGGTAAGAAAATAGGACAAAACAGTTGAGTAACCAATACGTGACAATCACATGAAAACAGGAATTCGTTATACGATCACGAAAAAATGCGAAAATTCGTGATAATATCACGAAAAAAGAATCAAAAAAAGACGTGACTATATAACGAAATTTCGTGAGACTGGGTTGCGTTTGGACCACAGTATCGCATGCACACTCTTGTTCGCACGCTCTAGATTCTTGGAGATTTTAACTCATTTGTGGGCAAAACTGGTACTGCAATCACACAACTGGTGGCCAATACACAACATGACAATATAAACATCTGTTGAGGGCTGCAACTCCAGGCCAGACCACTGTTGTGAGTGATATAAGTATTTGAAATGAAAATGATTTCTTAATGTATTGTGACATATCAAGGCAATTTTATGATTAAAGGAGTAGTCCACTTTAAAGATGGGGTCCATTGACTTTTTATAGTAGGAAAAAAAATACTATGGTAAGTCAATGGGCCCCATCTATAAAGTGGACTACTCCTTTTCATTGATATAAATTTCTTACATACTGTTCCTTTAATGTTTGGTTTTGATTGGTGCAAAAAACAACCAGAAAATCTTATTTCAGAAGTTTCATGAGATGAAAACTCTCAAAAGAATTCAAGAGGATCTCTAGATTAAAGTTGGGTTGTGTTACTTAAAGACAAAAACTCTTGGATAAACTCTGGAGGTAATATTATTGTTTTATAACATTAAGTGTCAATACTTTACTGCAGTATCAGTTATTAAAATAGTTTGTCATTGGTTGGATAATATTGATAGTTTATGCTGTTTATCTCTAGTTATTTTAAACAGTGGTATAAACTTTCACCAGAAGGTGGCCTGCTGTGAACATTTGTATTACAGCTAGATCATGTACTGTACTGTAGGTTGTAGTTGCAGAAATCATTTAAACAGACTCATGAAGTGATAAAGTTAGTATACAGGCTCTGTTTAACTTGTCATCCGAAGGACGGTGCTTTTTGAAAGTATAGTGTCCCTATCACAATACTGGGGTGTAAAGGGCGATTTATAGTCGTGCGTAGGTCCTACGGCGTAGCAGCGACGGCGTAGGTTCCGCGTCGGTTTTCATTTGTACTTGTGCGTCGCCGTCCGCGTCGACGTGCAAACACACGCGAAACCGCTGGTTGGCAGTAATCACGCGTGTAACCATAATAGCAGCAGAAGTCGTCACAGAAGAAGAAGCTAAGCAAGTTAACCCACAAACGAAGAAGAAATAGCAACTTGTTGTGTATAATTTGAGAAGACCAGCAATGATGGAAGTAAATAAACAGCGACTTATGTTGCAGTTTGAGTTAAATCACTCCTCAACTTGGCTCATCTTTGTTTTCACCGTCTCAAACGGAAATACCTATGACGCAGTTTTTTTACATGACGGGAGGGGTTCTGGTGGACCAATCACAGAGCTACGGCGTAGGACCTACGCACGACTATAAATCGCCCTTTAGGACTCACACAAACCACAGGGTGAGCACCCCCTGCTGGTCTCACTAACACCTCTACCAGCAGCAACGTGGTTTTCCCAGAAGGTCTCCCAGTACTAACCAGGCTTAACCCTACTTAGCTTCAGTGTGCAACCAGTCTTGGGCTACAGGGTGATATGGCTGCTGCACTGTTAACGATTTCCCTGTATTTTTACAGTACGGTACTGGCAGCACGGTTGCCAGTAAGTTACTGTATTTTGGTTTTACAGTACTGTACTGTAATAACATTTTACAGTACACAAACTAGTACTGTATAGTTACAAAGCAGTACTGTACTGTAATTTTACAATATTTTATTACAGTAGTCTATTTTTACAGTAATTTACTGTAATGTCTATATTGACCCATAAATACTATTTATTACTTATTACAGTTAATACAATAATATTATATATAATAGCTAGATATTTAGGTTTAAATCTATAGTTATTAATATGGTAAAAATGCTAAATTAAAACATAATGAATTAAAAGGCAATCCAAGCAATGTATGTATCAAAATTTTATTTAAAAAAACATTTAATTGAAACAAAACATATTTAAAACAAGATTTTAAACAATAATAAACATATAAACAAGTTAAATAAAATAAAATCAATAAGTATAAACAAGTTTGGAGACCCCTGCTGTAACATATTTAACTCTGGCAAATAGAACACTGGTCCATAGTTTGAAGTTTTCAGTTTAATGTCCATCATCGACTAAAAGGTAACATTTCACTGTGGTAAAAAGAACACTGGCCCATAGTTTTAAATATTCTACTTAAATTTCATTTAACACTAAAAATAAATTAAAAATTAAACTGTGGCAGACAGACCACAGTGGCCTTTACTTTGAAGTCGTCCATTCGAACTCAATCAGGGACTGCATGAAGCTGTTCACATGGGGGTTAATGGCCACAGCTTTTCTCTGCACCAAGTTCCTTGTCTTTTTGCTTGCTCCTTGTCTGGATGTGCACTTCTTCCCATCTTTGGAATTAATTATATCCAGAAACCTGTTAGAAATATCATAAACATTAAGTCAACAAATATAAGATAGAAAAAGATTCTTAAAAAACTAAACTCAGCCTTGAATTTACTCCTATTCTGAAACCTTTTACTCTTATTCTACTGTTCCACACCTAATTTCACTAAAATACAGAAGATTCACTTACCGCTGAACAAACTCTTTATTCAATGGACAGCATCCACCTGGATCATGTCATGATTGAATGTCCTGAACAGAAAGAACAATTGTTACTGATTTGGACACAACTTTTTATTCTGAAAACAAAATCTTTTGTCAATAAAGTCCAGGGACACCTCTGCTAAATAAATACAATTATTAAATTTCTTATAACCAAAGTCTGAATATTTCTGTTTGTATATTTCTACATGGCAAACAAAGACAATTGTGTACATGTTGTGTATGGTCGTGTTACAGTGTTGTGTGTGAATGAGTGAATGAGTGTATACATGGGTATTTAAAGAAACTGTAGTGGTAAAGTGCAAACTTACCAAACATAATGTGCTTGGTGTGTGTCTGGTATCACCCGTTGTGCCTCCACATCTGCCTTAACTCCTGAAAAGTGCAAGGACACTCATGTAAACTACAAATAAAAAGTCAGCCACATTCCTGTGTACTTTTACATGTGACGTGAAAGCATTTAATATTGCAGTCAAAAAAATACATGACTTGTAACTGTACATCATGTACTTGCCTGGTGCCTTTAAAGATGATCCATCTTACCCAATCCAGCTTACAAGCAATGGTAAGACTGTAAAAAAGACAAATGTTACAAAATCTGTTAGCCATAGAAATAAGTAGACATTGTGAAAGAAATGGTAAAAGAAAATTTAGTAACACTTTACTACAATAGTTTATTACTTAACATTTGGTAATGCCTTAGCTAATATGAACTAACAATGAACAATATATTTTACAACATTAATAATATTTGATAATGTTCATTGTGCAGAGACAAAGTGATTGATTTAAAAATGTATTAATTATCATGCTATGCTAACAAATAAAACCTTTCTGTAAGTGTTTAGTCAGTTGTAAAACAAATATATATATATATATATATATATATATATATATATATATATATATATATATATATATATATATATATATATATATATATATATTAGTTGTTATATTATATATTATATATAAATATCTAAATAAGTCTTTTTTTATTATTATTCTATAACATCTTGTCTACAGAAAATCTCTGAAAATGTCTCGTTTAGTGCAGAAAATAGCGATTTATAGTGACAAGGTAAAAAGACTGCCCCTAATGTTTAACCCGGACCGGCTGCGGTGTAACACGCTATTTCACGCAAAGTTTTTTAACTAAGTAGCTAGCTGCTCACTTTAAAGATAAACATGATCGCCTAAATCTGAGCAATCCTGGTGATGCCAGTATCCTACACGATGTTATTATGGATTATTTTACATCCAGAGATGAAGGATCAGATGACAGAGACGAGAAGACAAAGGTACGTAAATGCGGAGCCCATTCTCTTTTCGTGCATTGATTTGATGTGTTTTGGAAACTTATATATACTGCATGTAATGCATCTGAAGTGGTGGAAACAATATGTCATAAAAATGTATTGGACAACTTACTGGACGTGAAAAACGCTTTAGAGAAGGTATTCTCTGCTTTTGCTGATATAACGTTACCGTAATATAATAACAACAACAATAAGCGCGGCAATCCCTTTCGTTCATCTGATATTAAGATGAGCCCAGGTCTGAATGATATTTGGTCGAAGTTAAAGCTGCGATGAGTTCGATGCATGTATCCAGTTAAATATGAGGTTTCTTGTTTTCACTTCTGTGGAGGAGGACTGCGGTACTACAGTATGCTGTGTACGGCGTGTCAAGTCCTGTCTGTTTACAACCACGAGTCAGCCTTGCCAAACAGTCGAACTTAATACTTTTCTCTGACGCTAACTGAACGGATGAAACGCAGATATAAACGACCATTATGCCGGGACCGCAAGATTGCGCTGGCGGGTGGTCTTTGTCCATTTCGTTAAAAATAGTTTCATTGTCACCACACTTTCAACACAATATAAACTCACCAAAACCCTCATAATTTAGTTAAAACAACCCTATATTCATTAATAAAGGTATAAAGCGAGTTAAAGCAGCGGTAGACATCTGGTGGTAACGTTAGCTTACTTTCTGAGGGAGATTGAAACTTTGTTGGCGACCGTTTTTCTCTCTCATTGCACGTTTAAAACAATATTGTGACAAAATATTGACAACATTCTTAAACTAAAAATTAAGTTTTCATGAAACAGAAATATTTAAAACTTACCGAACTGCCAGAAATCAATCGTCCTCCTTCAGCTGCAGCCAGGAGTTGTGCTCTGTCTGTGTGATTTGACTCTGGCGCACTTTCTCTGATTATTGCAAGTACACCTGGCACATTACAGGAATGGCTACAGCAAGGTTACATCAAGACCAAAATATACTGTAAAATTTTCCCGCTCAAACAAATTTACCCAGAATGCATTATGAACTGCAGTACTGTACTGTAATGTACACATACAGTATAGTACTGTGGATTTTTACAGTAATGTACTGCTAAATCTACAGCGACATCTAACAGTGTGGCCATACCATCGTATGATCATTTTCATAAGATTTTTAAATTGAGCATTTAAAAGTACCTGCACTATTAAAACACAACGCTACAAGTTGTCTGAGATAGATGGCTGCCAGGCAATGACTTTAAAGAGACTCCACTGTAAGACATCTAGCCTTCATTATACAGATGATAACTATAAAAAAATACTCATTAAATATTCAGATGTCATTTTCTTGGAAACCTTTGACCCGCCTACTACTTTCAAAAGTATAAAACCCTCTTAGTTTCTTGCTTATTGCCAGATCACAACATCATATCCACTTTACTGAACTTTGATACTTTGAAAATTGAAGAATCCTGGAAAAAAATCGCCTGAATTCTGAACATCTGAAAAGGTTTGTTACTGTAAATGATTTTGTCCACCAAAGATGCCTGTGAATTTTAACTAATAGTTTGCAGATATTATTAGACATTCACGCTAGTCGTCTGCTGTAACGCTTGAGTTAAAGAAATTGTTTTGCTTTTTTTTAAATGGCTCTTTATAAAGTATATTGAATGCATCTTCATGTGTAAATTTTAAACTAAAGTTGTGATGTGCTGTTTTCTGTTTATTACACAATGTTGTATTTGTTGTCATTTGCAGCTTCTTCGCTGTATTATATTCATACCTGATCTCTATTCGTTGTACATCTGAGGATTCAGACTAAATCAGGATGTTGATCACTGCAGCTCTTATTCTCATTGTCACCAGTCAAGTTGTCCCAGGACAGGTCAGACTGAATTAAGAGCCTGTATATTAGTATACAATCATGATTACATTATTACTAAGCATATTAAAATGTTTCTCATTTGATATAGGATGACAGACTGGGTATTAAAACATTTAAAACATTATTATTACAGAGATATCCATTAAATATGGAAGAGGATTCAGTTGATGACTTGTATGATGGCTGTAGAGGGAAAACTGAAAAATTGGTGAAGACAAAATATCTAACTGAAGAAATCCGTGCTAACATATCAGGCTTTGGAACAGTTTGGGAAAACTGTACAAAAAACATCCCTGGACCAAAACACAATCTGCAAAGAAATCATTTAATTGCAATTTCTGTGTATACTGGTGGTATTGTATATAGAAAATTCAATGAGGATGTTAGGACCGGTAAACAGGAATACGAAGACAAGACATACAAATGGTATTCGCTTCATTTTTGGTTGACACAAGCGATACAGACTCTAAAGATAATTCAACAGGGATGCAAGTCAACTTATCTTGGTACCAATATTTGATGGTGTCAAGAACACAAAGATTCGTTTTGGCCAATTTGTGTCCTCTTCTCTTGATCGTAAAGAAACAACTAATTTTAGAAAAGAAACTTGTTTTGAAATCAAGACTTGTCGTGGTGTTGATGTGTCAAAATACTCCCAGTTTCCTAATCGGAAAGAGGTGTTGATTCCCCCATATGAAACATTTAATATCACTAATATCAGGACAGGTCAGAAGGGTGACTGGTGTAAGACTGTGTTTGTGTTAAATAGCACTGGTATAAAAAGTAACTTAAACTGTGCAGGGTTGCATCACATAGTGCCGTTTGGTCATGACCCCCTCACATTCATAGCCAACATTGAGGGTACCCCCTATTCGTCCCTTGAAAATGTAGAGGGTCGTCCTATAGATTTGAATGCAAACTCCTCATCTTTGAATTTTGACGAAATGGGTATATCGGTTTGCCTGCGCAATGTGGTTTTAGGCGATTGATTATATGCTGCAAATGTGTATTTTTCAGTAGCGTGCGGCTGTTACATTCATTGGTGCGGTGTCTATACATTTTCGTGGGGCAGAAACCCTTGTCTGAAGCGGTATCACGACTTTTTTCCTCTCTTTTTATATATTTTTGGTCTACATTAAAATGACATGTTTGCAGGACTGTATATTTGCTGTATGTTTAATTAAGGTAGGATGTTTTATTATTTTCGATCACGTACAGGCTACTGTTGGTCATTCCCCATCACGTCTATAATCCGACGTTGAGGGTACACCCTATTCATCGCTTGACAGCGTAGAGGGGTCTTCCAATATTTGAATGCAAATCCCTCATCTTTGGGTTTTGACGTAATGTGGTTAATCATCTAGACGTTTGCTTGCACTTGAAAAGTATGGTTTTAGGCAATTGATTTTATGCTTCAAATGTGTATTTTGCAGTAGCGTGCGGCGCATAAACTGTTACAGTCATTATTGGTGCGGTGACCATACATTTTTGTGGGGCAGCCAGAAAGCCTTGTCTGAATCGGTATCATGACTTTTTTTTCTCTTTATCAATATATATATATATTAGAACTGGGCATAGTTTAATCTAGATTAATCTCATACAAAATTTAAGTAATTTTTTTGCATAACATATGAGTTTGTGCTGTGTGTAATTATTATGTATATATAAATACACACACATTCATATATGTATTTAAGAAACATTTTCATGTTTATATATATTTATTTATATTTTTTATATATTCTAAATTATATATAAAATAAAAACGATATTTAAATAAAACATTTCTTAAATATATGTACATGTAATTTTAATGTAGAACTATATATATATATATATATATATATATATATATATATATATATATATATATATATATATGTATTTGTTGCTTGACAACGTAGAGGGGTCGTCCTATATTTGACTGCAAATCAGGTTCGTAACATAAACTTTTTCTTCCAATATGTTTTGAATATATTTTGAAATATAAATATGTATATATCTCTTGCCAAAGAATGTCTTGCTGTATATGGGATAGTGAGCCTACAACTTTGCTTTTTCGCGACAGAATAGCCTACTTTTATAGAACTTTTTTATAGAAAGTTGTGATCAATTAAATAGCCTACTGCAGAAATGTTTATTGCTTTATATGGACATATCCTTTGGCAAGAGATCGATGCATTTTGGGAAGTGATGCTTAAATATAATGGCTACATATAATACCCGTGTTTCATTCACTAAGACATTTATGCTGACCCCTTTAAAATTTTGAGCAAGAATATAAAATATTAAGACCGTGCTTTTGAATTGTGATTGATATTTTGGCGCAATTTTGTGCAACAGATCACTGTGTGCAACCATAGCACAAACCATTGCTTACAACAGTCTAATAAGCAAGGGAAATTAATAAGCATTTAATGTTACACGTCCAAAATTTATAAAAGTACGAGTTTATTTAAAAGACAATTTTATGGTAAACATAAACTCATAATGTTAATTTTGGTCGTGTAAATGCTTAGATATAAATAAACAGATTAAGTCTGGCAAGTCAAAGTTTATACAAGTAACGTTACCCTGATCGTGTTATTCTTGTTTGTTTAACCAATTGAATTAAGGCAGAACCAGGGTGTGTTCCAAATATCATAAACCCTTGCTCAGAAAATGACTTATTTTTAAAATCATTCATTTATGATATTGTGATTGCATGAATGAACAAGAGCAGCATTTACTTAACGTCTTATCTTAGTAACGTTAGTTATTCATAATGTAATATGTAGTTTGGTAATCTTTTCTTTTTTGATTTGTTCTTCTCTTTTTCTGCAGGTTCCTTAATCCCTGTCCTTAAAAAATAGCACCTGATCTTTACATAGAAAAAAAGGCACTTTTAAGAGCCACATTTGTATTGTTTATTGTCTTGTTATTTCTTGTTATTCTCAGTGACATCAAAACACAAACTTTGCTTCTTATACTTCACTATAACGAATTATAAAAGCTAAGTTAAAAATTGAAAACTAAATTTTTCTATTAGAAGAACAAGGTCATTGAAAATGTGGTATTGATCAAATTAACTCGATAACCAATGCATAGATGTTTTGATGTCACTGATAGTATATTATTTTACTCACTCTTTTTTTCAGTGGGTAGCCGTCAAACCCAAAATCTTACTTATCAAAAATCCACCACATGCTGTTTGTTTGTCACGAATGTAGAGCATGTATGGGCGGCTGTGTGGAATGGACTCCTTACCGTTATTTCCTCCTATTTTAAGACTTTTTAAACTATTTAACAGGTTATGAGAAACTGTTATTAGTGTAGTCTGATTACCTGGGGTGCAGGAGTGCAGCAGTTACAGTGTAGTTATGAACCAAAAGATGCTCATTGTAGTCACTGTTCAGTCCAGCGATGTGTGAAGCACAGTGAAGTCGTCTTCTGCTTTAAATACAGAGTCAAGGGTCTCCGACCAGGAAGATAAAGCTGGAAATTAATCCATGCACCAAATTCAGATCAGTTTATTTCATTTAACATTGAAAAGTGCTGATCTTCAGCGTTTGCTGATTTATCATGAAGTAACCACACTTATGGTGATAAGACCAAACATGCATGCTTATGACCCTAATCTGATCCAGACATATCTGCCAGTAATGTTTAATCTCACAGATCTTTATTAACTGATCGAATTTAAGAGTTTTTTTCTGTTCTTATGTAACTGCAGTGAAGTAAAATGATACTGAAATAAGATAAGTCAAGATCTGATGAGATGTGCCTGTATGTGTCATTTATAAAAGAAATCGTCTCGGTTACGGATGTAACCCTCGTTCCCTGAAGGAGGGAACGGAGACGTCACGTCGTGACCGACGAATTGGGAACTCGCTTAGAGAGACCAATCTGCTTCGTATACTACTAAAACGCCAATGAACTTGGCCTTGAGATATTTGCATAATGCTGGCGCCGCCCCGCCAGGTGCCTATATAAGCAGCAGGTGCAAATATGGAAATTAGCTTCTTTTCGCTGAGAAAGCCGGGAAAATGAGACCGGCCGATAAACAGCAGGGGGCAGCCCTGTGGCGACGTGACGTGACGTCTCCGTTCCCTCCTTCAGGGAACGAGGGTTACATCCGTAACCGAGACGTTCCCTTTCAGTCGGTCACTACGACGTCACGTCGTGACCGACGAATTGGGAATCCCTACCAAAATGCCACTAGGGGCTGACCTCTTCCAGTGTCTGCGTAAAGCCCTCCGGTTCCACTTAAGGAGGAGGAGATAGGTTTTAAGGCAGAAGGCCGGGCACTAGATGTTCCAAAACCCCACCGTAGTGCCAGCGACTGGGAAGCGCCCTATCTGAGCGGTATAGGAACGCTGCGGAAGCCACCACCCTGTTAAGGGCTAATGGTGGGCGAAAGTCAACCGTAGTTGAGGAATAAGACAGCCGTGGCTGTGTAAGCAAAGCAGAGCTCTGCTAAGGGAAACGTGGGCTGGTAGGATTAACCCCACAGAAAAATACTCACAAAGGAACCCGGTGGGACACAATGTGGAGCCCGAGCCAGACACGTAGGTTCGCGAGGATACAGCTAGTGAAAGGCTGACAGCCAATGCTCCGCAACAAAGGCTGCCAAGGCAGCGGAGGAAGAACAATTCAAACCATTACGCATTTTTGTTCTGAAGGCCTTCCATACTGACACAGTTATGAAGCGTCAGTTGGAGGCTGCAAGCCGACCTGCGAGACTGCTCTCCGTGCTCCCCCTGATGAGGAAAGAACACGAGAGGATACAGGCTCGATACGAACACTGTAGAATCTAATGAACGTATTAGGTGTCGCCCAACCAGCAGCTCTGCAGATGTCTGTTAGCGAGGAAACACGAGCGAGAGCCCAAGATGAGGCGACACTCCGTGTGGAGTGCGCTCTCAAATTAAAGGGGCAAGGAATACCCTGAAGATTATAAGCCAGGGCGATAGAACCAACTATCCAATGAAACATCCTCTGCTTAGTGACAGCTTTCCCTTTCTGCTGGCCACCAAAACAAACAAAGAGCTGGTCTGAGGTCCTGAGGCTTTGCGTGCAAACCACGTAGAGTCGCAGTACGCGTACGGGGCACAACAAAGCCACGGTTGGGTCTGCCTCATCCGGGGGCAGCGCTTGCAAGCTCACCACCTGATCTCTGAAGGGAGTGGTGGGAACTTTGGGCACGTAGCCTGGTCTGGGTCTCAGTGAGACAGCAGGACCAAACTAAAGGCACGAATCGTCAACAGAGAATGCATGTAAATTCCCTACTCTCTTCACGGAGGCCAATGCTAGCAGGGTCAGAGTTTCATTGACAAAAACTTCAGACTCGCAGACTGCAAAGGCTGAAATGGGGGACCTGAAGGGCTTCAGCACCATGGACAGGTCTCAGGAGGAATAGAGGGAGGGCGCGAGGGGTTTAGCCTGCGAGCGCCTCTTAAAATGTAATAACCAAATCATGCTGGCCAACTGATCTGCCGTTGATAAGTGAGTGAGTGACGAGCAGAAATAGCGGCGATATCAACTTTAATGGCGAAGGGACAGCCTACCATCTAACCTATGTAGAAGATATAAAGCACAATGTTAATGGGCATTCTCTGGGGTCCTCGCGTTGCAAAGAGCACCAGTTGACGAAAAGGTTTCATTAAGCGCGTAAGCCCGTCTGTGGACGGTGCTCGAACCGCGTCGATGGTGTTAGATACCGTTTGCGATAAATCACCTAAACCTTGCGCGCGCTCAACGACCATACATGGAGATCCCACAGGTCGGGGCGCGAGTGCCAATGTGCCCCTTCCTAAAGAAAGAAAGTCCTTCCTCAGGGGAATCCGCCAGTAAGGGCTGTCGCGAGGAGCATTAACTATGAAAAGCAATTCCCAGTCGTCCAGTACGGACAATTATTAAAAAGGCTCTCCTCGTCCTGCCTGACTTCGCACAGTGTCTGCGCGATAAAGCTCACTGAAAGGAATGCGTATTTACGCATCCCCCGCGGCCAGCTGTGTGCCAACGTATCCACGCCGAGGCTGCCCTCGGTTAGTGAATAAAATAGGCAACAGTGGGTATCGTCCGGCAACGCAAACAGATCCATCTACGCACGACCGAACTTCTTCCAAATTAGCTGGACCGTCCGGGGGTGGAGTCGCCATTCGCCGGGGCGCAGCTCGGGAAGCGCGTCTGCCGCTGTATTGAGCGACCCGGGATGAAAATGGCACGAAGGGACCTCAGATGCTTCTGACTCCAAAGGAGGAGATGACGAGCGAGATGCGACAGGTGACGAGAGCGCAAAACCGCCTTAACGGTAAATAACGCAACAGTCGCAATGTTATTGGTGTCGGCTAATACATCCTTCCCTCGCATCTCCATAGCGGAGCGTACAAGTCCCAGATATACAGCGCACCGCTCGCGGCAGTTGGGGTGCTATGCACACCCCTGAGACTGCAAGCCCGTCATACGTGGCTGATCATCCCGTGCTGAGGGCATTGCAATATACAGAATGCCAGGAGACCCCTCAGGGGCATATCTTCTATCGGAAATGCCGGGTCTACCACGGGGAAAAATTTAAATGACACGCAGGTGTAATGTTTACACGGTGTATGTCGGTGTGCCACGCTCTCCTCGAGACTCGATCGTAAGCCAACGCTGAAGCGGTCTCATATGAAGCAGCTCGGGCGGTGTCACAGCCGCAGCATGCTGTCATATGTCCAGGAGCTTCTGAAATTGTTTCAGAGGGACCGCATACTTCCCTCGAATTAAACCGAGGCAAGTCAGAACTGACTGGTTGCGCGCTCTTGTAAAACACACCAATTAGTCGATCGAGTCTTATTTCCATACTGAGAAAAAGGATCCTCTGCACGGGGCAAAGTTTCTCTTTCCCAGTCGACCTGAAGACTTAAACGAGCGAGATGCCGAAGCATTAACTCTCTGTGTTCGCGCACGTCTGCCAAGAATGGGCTATTATAAGTCGACGTAGATAAAAGCAGAATGCGAACAACGCTCTCTCTCTGACATTTTAAAGGGATAGTTCGGCCAAAAACGATATTAAACCCATGATTTACTCACCCCCAAGCTGTCCGAGTTGCATATGTCCATCGTTTTTCAGACAAACACATTTTCGGATATTTTAGAAAATATTTTAGATCTTTCTGTTCATTAAATGTAATGTTACGGGGTCCAGCAATAGTCCACGACCTTCAAGTCCAAAAAAGTGCGTCCATCCTTCACAAATTAAATCCAAACGGCTCCAGGATGATAAACAAAGGTCTTCTGTGGGTAATCCGTGCGGTGTTGTTGTAGAAATATCCATATTTAAAATGTTATTAACGTTATAAACTACCTTCCGGTAGCGCCGCCATCTTGGAGTGATGCGCATTCAGGATGAGAGCTTACGCAGCGTACAGAGTTTCTCTGCTGCTGCTCTGTGCCCCCGCCCTCCGAATTTGTCATACGTCACTAAGAAAAGTGCGTACACTACGCTAATACTCTCTCCTGAGTCTAAGATGGTGGCGCTACCGGAAGGTAGTTTATAACGTTAATAACATTTTAAATATGGATATTTCTACAACAACACCGCACGGATTACCCACAGAAGACCTTTGTTTATCATCCTGGAGCCGTTTGGATTTAATTTGTGAAGGATGGACGCACTTTTTTGGACTTGAAGGTCGTGGACTATTGCTGGACCCCGTAACATTACATTTAATGAACAGAAAGATCTAAAATATTTTCTAAAATATCCGAAAATGTGTTTGTCTGAAAAACAATGGACATATGCAACTCGGACAGCTTGGGGGTGAGTAAATCATGGGTTTAATATCGTTTTTGGCCGAACTATCCCTTTAATGCCTTGACTAGCACATGGAGACACGGAGAGAGAGAGATAGCTCGAATGATGTACTTAGTATTAATATGCCCACCCCACGACGCAGAGTAAAAAAACGGTCTAAAGCGAGGGGAGATGGACACATAAAGTACACGTCTTCCAGGTCTAAGGCTGCAAACCGATCTGAATATTGAAATACGAGCCTCAGCGTTATCATCCAAAAAGAACACCTTCGTAGAGCCGGTGCGTAAATCAAATCGATCGTAACCCGCCGCGTATTTTGGGTACTATGAGATAAAGGCTGGAAAAACCCTATCATCATCATCTCTGTAAGAGGGACCGGCTCGAACATCCTTCGCCAACAGGATATCGACTTTTGCACACAGTACATGTGCATCGGACGCTTTCACCACAGTGAAACGAAAGCCCGAATTTTGGGGTGTGCCGGATTCGTAACCGAGGCGGATCGTGCGTAAAACCCAACGAAACGGGCTGGGAACTGAAGCCAAGCACCCAGGCACCGTACGAGGAGAAATAACGACACTACCGAAGTACCCGCGGTGGGGCAGCGAAGTGAGACAGGTGGGACTGCCGGTGCGTCTGCTGTGACAGCATAAACATCTACAGTGTGTGTGTGACACTGACCTGAGCCCGCTGAGGGTAACGGTCATCTGGTCTCCTCTACGGAGAGCGCAGACTCCGATGAGGGTGCTGGTGGTCCGGTCTCCTCAGCGGAGAGCTCGGACTCCTCAGGTCACCCGCTGGCGATAGAGGAGAAATAGGGGAGCTGGTGTGTACCCGCTCACGGCTCTCTCGATCCTCCGGAGACCTAGAGAGGGAAGAGGAATGCACTCTTATGTGTGGTTAAGTGGGTACCGACCGAACAGCTGGTGGAACATATGCAAACCAAGGATTTTCCACCCGACCCTCTATCGGGGGAAGGAGCTCCATCTCCTGAAGAGTGATCCTCTGCCAATCCGGGTCGCCCTTCACTGGCCACTTAAACTCCCGAATTTCACGGGAAGCGGCTAAGCGGGTGGGGCGAGCTGCTGACGACCGGTTCCCCTGCGCTGCCGAGGTGGGGTCCGAGGAGGGGAACGGAGGTGGTCGCCGCAGGACGCCGACGGCGAGAGGCAGACTGAGGAGCCGGCGTGGTGGACCAAGGGCAGCTCTCTTCCGCCGGGGCATGACCTAGGAGATCGCCTCAGTCTGTGCAGCGAGCTGTACGACTCCCCTGGCTCGCCGAAGAGGCCGGTCTGTGAGACAGGAGCATTCAAGTTGTTCTCGTCTGCGTCCGTCATGTCAGCCAGACACATTGCGTGCAGGGCCGAAGCCGCCTCTCCGGCATGCCTGATGGGCAGCGTCCGTAACCGGACGACTGTCTACAAACACGGGAGGGAAGGGTTGGGTGGTCCCTCCAGGAACGCATCCCGCTCCACTGAAGGGGTCCCCGCCTTTAGCGGCTCCGTTGGTGAGGGAGGTGAGGGGTGAAAGCTGAACGGCCGGACGGCCGCAAATCACGTCAGCTCTTCGTGCCGTCGGGAAAGAAAGGCACAGGAGGAGAGGACCGAGAGGCCCGAGCAGCTCTGAAGTACCAATCATGTGGGCGGGACGGTTCGGGCGGAGAGGGGTTAACCTTTCCAACTCTACCGTCTCCGCCGCTCGAGCGGGCACGGCCGCCATCTTCGGAACGACTCTGCCTCGGAGGAAAAATGGACACCCCTCTGATGCTGCAGAAGTGACGGGACCAGAAGGAGGTCCAATGGATTCGGCAGACATCGTAGAACACGACTCTGCAGTCTCCACCGGAGCCTCAACCGGCTGAGGATGAGAAGGCCGGTAGGTGGAGGACGCATCCTCCGTCCTACTCAGCGTAGTGACGCGAAGGGCGCCCTGCGAGCGCTTGACAGCCGCACCATGGCGGCGTCAGCACTGCAAGGCACGGACAGCGTTCCCGTAGAAACGACAGTCATCACCGCAATCCAAGAGGGTTATGCTCTCACAGAGAGAACAGAAACTCTCCACGAACGCAGCCCCGGAGTGCTCGATGCCTGAGCACGAAGACAGCGCTCGTGACCGTCACTGGAACCCTTATACTTCTCGCATCCAAGATCGCACGGGCGAAAAGCTATCCTGAAAAGGACGCTGATCTCCGCATATACGAGAGAGTGGCTGTCTTTAAAAAGACACAGAGCTCTCACGTATCACTCTTTTAGGGAAATCACTCTTTAGGTGCTCAGCTGATGATGCGCACAGGGAGAGGCAACGCACACACTAAACTCAAACAAAAAAGATGCAGAGCCGTGGAATACTGCGAGCGTTCGCTGTGTTAGTACTGCTTGTCAATCAACTTCCGCAACCGTTCCCAGAAGAGCAAGTAGCTTCTCAGTAGCAGATGATGCCGGCTTTCGAAGCGAAAAAGCTAATTTCCATATTTGCACCTGCTGCTTATATAGGCACCTGGCGGGGCGGCGCCAGCATTATGCAAATATCTCAAGGCCAAGTTCATTGGCGTTTTAGTAGTATACGAAGCAGATTGGTCTCTCTAAGCGAGTTCCCAATTCGTCGGTCACGACGTGACGTCGTAGTGACCGACTGAAAGGGAACCGTTGGCTTTGTGATTTTTAAATTTACATCTGATTTAATATTTTTTTTTGCCTACAATTACTCAAATAATACAATGTAATAAAGTTTCACAAAAAATATTGAATAAATCATAGTTAAAGTTATGCATGAAATTTACAATTTTATTTGTTGATGTTAAATACCTATGTTAACTTGAAATGAGCAATTATTACAGTTTTGAAAACTAAAATATATAAGTGTGACATTCTCAAATATATTGATTCAAATTTACAACAAATATTAAGGATATCTATTAGAAATAATCTGTTAGTTATAAACTTATTTTATTTGATGTATACAACTAAATAATATCTTTACATTTTACACACAAATATATGTTTATCTTTTAGTCATTTATTTTGGTTTGTCTAACTCAAAAAATCAACTTAGTGACATAAAGAGATTTTATTAAGTTATTTTAATAATTTATTTTAGTGATATTTACAAAGCCACTGAATTATTTTTTACAGTGTAGCTTGCTTAGAGAGGAGAGTGTTGCCTCATTTTTTTTCACCAAAGAAGTGGGTCTTGATCCCTTGGAATTGGCTTCTCTTCTGTGTAGTGGCGCATTTCAATTATGGAATCTGTGCCAGTTGTGCAATGTTGCTGTAAAGCCAGTACTTAAGAATCAAATCCCATCCATTTCCCACCTTTTGCAGCAGCCCCTGCAGGGGATTATGAGGTAGTCGCAGGAGCCATTGATGAGGCAGAGCTGGTGGCAGAGCTTGAGCTTGGTTCAGGAGGGGCTGACATTGAAGAGGCCGAGGTCTGGTTGATCAACTGCATTTCAGTGATGAGTCGCGCTTTCACAGGTTCAACATTTGCCATATCGCGGAACCCAAGGTTTTTAAATCTTATGTCCAGGTAGGTGCTGACTGCAAGACCATAAAAGGTTTCAATACCCCTGAAAGACGCTGACATTGTGCTGACAGCTCAGCAGCTAGAGTGTTACCCTGGTGTTCATTAGATGCAGCTGATTTCAAAAGGAGTGATACCAGGGGAATCACTGTACTATCCAGAGATTGTTTTACTTTTGAGCGGCACTCTTCATACAATGCTGGTATGTTCCCCACCATTTAACTTTTCCTACTTGGAATCTTGTAGCGTGGATCGAGGGTATAAACAAAATCCCTAAAACCCTCATCCTTCACTATAGAGACAGGTTGCAAGTCCTTTGCTATCATTTTGGTAAGCTTCAGAGTAATATCCACAGCTCTTGGGGAATCCCCTAGGTGAAATAATAAAATGTCTCTTATAATGTATGTCAATAATGTAGCCTAAATATAGCAGGTCACATAAGCAAATATACTATATATTTATAGATAACATGTTTCAATTGGCTGCATATATTATTTGATGTCTGAATATGATCTAGGCCTACATTTTGACAACAAAATGTGTGTGATGGCTCAACAACATTCATGTTTATTTTCTAGCCTATCAATAAATGTGATAATGATGGACATGTTTGACTAGATGTAAGCAATCTGGAGTGCATGATAGCCTATATGCAAACATATGGACGAGCCAGTTGTTATCTTAGACAACAGCTCAATATAGGTGTTTGTCATGCTAGACAATAGACATTATATTAGCACACTGTTAGGCTGTAGGCCTATTTTATAATTGAAATAGTTATTATAATTACATTTTTATATAATTAAATTAATTACAATTAATAATTTTAAGTGTTGTTTTACGTACGACTTTAAAAAATTTGCACAAGTGTAGTGTAATCTAATCATAGAGGGGGGCGGGCAGGATAAGTGAATATAGCCCAGGTCTAAATGTAAGAAATAAAGTTAGTCAGGTTGCTCTCTCCTTCGCAATGTCTTATTCTTGAGCAATCTCACACTAACAAATGCTGAAGATGTGATATGACATGACTAACATAATATAAGCCTACTCTTACAAGCTACCTGGGTTTACTCTGCCTTTCTGAAATGACTCTCTCAACAAACTCTGCCTCAGTGCCGGGGGTCTGGAAGTGAATGGATTTCCCTCCACATTTCTTCGTTTTTTGTAGCTCTGCATTTTCCTTGTCATGTGTTTTTAAGTGTTTGTATAGGTTTGTAGTGTTGCCACAGTATCGGATGCTCTTTTTACAGACGTCACAACTTGCAGTATTATCATTAATTGCTGTAAAATAGCTCCACACAGCGCTTCTCTTCCTCTTGGCCATCCTGATCTCTCATGTGCTATATCAGACAGCTTCGCTCACTCAGTTCACTGCTCCACGGCGCGTTGTGTCAGTGAGTCACGTGACAACACAACAACGAATCACAGCAGAGCAGCAGGAGGGGGAGGAGTAGCAAAGTGGGCTAAGATATGAAAGCAGTGTTTGCTCGCTCAGGATTGTAGAGGTAGAAGACAAGAGCAAACTAGTATAATGAACGTAGAGGAGAAATATTTCAAGTAAAATATCGATTAAATTACAATTGTTTCTACCTAATACCATAACCAGTGTTGGCATCGATACTATCGATATTTATATCGATCTGCCTAACTCACAGATCTTCCATATAATGATGCTCCACAGGCCCTTAATAGGACTGAGGTCAGATGATGATTGTGGTCACTGAAAATTGGTGCAATTTGCATTCATTATCCGGACGTATCGCCTGCGAAATGTATGCGATATGGCCCAGTTTGTCAGGGAACTACGGCTTTGTGTAGTAAATGCCGCTCCATCTGAAAGCAGCTGATTGCATTTTATTTATAATCAAGGAACCGGCTTTACTAACGAGATGCGCATGATATCGCATGCGAAATATTGCTCATCCCGACTTCTAGACCTACCATCGTACTTCCCACTATTCCAGTCCAAATCATTACTCTGCCAAAAAGGGAGAAAAGAGCTACTGAAATAAAATGTACTCATTGAGCATTGCTGTGTTGAGCTGACATTTCAAGTCATTTTCCATACTGTTGTTAAAGGACAAGTTCGGTATTTTACACTTAAAGCCCTGTTTTCAGATTGTTTATGATGAAATAGAACGGTTTTGACGAGAATTTTCGGGTGTTTCTTGTATCACCTCCCACCTCTAAAATGGCTTTATAGGTGCACAGGAACAATCCTTCCTAAAATGCATTAAACTTTCATTTACAAAGACGTGAAACTCACTGAGTGGTCAGGGGTGTTCACTGATATGCTCACACAAAAATCGCTGCAAAAGATGCTTTCCAACAGGTGTTTTACCATTCGTTGTAAACTTGTGGACCTATTTTTCCAAACGCTCACACCCGTATATTATTTCGCTGTGAGCTTGAAATATAGACACCTTATTTCCCTCTCATCTCCTCCACAACTGCCTGACTTCTCTCTCCTGTCTCCTCTGTTGAATATAATATAATAATAATAATAATAATGTAATGTCTCACAACAGGTCAGAGATCAGTAAACAGGTTAATTAACACACAAGCACAACCTGCAGGCCATGCTTATTAAAAGGTAAATAGGCTAACCATCACTTCACAACACATTTATCATCCATCTAATATTTAAGCTTAATTGTCAGTGCAGATTAGCTAGCCACTGGAATTCATCATTCCAGTAGGATATATAAACTTTCGGTCAAAAGTTTGGGGTCACTCACTCGTTCTTTATTTATATTTTTTCCATATTACAGAATAATAATAAAACTCGTCCAAACTACGGCATAGCACAAATGTAACAGTGTCTTATGTTGGTGACTAAAAGCATACAAAGTAAATCAAAACTCTGTTACATTTTATCATCTGAAGTGCAGTTACCCTTTGCATAGAATATGCAAAACCATACACGTTTAAAGAGTATAGAAGGAGTTTATATATAATCTGGGCTCTTATTGGCTGTGTTTTTTTCAATATTCAGTGTAAGTCATCAATTTCAAAAATAAAAAAATTGTTTTCTAATAACAAAAATAAAATCTGTTTGGCACATGTATATTTTTGTCTACAAAAGTAATTTAAAGCATTTAACCATATACCTTTGAATCTCACTGATAGCCGTATTGCATCTCATTTTAAGCTATTTGCTGCATAACCATTAACTTTCTCACCTTCCCTCATTCTCTTTATCTGCTCATCTTCTGCTGGCTTTTCAAATGATAATTTAGTTTGTTTCAGCCTTTTCATTTTCGGTCATTTGAATGAAAATCACAGGCAGAAAATCACATGAGGTCAACTTTATTTTGAACAATGGATTTGTTGGTATTAAAGTTTATGTGAGCTGTGCGAGCGAGACACTGCATTACGTTCTTTAATTGGTTTAGGAAACACTCCGCTAGCTGACTACTTTATGCAGTATCTGCAAGTACGTGTGTCACGTGACGGTCCGTAGATGTAAGGATAATTGTCTCGTCGGCTATTTTCACATCAAAATGAAAAAGAACTTCAAGAAAAAACGACCAAGGACATGACCTCGGTGTCCTCAATAGTAGCATAGGAGACCAAGTTGTCAAACCACAGACAGAAACTGTTGCTTGTCCATTTCCTGTGGCAGGGTATTCAAGCAGGCCAAAAAAGCTTACCATTGTGTTAGACTAACGTGAAATAGTTGTGAAACAAAGTTTGTAACCTGAAGATTGTCAATTTTCTCTCCTTTTCTTTTTTAATGGTTTTAGTTATTTTGTGCAATCCAAATCATAAATGATTAGATCTGGGGCCTCATTTATTAAGCGTGTTTATGGACAGAATTGATCATAGAGTGTGCGTACGCAAATGCATGTTCATATTTCTATAAACTGTCTTTGACGTTGAAAAGTGCTTATGTCAGGGTCACATTTTCTTGTCCGAGTGCTGCAGGTTTTGCGTGTAAGCAATTACTGCCACTTGTATTTATACACTGACAGGTACTCTTTTATATGGCAGTGTGATTAATTAGGCACTGTTTAAAGGCCGGAGATCTAAATCTGTTTAACTGCGCACAATTTTAAGATAATTTGCAATTTATTCATTTCACATTTGAAAGGGAGGCAAACACACATTTTCTGTGCGTATACTTTATTCAAGGAATCACACATACACGCATTTAAAAAAAGGATCACAAAATACAATTTTGGACTGTAGAAATATTTGTTTCTACAGAGCATTTTATAAATGAGGCCCCTGGTGTATGAGAACTTAGCCTTTAAGAGATCCTTAACTACTTTTGCCTAAAACAGACATTTTCTTTTTTATATATTGTTTTCTCATTTCTGTGTAAAGCACTTTAAGTGACCTATGTGTATGAAATGTGCTATACAAATAAACTTGCCTTGCCTTGCCTAAAACATACATATCAAAGATGAATTAAATTTTTTGAAATTTTAACCCTTTACATGCCAGTTTGTTTACATTAACACATGTTTTTAACAGAAAAAAACCATCTGAACTATGTCACATAATCACACTTACTAAACGAAGATGAAGACACTGGTTACAAAATAACAGGAATCTTTATTTACAACGATGACTGCAATGATGGGGAACACAGCAACATTCAGACAAAGACTGACATATCAACAACATACACGGGGGCAACTTATAGTGGGGAAAATGTGTAATTATAAAATGTGGGTGTAATTAATTATAATGAAGCGAACACAGGTGAAGGGGATAAACAATAATTACAATAGAATGGGAATTAATTAAACAATGACTAAAAGTAAAGGAAAACACAAAACCATGACAGTATGTTCCCCTTCCATGGCACGTCCCATGCCGTAACACAAACAACACAGAAGTGGTGGGAGGGGAGAGCAAATACAACAACAAGTATAAAATGATGACGAGGAGCAATAGATAGGAATCTGGAAATATCCAGGACGCATTTTACTCTAAAGCACTGCCCGGTTTAGGGAACTCGGATCACAACATGGTCAAACTGATGCCCGCCTACATCTCCAGGCTGCGGCGTGAGAAAGTCAGAAAGGTGGAGGTTAAGAGCTGGACTGCTGCCGCATCCGAGGCACTGCAGATTGCCTAGAGCGCACGGACTGGAATGTAGTGAGCGACGGGACCGAAAACATCTCTGATGCGGCGCTTGCTATCTCGGGGGACATAACATTCTGCGAGGACGTAATCATTACTAAAACGACTGTTAAGATGTTTTCCAACAACAAGCCTTGGGTAACTCCAGAACTAAAACAACTTCTCAACCAAAAAAGCGACTTCAAATTGGGAGGAAACAGAGAGGAGAAAAGGACTGTGCAGAAAAACATAAAAGGTATGATCATGGACTGTAAAGCAGCATATAAACATAAATTAGAGAACTTTTTCAGAAATGATACTAGGAGAGCCTGGCAGGGGGTCCAGACAATTACAGGATACAAGCCTAAGAGGCATCTTATGGCATTGGAAGATGACCTTGAAATGGCAAATGACTTGAATGATTTTTATTGCAGATTTGATATTCAGGATTTAATGGCTGAACAGGAACTGGTTTATAAAGAAATCAGTAGTATGAGGTGTATGGACATTGACATTTCTATAGATGATGTTAAGTCTTACTTTAGACATGTGAATCCTTGTAAAGCTAGTGGGCCTGATGGTATTAGCAGCCGGACATTAAGGGTTTGTGCAGATCAGCTGGCACAGAGCTTTCAAATGCTGTTCCAGCTGTCAATAGACAATGGTGTAGTTCCTTGTCTATGGAAAAAATCTTTGATCGTGCCCATACCCAAAAACAATAAACCTAGGGTACTTAATGACCTGCGCCCTGTTGCCCTAAATCTACAGTAATGAAATGTTTTAAAAAAATAACCCTGAAACAGCTTTTAGGTGAGGTCACTCCATCCCTAGACCCAAACCAATCTGCATATTGTGCAGAGAGAGGGGTTGAAGATGCACTGCTGACTCTGACAAACAACATATATGAGCACCTTGAACAGGCAAAGAGTCTGGTCAAGATCGTATTCATAGACTTCAGCAATGCCTTCAATGTGATCCAACCCCACCTGATGGTAAAAAATTGGTACACCTGGGGGTTAACTCAAGATTAGTTCTTTGGGTTCTTGACTCCCTAGTCAACAGGTCAAATTCAATTCATGTGTCTCATCATTGAAAGCCATAAACACAGGGGCAAAACAAGGGTGCGTTCTGTCCCCCATTCTGTAGGCTACACCTTATATAGTTATAAATGCCAAGCAACCTCCTCAAACCACGCCTTTTTAAAATACGCTGATACAGCATTAGTGGATTTTGTAAAACCTAATACTGCATCCCTAGAGGGCTTTGAGAGAGAGGTGCAGGATTTTATTAATTGGTGTACAGATAATTTCCTTGTAGTTAACGCAAAGAAAACGAAGGAGATGATCATCGATTTTAATAAAAAGGAAACTATAGTTCCACTCTCAAATATAAATGGTGTGGTGGTAGAGTGGGTTATTATTATAATTTTTTTATCATTATTTTTTATTTTGAACATGTAAATGCAATTACAAAATAGAAAAATAGAAAAAAAACACATGTTAACAAAAAAAATGTAAATTGAAATTGACAATGAACTGACTTTTAACGAATGTGCACAAAATAAGTCGGTTGCGAAAAGGGTGTTTTTCCTAAGGAAACATTTTAGAATAGACAGCTGTATTCTTCAGATGTTTTATAAAGCTCTCTTGCAGAGTGTTTTATCATTTGGCCTTATCTGTAACATTTGGCCTTTGGTAACATGTACATTAAGGACCATATATAGGAATAATTAAAACAGCCAGTAAGATCATTGGAGTTGATACAAACATCTGTATACTAACTATACAATGACCTTAGTTTAAGACAGAACAAATTCTAAATCAGTGTTACTCAAACTTTTTCAGCACAAGGACCACTTTATCTTCCAATTTTTTTCTGAGGACCACCTAACAGAATCCCACTCTAACAAGCCCCCAAAAAACAACAAAATAGGAAGGATAAGCTAAATTTAAGTTTAATATGCAACTGTTTCAAGTCAAAAACTAATGCAATGCTATATGTTCAGAAATTATTATATGAATTTTATTTCATTTGAAAAAGAAAATATGTGAAATGAGTTGCAGCTTAATATAAACAACAAACTGCACATGTGAAAAAAACTGCAATTAAACATACTATAACAGCCTAGGTCCCACTTAATGTCATTCCAAAGAGCCATTAGTTTAAAACTGAGGTGGTAGGTATATGAAGTCTATGATTGTAACTATGTAACTATAACTATTCCCCTTAAATGTCCTAAATAACTGAAATTACAGGGATTTTACACATGAAACAAAAACTAGTACATTACAAAACTAATAGATCTGTGGATTTTAGCTGCTTTCAGTTGATGCTTGATCTTTTCTTTTGTCTCCTCTTAGGTTTAGCCACCGATCCATTTTTACGTTATTAAAACAGAATGGCAAGAACTGATATCACAGTTTCGCAAGTGCATTAAAAATCTACTTAAATAAGTGACGATTGTATAAACACTCAGTGCTTTAAGTGGGCCGGAACGCGCCGGTACTCAGTACTGCCACTTCCAAATATAGCTCTTGAGCGTACCACCACCTCTCTGTGCGCCCAGAAGGTGCTTTTGGCGTACAGGAACGCTCATTTGCACATCTGTTTAATTTAATCCTTTGGCTGCGCTGCCGCTTTTCAGAGCGCCTTTAAAATGTATGCTTCCTAATTCATCCCACTGAGAGAACAGACTACATTACCCATACACCCTTGCGTTTACAAGTTAAAAGCACATGCGCCGCTTTTGCTGCTGTCAGTCAGGTCTGGGGAGGTGTGTGTTTGTGTGTGAAATGCGCAACCATAGCTGCTCGGTTAAAATGAAAATACAATGAACACTTAATATGCCCTCCTTGTTTTAGACTCTGAGTAGTAAAAGAACAAGGTCAGAATCAGAGGACTCGCTGGCTGACATCCCACCAAGCCAGAATTATATCACTGCATACAGTTTGGTTCCCCTCGACGCAACTTCGGATTTCCTCAGGTGATGTGCAGGGTAAAAACATTCTTGAAATTGTAATAGACATTTATTTTAATTGCTAAATTACAAGTGAGCGTAAATTCAATGAATTTGAACGACACGCAAAGTAGTTTTACCACCCGCAAAATGGAAAACAATGGGACAAAATAAAGTGATACATTTCTACTTTCAAATGGCCAGTATTTTGTTATTCTTGAACCCATAGATCATGGTCTTGGTGTCATTTTAAAGTTTTTTTAAGTTCTATCTATCTGAACAACTAGTTTTAGCATTTAACCATGCTGAAAATTTTACTCACATATCTACCTTTTGCACATTTTATTTATGTTCAATAATAGCTCTTTCTACAGTAGCTCTTTCTAAGGGTATTTTTTACAATGTCGTCTGTTGACTGCTGAATATAAAACCCCTTTAATATCGGAGTCGAGTCAGCAAAAAAACAAAACAAAAAATAGAGTACCGGCACCTCTTTTGGGCCACATAAAGCACTGGAAACACTTGCCTAATTTAGGTCATCTTTTGGCGGACCACACTTTAAGAATTGTGGTCAATCACCGCATCCTCCTGTCGACTCTCATGTCTATGGGTGTCACTGACACAGCGCTTCTATGGTTCAAGTCGTACCTCTCAGATAGGTCATTTCGGGTATCCTGGAGAGGTGACGTCTCCGAACCCCAACGTCTTGATACCGGGGTCCCTCAAGGCTCTGTGCTTGGTCCGCTGCTCTTTTCGATATACATGACATCCCTGGGCTCTGTCATTCGGAAACATGGCTTTTCCTACCACTGCTATGCAGACGACACTCAACTCCACTTGTCGTTCCACCCTGATGATCCTACGGTTTCTGCCCGCATCTCGGCATGCCTGAGGGACATCTCACTCTGGATGAAGGATCACCATCTCCAACTTAACCTTGCGAAGACAGAACTGCTTGTCATATCATCTGAACCAAAGATTCAGCACAACTTTTCCATTCAGCTAGGTTCCTCGACCATCACGCCTTCCAAGATGGCCAAAAACCTGGGAGTGGTCATTGATGATCGGCTTAGCTTCACGGAGCATGTTGCCAGCACCGCTCGCTCTTGTAGATTCATCCTCTACAATATTAGGAAAATTAGACCTTTCCTAGATGAGCATGCTACGCAGGTCCTGGTCCAAGCTCTTGTCCTGTCCAGGCTGGACTACTGCAATGCGCTACTGGCAGGACTTCCAGCCTGCACGACCAAACCCCTACAGATGATTCAGAACGCAGCGGCAAGAGTGGTCTTCAATGAGCCAAAGAGGGCGCACGTCACTCCTCTCTTTGTCAAGTTACACTGGCTTCCTATAGCAGCCCGCATCAAATTTAAGGCTCTGCTCCTGGCCTTTAAAACCACCACTGGGTCAGCACCCCCTTACCTTCGCTTGCTTATAGAGCCTTATGTACCCTCTCGATCACTGCGCTCTGCCACCGAGCGACGACTTGTGGTACCATCTCAAAAAGGGAAGAAAACACTAACGCGTACCTTCTCAGGAACTGTCCCACAACTGTGGAATGATCTACCGGTCGTGACACGATCAGCTGACACTGTAGCCCCATCTGTAAAACCCGTCTCTTCCACCATTACCTAACTTCCTAATTACAGACTTACTATCTTTATTTAGTTACCCTTCTCTTTATCTCTTTCTCTATCTACCTTCCTCTTTATCTAAAAAAAAAAAAAAAAAAAAAAAAATATCACTAACATACCCTTGGCTATGTATATAGTGTTGGACTTGATGAGACTATTTCCAGTGCACTTATGTATTGCTGTTCTTATGTTGCCATAATTGCTTCTATTGTTTACCTCACTTGTAAGTCGCTTTGGACAAAAGCGTCTGCTAAATGACTAAATGTAAATGTAAATGTAAATGTAAATTACTGTTCTAAATGATCCGACCCACCCTCTTCATCAGAGTTTCTTAAGAAGCAACAGGTGAAGTGGCAGACTTCTGCAAAGGTAAATTAGACACAAGGTAAAGTAAGTCTTTTGTGCCTACAGCAATTAGACTGTACAACAATAGACTCAAAAACTCTTAGGCATTTTTAAATATGAGCATACTGTGTATATCAGCACTCAGCTAGTTTAGTTTATTTTTCACACATGCTTGTCATGTTTCTTCAATGTTTACTGTTTTGCCTGTTTGGACCTTGTTCAGTAGCGTAACAAGCCAACACCGGGCCCCTAAGCAGGATTATCAAGGCGGGCCCTTTACTACAGCACGTGATGACGCAATGTCCACAAGCAGGCTACAATGAATGGGACAGGACAGGATCATAGAGACATGAGATGACTGACAAAATCAGAAATAGCCTACGCGCACCACAACAATAACATATCATCGGTGACAGCGCACCAAACAACACTGCTGGTGACAGCACACTATAACATTTTGTTATTCACTGCTATGACTACACATACACCTAGGTCTAAATACATAAAAAAGATGCTCACTTACATTCAGGGGTTAAATTGGGATTTGTTATGTGGGGGGGCCCTGCGGGGAGGGGTACTTCGATGGGTAACATGTTTAATACTGATGACAGCAAAGCCACTGGTGTGTTTCAGTGACATTCTGGACCTCTGATAGGATTTGATAAGTTTCAGCTTTAAAGCTGTGCCAGAGGTTGACCCCAAATATTTTAAAAAGAGCATCTGAATTTTAAATGATGCAAATCTATGAGTTTGACACCCTATATCCATTTGTTGCACATGTCATTATGCACAATTGATCAAACTTTAAAGGAAGTTAAAAGAATTAACCTCCTTGAATAATTCTAGGCATAAGATGCCCAAAAAGACTCTTCCATGTCTTATAAATTAGCCATAGAGATTCCCTATGCTGGTCAGCAGCTAAAACAATCATATAGTTAGGTTTGATTTGTGTAATCAAAATACATTATTTTATTAAACTATGCCTATACAATGAGTTATATCCAGCGTTATCCAGTTAAAATACTGTAATTAAATGTGAGTGACAAATACTTTAATTCTTTACACGTTTCTAGTCTTCTATTAAGTTTTCTCGACGTGGGCACCATTCTTACCTCTCTCTCTCTCGCTCGCTCTCTCTCTCCTCTCCAATGTCAAATGATCCTGTGCATACCTGTCAAGTTTTGGATTTGAAAATTAGGGAAATTTTCCGGCGCCCACCGCGAACAGTCCCACCACCAACCCAAACAAGCTCCAGTATTCCTTACATTTTAAGACTGGTGAGGGCCGGATAATATTTTTTAAACCTTAGTGCTTTTTTTAAACCTTAGTGCTGATAATTGTGTTAAAATTAACTAAACAAACTAATTCATTAGCAAGAAATCTAGTGAAACACACAGCTCTGTGAAAACTACATTTCTTAAGTCACACTCATACTGTACATACTATACACACAAATTTGCATCTGTACAAAACCCACTGGCATTAGTTTGAAAAGCCTTATTTTAACTTCTTTTGCATTATACCTTAATGCCAAAATTATTTATAAACCATTCACGTTTCTTTGTAATGAGAACAGTCGTTTAGAAAATGAAAATGCTAGATGGGGCAGTGGCCCAAACCAAAAAGGGCACTACAGGGGGTGGTACTATTAGTATGGTTTTAATAAAGTATTATAAATAAATGATGTGTTACTATATTACTAGCATCAATTTAGACAAGTGATTACAAGTGATTATAATGGGAAAATATAATAACAAGAATTAAAGTGTGACAATAGATATTCAATATGATTTACCTGCTGGCTTGATGGAGCTTTGAATTAATGTTTGCAATGTTGAACTGCCTTTAGCAGCCTCTCTTTCCGTTCTCTGTCTTTATTTTGTGAAGCCATTGGTGTTTTTGGTATTTTTTGTCTACAAAGTGTGCCAACAACAGCAAATGTAGTGTTTATGTTAACTTAGATCTGACCGGGAACATTTAATGCATTGTAACGATAATAATCTGGATATTTTGTTGCTGTTTGCTTGCTAACTTGTTAGCACTTTTAGAACACCGACAGCAAATCATTAACCAAAGAAATACATAAACAAACTTCCAAATTAGTAATTCTGCGGTTTAACAACTGATATATTATGTAATAAATCTACCTGTTAATGCAACAAACTTCAGACAGAAACTGTCGTCTTCGCTCTCCAGGCAGAGAGTGGACACAGAGATGCTGCGAAGCGGGTGGGAAAACACGAAGTGGATTAGCGGAATTAGTGGATCTTTAGCGATCTGGGATTGGGAATGTTTTTTTATTACTCCGCCCGGGCATTATTATTTTTGTAATAACGCAGGTTAAAATACGGGAGATTTACGGGAAAATACTAATACGGGAGGACGGCGGGAAAGAAGGGTAAAATACGGGACTTTCCCGGCCAAAACGGGATACTTGACAGGTATGATCCTGTGTGAGAGCACGTTCTTGCAGTTGAGTTTTTTTCGCTTGAGTTGCATAATTTGCGCGAAGACGCGTGGGAAAGCGCGTGTTTTCGCGGCAATTGCGCCGCCCAATTCGCGTCATTTGCATCGCCCTGTGAGAACGCACCTGATTGCGTCTTTGCATTGACTTTGTATGTAATCTGTTCGCGCAAATCGTTAAACTTGCGTTGGTGAGTATGCCCTATAATGAATGGAAATGCATTATTCCCTTCACTTCAGTGCACACGCACCAGCGCAGCGAGTGCATGCGCACAAGCGCAGCTGGTACAGTGGCAAGAGCAGAGCGAGACCTTCAGCCTATGTGCCGGGGCTTAGCCCCGGACGGCCCCGTTGAAAACCCGTGAGAAAGCCTGGGAACAGCGGATAGCAACGAATATGTGATATGTGAAATTCTTCCAGATCGGGCGGGCCCCTGATTGGTCCGGGCCCGTAAGCAACGCTTACCCTGCTTACCGATAGTTACGCCCCTGACCTTGTTCTTTTATGTTTTTTGAATGTTTTAATGTCTTCTGTATTTATGTTTTTACGGTAAGGCAGAAGGCTGTTTAACAGCACTCAGCTAGTTTAGTTTACTTATTCATACATGCTTGTCATGTTTCTTCAATGTTTATTGTTTTGTCTGTCTGGGCCAGGGGCGTTGCTGGACATAAAGCTCTACTGGGGCACAGCCCCCTATTTTCTTAGACTTTTTTTAAAGCCTGCTGTGTGCAACACTTATATACAATTTTCTTAGCTTAAGCCACTATTCCCACACTGTAAAAAGTACTGGGAAAGATAAACATGTAGCCGATTTAAAAATATTTTAGTATCATCTTCTTATACTTAACATTATTAACATGTTTGGTTGCATAAATATTTGGAAATAATGGCAGCAGAGAAACATTTTATTTTCATATGTAGTTTATCTTACCTCCCTTAAAGGTCACGTTCTTCCTGATACCATTTTTAAACCCTAGTTAGTGTGTAATGTTGCTATAATAGCATAAATAATACCTGTAAAATGATAAAGCTCAAAGTTCACTGCCAGACAATATATTTTTTTCAATAGAATTCCTCTTTAAGAGCCAACAACGAACGGCCGGTTTGGACTACAGCCCTCTATTTCCTGCTTTACGGACGTCAGTAAAACAGTTCGTTGACTAAACTCCGCCCACAGGAATACGTCTGTCACCAGCTTTGGCTCAAACGGCTCTGCTAAGCTAAGCTGCTATCGAATCACAGCACACTAAACAAACTACACAATCAGAACTTGTTACGTATTTCAGAAAGGAGGGACTTCACATAACAAGGAAGACATGTGTGTGCACGCGTCAGTGCGACTGCTGCGGCGCTTTTACAAGTGTGACTGCATAAAAAACACACTGCATTGTTACAAACATAACTACAATGCATATAGATCAGTTTTTTGCCGCGATTATCTTTGTAAATGAATACACTAGATAACTGCTACATTTTTTACTTGAGATTTACACTGGGGCACAAAAGATTTACACTGGGACACGTGCCCCAGTAAAAGGGGTCTAGCGACACCCCTGGTCTGGACCTTGTTCTTTTATGTTTTTAATGTTTAAATGTTTTAATGTCTTCTGTATTTATGTTTTTATTGTTAGGCAGTAGGCTGACCATATGAATTTCCTACTTGTGGATAATAAAGTTTACCTTGACCTTGAAGCAGGAGCCAGAGACCAGTCAGATGGTGGCCCCAGGGTGGAGTTGCTGGTGGGAGGAGCCAGGTTGCTGGACATTCCTTACCCACCCTGGGGACGGATGCTAGAAACGAAAGCTGACAGGGAGGAGTCCTGGGCGGAGCCGTGCGGGGAGCCTGGAGGAGCCGAAGACCCGGAGGGCCAGGGCAGAGCTGGTGGGTCTCCCGACCGTGCTCACCCTCAGCAGCAGAAGCGGGAACAAAGCTCTCCTTAACGTCCACCAGGACTCTTACGTCGATCATCAGCGAAGCTGGTTCGCGCACCTGGACAGGGTAGAGAACATATGGGGTGCTGGCATTATTAACTTCAAGGTAAAATGTACATTTCCAAAACAGCAACTCCAAATTTATACAGGGAAGTGAAGGATTCTATAATCAAGGATCTGAATGGAATAGATTTTTTTGCTGCCACTACAAACATGTGGTCAAGTTCTAATATGACCCCTTACATGAGCTTGACAGTATTACCTTAAAACTGGCTGGACCCTACAATCAAAGTGTCTGGAAACAAGACAGGCTCCATAAATCATACACTTGATACACTTGTCTTAGTTCCATATTAACAGATTGGGCATTAGATGAGAATAATGGTGCCAATATTGTTGCTGCAGTAGCCAAACTGGGCTGGCCATGGCTTAACTGTTTTGGCCATAATCTCCATTTAGCTGTAACTGCCATAGCAAGTGAAAAGGAATGCATGGGCCGTGCCCTAGGACTTTGTAGGAGGCTGGTAAGAACTTTCAGCATGATCTGGATAAAAAAAGAGACCTGGAAAATGGGTCAGTTTAGATTCGTTTTCTAGGCTGTATAATAGGGCTTATTCGCAAACACCAGAAGTCGCTAACCGCGGCCATCTTGTTGACATGACATCTGTCCTGCCCCTAGCCGCACGTAGATTTGAGTCGAGGGGAGGAGTAGCCTAATGGCTTCATCTCATCTGTATTAAGAGAAGATGAGCTTGATTATTGTGGAACCATATCAAATAGACCCAATAGCCTTAAGTAAAGATCCGTCCTTATTGCCAGCCGTAACTTATCCGGATATTTATAACTATATCGTTCATACAGTATACGCATTCCTCATACAAGCACTGAAGGGCCGTTCACATTATAACAATAACAATAACTATATCATCGTCCACATCACCAAACAATACGTTTATGCTAATTCGCCCACGGCACTCGCGCAAATCACTTGCCTTTAATATTGCTTGTAATAAAAACTTTTGTAGATGTCCTCCACACGCTGCGTTTCACGTAACTCTAAACAGTGAATCTAATAGTTTGTGTAATCTCTTACCTTTTGGCATAACAGTTAGTTAATGTAATAGATTAAAAAGCATTACGTAGTCAATTTTCACAGCAACTGCAGTTAATCTAATGTTATAGACCTCAGCAATGAGCTTCACTGTCATTTTAAGTGCTCGTGCATTTGAAGTTCAAATAGATTTTTAATGGTATCAATGGTTTATCCTTCATCAGGTGGGAAAAATCGCTCAGAAAGTGATCCCAATGATGTCGTTCATTGTATCTGTATCGTTATAGTTTTGGTGTGAGCTCCGCTATTCTTTTTAATATAAAACGATTTTCAAAACTATATTTTATAGTTATCGTTATAATGTGGACGGCCCTTAAGTCCCTATGTCACAGGTGACGTTTTGAACGAACGACGGGCGGAACCCGGCTTCCACATTTTGTATGAACGACGGGCGGAACCCGGCTTCCACATTTCATTTCCGGGGTTTCCCCGAAGTCAAATTAAGCCTGATTGCGCGCAGGTGGGGATAATATGCACAGCGATCGCTGGTAGGCTGACGAGGGGAAGAGCCAGCATATAAAAAGACCTTTGTAGACATCAAACGGGGTGCTGGTGGTATACTTTGTGTACGCTGTGTTGCTGCTTTGCAGACGGACCACGCTGGTTGGATCGCTCTCCTGGGGAAGAGAGAAAGAGACAATCAGCTGACGAAGGAATATTGTGGAGTTTCAGTGAGAAAGAGTGGACACAGAGCCATCAAGAACGCAGTGAACCGAGGTTATTGGAAACAAAGCGTGAGTAACCGTGGTGGTACTTATCTGTACATAACTTGTATGAAGAGTTGTCCTGGTGTGTGCTTTTTTTGCGTTTCTTGAGGTCCCTGGCCCCACTGGAGAGGAAAGTGTGGGTGAGCCGCGGGTTGACCGGAAGCACGGACGACGCACCGTTTACCAGTAAGTCAGTGGCCCTGTGGGAAAAAGGAAGTGCAGGTGAGCCAGGGGAGTGATAACCAACACGCCGGGCCTGTGAACATCACATATCTCTCCCTCAATTGTGATCCAGTTGTTACCCAACCATCCTCTCGAGGTCGTCGTAGTCAGGTGGCAAGGACGATCTAAAATTCACGTGAAATTGTATAAGAGTGCTGTGGGTGAGTTTCACTGATTGATGGTGTTTACGCTTTACTTGCTGTGTATATGCTGTGCTTGTAGCGTTCAAACTGCCGAGCCTCTGACGAGTCACGAGAGGACGACATCCGTTGTGGCCTGAGTCCTACAGAGAGAGAGAAAACCAAGCCCTGTGCCCGGGGTGTGACAACGAGAGCTTCGTTTGTACACAGAACAGACAGTGGTAGAACGCAGTGAGTAGTATCAAGTGTGTACCGTGCGGATTGTGGGTCGTAACGGTGTGTGTACTGCCCTCGTCAACAGAAGCTTGTGGTGAACGGAGCCTCGACGAAAGTTCGCCCCAGCTCGTGACCCCGGTCGTGGAAGAAGGAGGGGGAGTTTGGGAAGCGTTCGGCTCCGGTCATCGGACTCACTAGTCCCTACGACGCCCGGACAGCCATACTGGAAGGGCGAAGGAATACGGTACACTGACACTGTAGCAAAATCCACTGTATGTAGCAACTATCTACCTGAAACCAGTGAAGCTTTGTGTGGGAACGAGGATCCCCCGGCACTGTGAGTAACGTAACCTGTGAAATAAACCTGTTCTGTGCTTATAGTAACTACCTACCTGAAACCAGTGAAGCTTTGTGTGGGAACGAGGATCCCCCGGCACTGTGAGTAACGTAACCTGTGAAATAAACCTGTTCTGCACTTATAGCAACTACCTACCTGAAACCAGTGAAGCTTTGTGTGGGAACGAGGATCCCCCGGCACTGTGAGTAACGCAACCTGTGAAATAAACCTGTTCTGTGCTTATAGCAACTACCTACCTGAAACCAGTGAAGCTTTGTGTGGGAACGAGGATCCCCCGGCACTGTGAGTAACGCAACCTGTGAAATAAACCTGTTCTGTGCTTATAGCAACTACCTACCTGAAACCAGTGAAGCTTTGTGTGGGAACGAGGATCCCCCGGCACTGTGAGTAACGCAACCTGTGAAATAAACCTGTTCTGTGCTTATAGCAACTACCTACCTGAAACCAGTGAAGCTTTGTGTGGGAACGAGGATCCCCCGGCACTGTGAGTAATGCAACCTGTGAAATAAACCTGTACTGTGCTTACAGCAACTACCTACCTGAACCAGTGAAGCTCCGTGTGGGAACGAGGATCCCCCGGCACTGTGAGTAACACAACCTGTGGGATAAACCGGTGCTGTGATTATAGCAACTACCTACCTGCATCAGCGAAGCTCTGTGTGGGAACGAGGATCCCCCAGTACTGGAGTAGCAACGGAGTACTTACCCTGGTCTGACTGTGTTTGATTCTGCCTCCAGGAGAAGCGGAGCGCGCCACGGATTGCTGGGCCAGAGCCCGGTCCCCAGTCTTTTCCCCAAGTGGCCCTGGAGGCAAAGAAGAGCCACATTAGTTTTAAGTTTCCCTTTTTCCCTTCCCCCTTTTCCCTTTTTAAATATTTAATAAAGTTTATTTTAATTATAGTATACTCGTCTGTCTGGTCATTGGGGTGGTCTTGGGAAACTCCTCGAGGTGGAAGAGTTGAGAGGGGTGTGACCCTTAGCATAGTTGGGTCCGCCCTCGGGGTGTGACAGATTTGGCGTAGTCGGCAGGATTCCACCTCGAGTTGAGGTACCAAGGCCCTCCAATGGCCGACGACGAGTTGCCCGAAGCCCCGCCCCGTGTTGTGCCTGAAAGGCCAGAAACCCCACCCCGTGTTGTGCCTGAAAGGCCAGAAACACCACCCCGTGTCATGCCCGTGTTCCTGGGAAACCCCTGGGTGCAGAAGTATACTGGGGTCGAGTCCGAGGTTCATTTAACTGAGTGGAGGGCCCAGATTGAGTATTTGGCCGGCCTTCAGGGGCTGAGCGCCAGTCAACAACAGCAATTCGTATTAAACTCACTAGGAGGAGGAGCCCGGCGAGAAGTACAAGCTGCCCCCGAAGCCGTTCGAGCCACCGCCCAGACCATATTCCACTTCCTCACCGAGCAGTATGGTGATACCACCCCTGTGGCCGTCCTGAGGTCGCAGTTCTTTAATTACAAGCAGGGCCCACACCAGTCTGTTCGAGCCTTTGCCCTGAAGCTGCGCGAGCAGTATACGCGCCTACAGCAACGACGAGATCATGGGTTGGGAGATGAGGAGACCCTGCTAAGGGACCAGTTCCTGTTAGGGCTACGGGAGGGCCCCCTACGTCAAAGCCTCCGAGTACAGTTTAGAAGAGACCCTGAACTTACGTTTGATGATCTGAAGAAGGAGGCTATGGCCTTGGAAGGTGACCATGCAGAAGTAAAGGAGGCCCCCGTATGTGCAGCAGTGAGTGGCCCGGCGGCAGCCTCGGAGGTATCAGACTGGAAACAAACATTGAAGATGGAGCTCCTAAAAGACGTGCGAGATCAGATGGCCGAGCTAACTAAGGCCCTGGTAGGGGAACTGCGCCTAGGGCCGGGAAGGAAAGAAGAAGGGCCCGCCCCCCGAGAACGGACGTGCTCTGATCGGGGCCGAGATGGGATGAGGCGGCCCTGGCAGGCGAGTCGGCCCAGGTTCGAGTGGGACGAGCAAGGGAGGCCCATTTGCAATCGGTGTGGGACCGCAGGGCATGTGAGTAGGCAGTGCGGACCACGAAGAGCCTCCGAGGGGGGTTTTTAAGACGACCGGCCACAGTGGGTCATGTGGTCGGCGCCCCCCAAAGTGACCCCCATAGAAGAATGGAACCCAAGGATGGGATGATTGGGCTTAGCCCAACAGTGGAGGCCCAGGTATGTGGCACCATGGTGCGCTGTCTCGTTGACACTGGTTCCCAGGTCACCTTATTCTCCGAGAGCTTGTCCCATGAGCTATTTGGGGCCCACCCTGCACACAAGGCGGAAGCGCCCTGGCTTACCCTGAAGGGGGCGAACGGCTTGGAGATCCCCTACATCGGCTATCGACTTACCGACTTCGAACTGTATGGAGTACGAGTTCCGCAGAAGGGGGTCATCATCGTACAGGACCACTGCCTCGGCCGCCATCGAGCCCTCCTGGGTATGAATGTTCTCTAGGAGTGTTGGGAGGAGCTATTTCGGGCTAGGCCCGTTCAGACAATACCGAGGGCCGAGCGGCCAGGCTGGGAACGAGTAGTGGCCGACTGCAGGCGAGTGCAGCTGGCTAAGAACCAAGATGGCCGAGAGGAGGTTGGTCGAGTAGCATGTCGATTTGCATTGTCAGTGCCAGCAGAAAGCGAAGCCATAGTGTGGGCCAGGGTGCCACAACAGCGTCGAGGCTCTGAGAGCTGGGTGTTGGTTGAACCTCACGAAGACTGCACACAGGTGAGGGTGGCCCGAGGACTGACGGTGGTGCGACGAGGCCGAGTGCCGGTAAAGGTCTGTAACGAAAATCCCTACCCAGTACACTTACACAAGCACCAGCGGCTGGTGACGGTGACGTCGGTCGAGGGACATCAGGTGCGGGATAAGGAAGATGTGAGTTTCCGGCGAGTGCACCCTGCAGTTGTTGAGGTAGCACTAACGCAAGCAGAAGGAGCGTCTAGGATGAGGGAGAAAAAGGTACCGGCCCATTTGACAGGGGACTCCTTACGAGGAGAGGACCTGGAACAGGAACAGGCAGAAGAGCTGCGGAAGTTACTGGAGAGATAGCAACACGTGTTTTCTACCCATGATGAAGACTATGGTTGTACGACGGTAATACGACACAGCATCCCTACGGGAGAAGCTGCACCGAGTCGGGAGCGGTATCGGCCGATACCCCCCACCTTATACACAGAAGTGAGAACTCTCCTACAAGGTATGCTGGAGCAGGGGATTGTGCGGGAAAGCAGCAGCCCATGGGCGGCACCTATAGTACTGGTCCAGAAAAAGACGGGGGCTTGGAGGTTCTGTGTGGACTATAGGAAGCTGAACCAACTGACCAAGAAAGATGCGTTCCCCCTGCCTCGTATTGAGGACTCGCTGACAAGCCTGACCAAGTCTGCATGGTATTCCACCTTGGATTTGGCCAGCGGGTACTGGCAGGTACCGGTTGAGGAACGGGACTGAGAGAAGACCGCCTTTACAACGCCATTTGGTCTTTTTGAGTGGGACCGGATGCCCTTCGGTCTTTGCAACGCTCCCGCCACCTTCCAGAGACTGATGCAACGATGCTTGGGAGGTCAGTTGATGGAATCGGTACTAGTATACCTTGATGATGTGATTGTGTATTCCCCAGACTTCGAGACTCACCTGCAACACCTGGAAAAGGTGTTTCGAGAGATGGAGAGGTACGGACTGAAATTACAACCAGAAAAGTGCCACCTGCTGCGCCGTAAGGTGCAGTTCTTGGGACACGTGGTGAGTGCGGCTGGCGTGGCCGTTGACCCCGGGAAGGTATCTGCGGTTCGGGACTGGGAGGCCCCTAGGACTGTAAGGCAAGTGAGATCGTTCCTAGGCTTTGTAGGGTACTACCGGCGATTTATCAAGGGGTTTTCAAAGATTGCCAAACCCTTGAACCAGTTACTGGTCGGGACCGGGCGACCACGAGGGCGAGGATCCCCTACGGTGGAGTGGACCACAGAGTGTGAGACGGCCTTTAGGGTTCTGAAGCAAGAATTATTACAAGCCCCGATTTTGGCATATGCTGACTTCTCCCAACCATTCTTACTTTATACAGATGCCAGCAACCTGGGCCTGGGAGCGGTGCTCGCACAGAAACAGGATGGAGTGGAACGGGTGATCGCCTACGCTAGTCGGAGTCTCCACCCTGCTGAAAGAAATGATGCCAATTACAGTTCCTTCAAGCTTGAATTGCTGGCGCTAAAATGGGCCTTGAGTGAGAAATTCAAGGATTACCTCTGGGGAGCCAAGGTAACCGTGGTCACTGATAATAACCCTCTGGTACATTTGCAGACGGCCCGGTTGGGAGCAGTGGAACAGCGATGGGTGGCACAGCTGGCAAATTACGACTACCAGCTGCAGTACCGTCCGGGGCGGGAGCACACCAACGCCGATGCCCTTTCCCGGTTGCCAGCAAGGGAAGACTCGAGGGGCCCGGCCCCACTCGAAGGAGAACAAGCGGAAGAAGGACTGATGATTTGAGTAGTGGAGGCGCCTGGGAGCCAACAGGAGGCAGCGCCCGTAAGTTGGGGATGGGACCCCCAGCGTTGGAAGGCTAGGCAGCAGGAGGATCAGGAGCTGCGGAATCTGGGCGAGTGGCTCAGGCAGGCTCGGCGACCGACCCCCGCCGAGAGACAAGCCCAGACAGAGGTGGGTCGAAAAATACTGGGACAGTGGGAGAGATTGACATTGAGAGAAGGTGTGTTGTGTAGGAACATTCGGGACCCAGGGACCGAAGAGGAGGTTAGCCAGATCGTGGTACCGGCCAGCCAAGTTCGGGCACTGCTGGAGGCATACCACGACCAGATGGGACATCAGGGGCAGGAGCGCACCGTGTCGTTGCTACGCCGACACTTCTATTGGCCAGGGATGGAGATTTCTGTGCGTACGTTCATTCAAGCATGTCCCCGATGCACTCTGTTTAAATCCCGGCAGGAACCTCGAGCACCGATGGTCCCGATTCACGCAAAGGCCCCCCTCCACATTGTGGCGATGGACTATCTGACCCTGAGTCGTCCCAAGGACCGTTACCAGAACATCTTAGTCGTAACCGACTTGTTTACCAAGTACGCCTGGGCTATTCCCACTCTCGACCAGACGGCAAGTACCACGGCCACGGCGCTATGGCGGGCGGTCTGCCAGCCATTTGGGTGCCCTGAGTTCCTGCACTCGGATCAGGGCCCAAATTTCGAGTCCCGTATAATCCGAGAACTATGCCAGCTGTACGGGTGTATAAAGACCCATACGACCTCGTACCACCCCCAAGGAAACGGAGGATGTGAGCGCTTCAACCAGACCCTGTTGAACCTTCTGGGAACTCTGGACCAGAGACGCCAGGATGATTGGGTGAGTGCTTTACCGAACTTGCTACAAGCCTATAATAACAGCGTACACAGTACAACGGGGTATGCCCCCACGTACTTAATGTTTGGGAGACACATTCGCTTGCCCACAGATCTCCTATTGGGAACATCGGGAGGTGAGAGAGAAGGGAACGTGACCGAGTGGGTGGGACGACACCACCACCGTCTCCACTTTGCCTACGAACAGGTCAATAAGGGGATCCAGGCAGCCGGGGAAAAGAACAAGCGGTTGTATGATAGGACGGCGCGGGATGCTCCCCTGCTCCCTGGAGAAAGGGTACTAGTCCGGGACAATCGGCGACTAGGTAGAGGCAAGCTGAGTGATCGGTGGGAGGCGAGGCCGTACATTGTGCAACGGCAGCAGAGACCGGGGCAGCCGGTATACACGATCCGGCCAGAAGGGAAGCCTGGAACGGATCGGGTGGTTCATCGGAACATGATCCGCCCTTGTCCAAACTATCCCCCGCTAGTCACAGAGGTGGCTCCTAAGGAGCCAGAGACTGCTGCCCCCTGGTACGGAGGGTGGATCATCTTTCCAAGAGGCCCGGCGGAGGGGCCGGCCCGAGTGGCCCCAAGGGAGCCTGAGAACTTACCTGTCGTAGTGGATCCAGCGAACGACGTAGCCCCAGAGGCTCCAGGAGAGCCGGACAACTTACCTGCCGAAGGAGCCCCAGAGGCCCCAGGAGAGCCGGATGATTTACCTGCGGAAGAAGCCCCAGAGCCCCTACCACAACGCCCCCAGCGGGAAACCCGGGGGCGGCCGCCCATCCGATATGGAGAGTGGGTCACAGGAAGCGGTTCTAGGGACTAGAACCATTTCGGCGGGGGAGGATGTCACAGGTGACGTTTTGAACGAACGACGGGCGGAACCCGGCTTCCACATTTTGTATGAACGACGGGCGGAACCCGGCTTCCACATTTCATTTCCGGGGTTTCCCCGAAGTCAAATTAAGCCTGATTGCGCGCAGGTGGGGATAATTTGCACAGCGATCGCTGGTAGGCTGACGAGGGGAAGAGCCAGCATATAAAAAGACCTTTGTAGACATCAAACGGGGTGCTGGTGGTATACTTTGTGTACGCTGTGTTGCTGCTTTGCAGACGGACCACGCTGGTTGGATCGCTCTCCTGGGGAAGAGAGAAAGAGACAATCAGCTGACGAAGGAATATTGTGGAGTTTCAGTGAGAAAGAGTGGACACAGAGCCATCAAGAACGCAGTGAACCGAGGTTATTGGAAACAAAGCGTGAGTAACCGTGGTGGTACTTATCTGTACATAACTTGTATGAAGAGTTGTCCTGGTGTGTGCTTTTTTGCGTTTCTTGAGGTCCCTGGCCCCACTGGAGAGGAAAGTGTGGGTGAGCCGCGGGTTGACCGGAAGCACGGACGACGCACCGTTTACCAGTAAGTCAGTGGCCCTGTGGGAAAAAGGAAGTGCAGGTGAGCCAGGGGAGTGATAACCAACACGCCGGGCCTGTGAACATCACATATCTCTCCCTCAATTGTGATCCAGTTGTTACCCAACCATCCTCTCGAGGTCGTCGTAGTCAGGTGGCAAGGACGATCTAAAATTCACGTGAAATTGTATAAGAGTGCTGTGGGTGAGTTTCACTGATTGATGGTGTTTACGCTTTACTTGCTGTGTATATGCTGTGCTTGTAGCGTTCAAACTGCCGAGCCTCCGACGAGTCACGAGAGGACGACATCCGTTGTGGCCTGAGTCCTACAGAGAGAGAGAAAACCAAGCCCTGTGCCCGGGGTGTGACAACGAGAGCTTCGTTTGTACACAGAACAGACAGTGGTAGAACGCAGTGAGTAGTATCAAGTGTGTACCGTGCGGATTGTGGGTCGTAACGGTGTGTGTACTGCCCTCGTCAACAGAAGCTTGTGGTGAACGGAGCCTCGACGAAAGTTCGCCCCAGCTCGTGACCCCGGTCGTGGAAGAAGGAGGGGGAGTTTGGGAAGCGTTCGGCTCCGGTCATCGGACTCACTAGTCCCTACGACGCCCGGACAGCCATACTGGAAGGGCGAAGGAATACGGTACACTGACACTGTAGCAAAATCCACTGTATGTAGCAACTATCTACCTGAAACCAGTGAAGCTTTGTGTGGGAACGAGGATCCCCCGGCACTGTGAGTAACGTAACCTGTGAAATAAACCTGTTCTGTGCTTATAGTAACTACCTACCTGAAACCAGTGAAGCTTTGTGTGGGAACGAGGATCCCCCGGCACTGTGAGTAACGTAACCTGTGAAATAAACCTGTTCTGCACTTATAGCAACTACCTACCTGAAACCAGTGAAGCTTTGTGTGGGAACGAGGATCCCCCGGCACTGTGAGTAACGCAACCTGTGAAATAAACCTGTTCTGTGCTTATAGCAACTACCTACCTGAAACCAGTGAAGCTTTGTGTGGGAACGAGGATCCCCCGGCACTGTGAGTAACGCAACCTGTGAAATAAACCTGTTCTGTGCTTATAGCAACTACCTACCTGAAACCAGTGAAGCTTTGTGTGGGAACGAGGATCCCCCGGCACTGTGAGTAACGCAACCTGTGAAATAAACCTGTTCTGTGCTTATAGCAACTACCTACCTGAAACCAGTGAAGCTTTGTGTGGGAACGAGGATCCCCCGGCACTGTGAGTAATGCAACCTGTGAAATAAACCTGTACTGTGCTTACAGCAACTACCTACCTGAACCAGTGAAGCTCCGTGTGGGAACGAGGATCCCCCGGCACTGTGAGTAACACAACCTGTGGGATAAACCGGTGCTGTGATTATAGCAACTACCTACCTGCATCAGCGAAGCTCTGTGTGGGAACGAGGATCCCCCAGTACTGGAGTAGCAACGGAGTACTTACCCTGGTCTGACTGTGTTTGATTCTGCCTCCAGGAGAAGCGGAGCGCGCCACGGATTGCTGGGCCAGAGCCCGGTCCCCAGTCTTTTCCCCAAGTGGCCCTGGAGGCAAAGAAGAGCCACATTAGTTTTAAGTTTCCCTTTTTCCCTTCCCCCTTTTCCCTTTTTAAATATTTAATAAAGTTTATTTTAATTATAGTATACTCGTCTGTCTGGTCATTGGGGTGGTCTTGGGAAACTCCTCGAGGTGGAAGAGTTGAGAGGGGTGTGACCCTTAGCATAGTTGGGTCCGCCCTCGGGGTATCAATGCCAGACCTATTATTATGTTCATATAGTTATTAATACTAATTTAATAACTGTCTCAATTTATGGCAGCTTATTTGAAAGAGCAGTTTCAGCCACTGCTTACAGCTAACCATATGTGATCAAATTATGGGGACAGACTTTGCTGTGAGGCATATATCCCTAACGTTACCTGTGGTAAAATGATGGGGACAGACTTTGTTGTTGGGAATCTTCGCTGGTTCAACTCCTCTGTCTCCTTCCTTTCATGTTTTCTGACAGTCGGTATCGCATAAAACTAATTTCGGGGTATTTTTTGCTGTTGTTAGAACATATTACACCACACACCATCGCGCGGTTTAAAAAAATTACAACGATAATACCATGCATAATACCCACGCTGCCTCGCTTGTCAATTGACAGACTGACAGTTATATGTCAACAATATGGCCGCCGCGAACATTGATGACGTAGATCGAATAACCCCTATTAAGAAGATAGCAAACAATTTTGTATTCATATTTTCTCAGGATGTCTCTACACGATGGGGTACAAAACAGAAAAAGATTAACATAATTCTTGAGCAACTTCCTGCAATCAGACATGTCCTGATTGATGACAGAAAACATGGACACCTTAACCCAACATGGCAGGATGTGTCTGTTCTTGAGTCCATTAATACAGCACTAAAACCTGTGGCTTTACAGATGTTCTGTCTGGGGAAAATTACATGACTGTGTCTTCAGTGAAACCTGTATTGGACCTTTAAAATGAAGACGTTCTTTCAAGGACACAATTTTGACAGCAAACATTAAGAAATAATGTGTGATGAAAAGTATAACTCTGCTTTACTTCAAGAGCTCCTGAGAAAGGCCACTCTTCTTGACTCAAGATAGAGGGACCGCTTTGGAGGAGCTACAGATAAAGATGAAAACAAAGGCCAGCTTTTAAAGGAGTGGGTGGAAATGACAGAGGAAGAACATACAGTGGAAGAAGGTAAGAAATACACAAAAAATGACCAAATAACCTAAGAGAGATAATATTTATCTAGTTCAATCAAGTTCATTAAAAAAAATCGAATATAAAATGTTAATAAATAAAATACAAATACTATTATTAATAGCATCCATTGACATTTCACAGCATCCACCAGCAGAGCTGTGTCAGCAACCAGCAGAGCTGTGTCAGCAACTAGCAGAGCTGTGTCAGAAGGTGATAAGGGAGTCTACAACCCTTTCTGCACCAAAAAAAAAGAGGTTGTGTGATCTGCAGAGCAGAAAAGGTCAAGCATCGTTCCATGGGTACTAGGTGGTGCACAGAAACAATCCTTCCTAAAATGCATTAAACTTTCTTTTACAAAGAGGTGAAACTCACCGAGTGGTCAGGGGTGTTCACTGATATGCTCACACAAAAATCACTGCAAAAGATGCTTTCCAACAGGTGTTTTACCGTTCGTTGTAAACTTGTGAACCTATTTTCCAAATGCCTCACACCTGTACATTCTTCCGTTGATAGCTTAAATAATAGACACTTCAGCCCAGTTGGTGGCGATAATCCACCTTTGCCAAAAATACAAACAAAGTTTCCGGCGGCGGAGTAATACCGCACCTCACAGCACAACTAATACAAGTCAATGGAGTTGGACAAAAACTATGATAAAACCTGTTGGAAAGCATCTTTTGCAGTGATTTTTGTGTGAGCATATCAGTGAACACCACTGACCACTCGGTGAGTTTCACATCCTTGTAAACGAGAGTTTAATGCATTTTAGGAAGGATTGTTCCAGTTCACCTATAGAGCCATTGTAGAGGTGGGGGCTGATACAACAAACACCCGAAAATTCTCGGGCCAGCATCATATGTTCAAATTTCAGTCAAAACCGTTCTATTTCATCATAAACAATCTGAAACACGGCTTTAAGTGTAAAATACCGGACTTGTATTTAAAAAAAAGCTTCAAGAATAGATACGAATGCTGTAATTTGACACCTGTGCCACACTGAAGTCATCTACAGTATGCGTTAACATTTAGCTCACAACAAGTGGAGGATCTTAATGTCAATGGCCATGTGCTTCCAAACACAGAACACAGTACAAAGAAGATCATAAGCCATGTGCTTGGACAAGAAAACACAAGAAAACACAAGGACATAAACACACACTAGACAAACAAAGCACAAAAGACACTGAGCATGAGATTTACTGTAGGTCCTGTTATAAGACCCAAGATTGTCGCTTATCTTTGAGTAACGGACAAAATAATTTTTAAATGAAAAGAGATACCTAAAGATACCTAAAGCAAGACCTCTTAAAGGGATAGTTCACCTAAAATAAAAATTCTATCATCATTTACCTCGCTACCATGTTGTTACAAACCTGTATGAATTTCTTTGCACTGATGAACAGGAAGATATTTTGAGTAAAGTTTGTAATTAAACCGATTAAACTCTTAGAACGAATGTGTAAAAAAAACAACACATTAGTGTTGATTCTGGGACAACACACTAACTGTGTTGTCCTAGAATCCACCTATCTCTGTGTTATTATTGAAACAACACATTTTGTGTTACTTTTAACACATCATTTGTTATATTTTAACACAAAATGACCCATAATGTGTTAAAAGATTACCGCACAATGATTTGAAATTAACACATCCTTTCTAAGAGTGTAGAGTCACCATTGACTTTTATTGTATTATTTATTAATGTATATATTTTAATATAATGTTAATATAATTATCAGATGTAATATAAACTGTGAAACAAATGCTCATTTAATATTCAGGTGTGATCAGTTTTCTCAAGAACTGATGATGTTTTCTTAGTATTTAGTGTGTCTTTGACCCGCCTACTACTTTCAGAAAGTATAAACCCCTCAGAGTTTGTTCCTCATTGCCACTCTTTCTTCATGCATAGGTATGATATCTTAACTTTCTATACACTTTAATTACTTTACTGAACTTAAACTTTGATACTTTGTATCAAATTTTTGAAATTTCAACAAAATGTTTAATTAATCGAAAAAGATGAGATATGATGTGCACAGTTTAGTATTGTGTAAAGATAATTTATTTGTAACAGAGTATTGTACTTTTTGTCTTTTTTTCTTCTTTGTATTGTAATCATACCTGATCTTCATTCATTGTGCATCTGAGGATTGAGACTAAATCAGGATGTTGACCACTGCAGCTCTTATTCTCATCCTCACCAGTAAAGTTGTCCTAGGACAGGTAAGACTGAATTATGAGACTGTATACAGTATGTATATTACTGTTTAATAATTTTTTTACTGATGATGTTATGTTATTATTTCTTATTGCTATAGGATGACAGAGAGTCTCTTGATGGACAGATATATCCATTAGATATGGCAGAGAATTCAGTTGATGACTGGTATCATGGTTGTGAATTGAACATGTCAGCTCTAGTAAAAGGAGACTATCTAATCAAAGAAATCTGTGCTAACATAAATTTTGGGAAAGCTTGGATGCTTGGGATCGAAAAAATCCCTAGACCAGATAAACTGAATATGTTCCATTTCATTGCAATTAGTGTGTACACTAGTGATTTGGTATATAAAGATTTCAATAATAATGTTAGGACTGATAGACAAAAATACATAAACAAGAAATACACATGGTATTCACTTCACTTTTTTTTGACTGAAGCAATAAAGACTCTGCGGAAAAATCAAGGAAAATGCAAGGAAACCTATCGTGCTACCAGTGTTAAATTTATTGACACTGTTAAGGACAAAGAGATTCGTTTTGGTTCATTTGCATCCTCCTCTCTTAAACGTGAAAAAACTGTGAAATTTGGAAATGAATCTTGCTTTGAAATCAAAACTTGTGAAGGTGCTGATGTGTCAAAATACTCTGACTATCCTCAAGAGGAAGAGGTGCTAATTCCCCCATATGAGAAGTTTAAAGTCACTGCTATAAAGAAGAATGTCTGGTGTAAGACTGTGTTTGTGTTGGAGAGCACTGGTGTAAAAAGTAACTTAAACTGTGCAGTGGCATCAGTCAAGCCCAAGAAATATCACAATGTCATTATCTCTGACTGATCAACATTTACATATTTTCATTTCTCTTTATATTAAGCATGGCTTTCATAACAAATTGCAGCTTTAAGTAGGCTACCTGAGAGATAATTGTTCAGAATTAAATGCATTTGTTGCCTATTAGTTGTTCTGTTGCATGCAAGTTTTACAAATTTAAAACTAAGAATAATTCCAAAAGCATGTTATTTACTGCATGAATAAATTTCACTTATATTTTTGTGTGTAGTTCTTGTTTAACCCTCAATTGGTCCTTGGGGTCTATATGACCCAAAACAACATTCCCTACATCTCAGAGATATAAAATTGTGTGACTTTTCCTAAATAATCTATCTATACATACACAAAAAACTGTGCTTGATTTGGTTGTTCTGAAGGGATATAAACAATTTAATTAAAGGCAGGAATTGTCTAAAAAAACTTTTTTCCAAATTCATTGTTCATGTGTTTTGGGGCGTTGCTTTGAAAGAAGCCCAGAAGGCAGGGGGTGGTGTAAGACGCCACCCTATTGGCCCAACGATGGAATCCAATGATGTGGTGAAGGCATTACGTGATCTTTCCGTCCATAGCGCTTCTAGAAGAATAATTCCATATCAGGATTAATTAAAATTCTTTTGACCTCTGTATTTAAATTATAATCTGACTCCAATTTAATATAGTAAGAATTTAGTGTATTATTCCAATTATCTGTTGATCATAATTTAGCTATTTGATTATTTATAAATTCCCATAGCTTAGTTATTCGTTCATTGGGGACCCGATATCGCACAGGATATACGCCGGCCGTTGCGTACATCTCACGGACACAAAATTGTCAGTCTGATCTTAGTCAGAGGTTGCCGGGAAAACTAATATTTTTATGTCTGGCCGCTCCATGCTTGCTCCGATCATAAAAATAGTTACTTAAGTTTAGCGCTCATGCAACTTGCTAAGGCAGGTGATAGACATAAATCTGAGAGTTTTAATGAATGTGCCCCATGCTCCATTCGGCCATCAAAACACCAGTGTGATCATATCCTGACAGAATAATCTTGCGGTAATACCAGACTCCTTCTAATATACTACACTCTAAAAAAACAAACGGTGCTATATAGCACCAAAACTGTTGCTCTGGATCGTAATCATAGAAGAACCGTTTTTAGTGCCATATAGCACCGGTGAAGCACCAGTGAAGCACCTGTGTAGAACCATATAGGGGCCATATAGCACCACTATAGCACCACATATGGTTCTACAAAGCACTTTTATGGTTCTACACAGGTGCTTCACTGGTGCTTCACCGGTGCTATATGGCACTAAAAACGGTTCTTCTATGATTACGATCCAAAGCAACAGTTTTGGTGCTATATAGCACCGTTTGTTTTTTTAGAGTGTAGTCATAACAATTTCTGAAGAATTAAAAATGAATCAATTATAACAATTTATTATACCAGGCAGGTTCCAGCTTAAAGAATATCATATAATACAGAATATGATTCAATTCCAATTAAAATGATCAACAGTTGCAAAAATTACAAAGTCATACCTGGCCATACACTGTAAAAAATAAATTGTTGGCTCAATGAATTATTTTTTAGTAACTAGTTCCACAGAAATTTTACGTTCACTCAATTTCTGTCTCCAAAGTGTTACCTGGATTGATGTTTTTTAGTTGGCCCAAATTTGACTCAAATATAAAAAAGTATGTTGGCTCAATTAGCTTTATAGTTCATTCAACTAAAATGTTTTAATCAGTTAAATCTTTAAAAACTTACAGCAAAGACTCTGTCAATTAAAATTTAAGTATTCACTCAATGTTTTATGTGTTACTTCAATTAATATTTATTATTTGGGATTTTTTTAATAACATTTTTAAATTATTTATCAAATAATTTATGCTGGTGTTGTAAACAAAATAATTAACTTCAGTCACATAAAAACAAAAGCTTTTTATTCACTTATCATACAGACTGAACATACAGAATTAAGTCTTCTTTAAATAGAGGGCATAAAACAGTCCAAAAAGCCTCCAAAGTCAGTCAGAACATCTCCAGGGCCATTTAGGAGACTTTCCTCAGCCAGTCCAAGCGGAGACTGTCTCGCTATGTATCCTTCTGGTCTGCCCCTCACATCATCTCCGCTCTGGTTTGATAAACAGAGGAATATAAACACACACACACATACATAAATAACATGTTTAATATAATAAAGTTTGACGGTGAAAGACTTTATTCCCTAAATAACGTTAATGTTAGGCCAAATTTCCCTCAGACATCACACATAATTAAACACTATTGGGCAGTTTTCTCGGACAGGACTTTTCACTGACTAAAATAACTTACTGACATCTCTTAACATATGAGTGCTATTGTTTGTCTCAAAATGCACGCCAGTATTGTATTTTATAAGGTTTGTTTGTAAAAATGTCCCAATTATAATAAAGACCGAGTCCTAAACTTTGTCCGGTAAACCAACCCTATATCCAGGCTTTTTATCTTAACTAAAATAGCTCCACTTTACTTCGGTCACGTAACATAACACACTTCTAATGTATCTTTACAAAAATATAATTACAAAAACGTCGAGTATTTGCGTCTTTGCCAATTAATATATTCTAAAATGAACATTTAATTACAAACACTTACCTGACGTGAACTTCATTCTCGCATGCCTCTTAAGAACTGTTGTATAATGGTTTATAATTTGAGCTGTTGTGTCGTTTTTTTCTGGGAAAAGTTTGAAAAAGTCATTCATCTTTGCGTGATGTCGTCACGTCCGTAAACAAAGAAGAGGAGTCGGCCGCTTCATTGCATGTGCTACGGATTGGAGCGTGTAGTTAGTTTTAAAAAACAGTTGCTTTAAGCGTGTCATCTAGATTGCAGCGTTTAATCTGTAAATGTTGGAGGCACATCCGCCAGGTGGATGGGTGAAAATACAAATATATAACTAATATGGGTTTAGATCGGTTATTTGGGGATCCAGTTCTGATACCACGATGATCAAAGACAGCAGATTAATCTGCAGAGAGTAGTGAGGCGAAGCACAACGCACGCACATAATATTACTACTCCGCAAATACTGTAACTGCAATTGTAAATTTCAATCAGAGATAACGTTAGCGATAGAGAGGCCAGCTTTAATTACTTAGTAAACTGTCCAAGGTCATGAAAAGAGAAGCACATACAGTACACAGGGTGTGAATACTGAGATTAATAATGATGTCAATATACATGCCTGCTAAATGTTCAAAATAACACATAAATTACTCCACCCATTCATTTTTAACACATGTTGCTTCATAGATCTCATATATTTGATTTAAAAATTCCTCTGGTGGTCTCTCAACATGGATCATTTATATAATTAAAATAATAACTTTTTGCTTTCTATTGTACTGAAACATTCATATTTCTGCAAATCTGCTTTAATACAAAACACATTGTGAAAATAGCTCATTTAAATAAAATTGAATTACTGTTGCTCAATGTAATTTTTAACTATGGAAGTCAATGTTACCGGCAGCTGTGTGCTTACCATCATTTATCAAAATATGTAAGGGCGGCTAGCCATGCATTAAAGGGTTTTAATGCACGACGTAGAGGCGAAGAACCACCCGACGCGTAGCGGAGGGTGGTTGCCTCTGCGAAGTGCATTAAAACCCTTTAATGCATGGCTAGCCGTGGATTATCCCGCTTATACCTTGGTTATTTGCCAAGTTAACGCTGCAAATAATGTTTACAGTGTAATTTTTTAACAGACGGGTAAAAATGACGGTCATTTTCTTAAGTTAAGGCTAACACAGTCTCACCCTATGTCGTCAATATTTGACGACACTTGACCATTCGTCATATGTTGACGCGAAGGGTATACCTTTCGCGTCATTTTTTGACGAACTGGGGACTTCAATACTATTACGTCCGTTGCATTCTCTTTCCTATTTTATTACCATTTTCGCGTCGGTTTAGGGTTAGATTACGCAAAATTAAACAGTGTACGCGAAATGAAACAGTTGTCACCTGGCGTTGGGGTTAGAGTTAGGTACGCGAAATGAAACAGTTGTCACCTGGCGTTGGGGTTAGAGTTAGGTTTGGGTAGGGATGTCATTATGTAAATCTAACCCTAAACCGACGCGGAAATGGTAATAAAATAGGAAAGAGAATGCAACGGACGTAATAGTATTGAAGTCCCCAGTTCGTCAAAAAATGACGCGAAAGGTATACCCTTCGCGTCAACATATGACGAATGGTCAAGTGTCGTCAAATATTGACGACATGGGATGAGACTTAAGGCTCGCACTCCGTCCGCTTTAAATAAAGTAGTGCTATTGTATTGCTTTTATTTAAATGAATTATCACATTTATTTAAATTCATTAGTAAAAGAGGAGACAGAGAACTGAAAGAGGACCCGAGGGAGAGAGAGAGAGAGAGAGACAGAGAGAGATGCGTGCGCGAGTTACCTGTGGCTGTGTGCGTCTCTTTTTTAAAGTCTATCCCCTCGTTGCTCCGAATGTATTTTGAAAAGTTGACTGACAAATATGAAACCGGACAAAAGCCTATGTAAACCTTTTAAATTAAGTTGTCTTATTTCATTGTGCTTTGGCTTTACTGCATACAGTCTGTTAGAAATAGACATAGGGCTAGGTCTTAAAAAATATCTAGCCTATAGAATACGTCTCTTTGCTGTCGGTAGCCTATGGGCTACTCCGTTTCTGCCACTCCGTTGAATATGCAACAGGTAGGGGAGGAGCTAACGAGATCTTATTTAACTACCGGAAAGGAAACACTGATCTCAACAACGGTAACTTGAAAAAGTATCTTTAATATTTAAATCAGATAATTATAATAACGCATTATAACATTAAACGTAATAATATAAAACATAATACCATGAAACAAAATAATATTTATAAAAACATCCCCAAAATAGCTCCTGTAATCTATTCTTACACTGACCTCATTATTTATTCAATTACAACAGCCAATGGCAAGTCTCCAGCAGCAATACGTTTATATTTAGTTTTAGATGTTCTGTTTATATTATGTTTTAGACGTTTTGTAGAGTAGCATCTTCCTGCACAAGCGGAGACTGCAGTTTCGGGACCGCAGTCATAGGACCGCAGTTATAGGACCCTAGGTTTTTAGTGACAACGCCACCTAGCGAACTAGAGGACCAACAAAGATGGATGACAAGCAGAGTGTGAGGATCAAGTTTGAATCAATTTTTATTTGAACATTAAATACAATCGTGATGCATTTCATTGGAAAGTTAACATAGCCGATTAACATAGTGATTGTGATTTGCTAAATAGTCTTGCATATCCATCATACGTAATATGGCAAGGCACGTTTATTTGTGTAGCACATTTCATACACAGAGGTCATTCAACGTGCTTTTTATAGAATAATGCTGTAAATAACTTGTTAGCACATTCGTTTAATTAAACTGTTGCATAAAAGCTTGTGTTGACTTAGTGACAGTACAAGAAAACTGTATTACGCTGGTTGTAAAAACTTGTTAGTTAGTTACTCGTTTTTTTTTTTTTTTTTGTTAAAATAATATAAATATGTTTTAACTGTCACATGATCACAGTCAGCCTTTTTGACGTTACCACACAATACATGTTATGAATATGTCTCTTCATTTAGATGTGGTTTTAATGTTGATTGAGACATGTGACATTTTTATAGTCAGACATAACAGTAGGCCATCATAATAATTGACTGTTAAAATACCATGTGTTAGATTGTGTCATGTACTGTTTACTGTACTGTACTGTACTGTACTGTGTACCACTTTTTAACAGCATTTTTGTTAATCAGTGATTATGTTCTTTATGTACTATTTCAGTGAAGTGGAGGAATTTAATCGAATCATAGACAAACAATTGAAAAAAAGAGGGGAGAGCATCCAGTTGCTGCTGCATACATCACAATGTGTGCTTTAAATATTTAATATTTATATTTATCTATCTCTCTCTATTATTATTTTTTATCTGCTCAGATGTGCTTTATTGACATGAATGTTTCAAGAACCTTCGATCCTGTAATGAACACTATGCAATACTAATATGAACATTACTTGGTATGAAGATTGATATAAAGTTTGAAATCAAAAATTAAAGAGTTGTTGAACATGTTCAACTAAATGTTCCTGGTTTCATTCATTTCTTTATCTTTCTCTCACTTAGGAGTCAGTGAAGACGTTGTCCATGCAGTTCTTATGTTGTTCACATCATTAACAAATTTGGGTAACACTTTACAATAAGGTTAATTAGTTAACATTAGTTAACTACATTAATTGCATGGACTAATAATAAACTGCACTTATACAGCATTTATTAATATTTGTTAATGTTAATTTCAACAATTAGTAATACTTGATAGTTGGTTAATGAATTGTGAACTAACATGAAAAAACAATTAAACGCTTTATTTAGCTTAATTAAAGATTAAGGTTAATAAATACTGTAACAAATGTTTTGCTTATGGTTTGTTCATGTTAGTTAATACATTAACTAATGTTAACTAATGAACCTTATTGTAAAGTGTTACACTATTTTTTTGTGTGTGTTCAAATTTAACTGTTGCAATATATAATTTTATAAATACAAAAATTTTAAATCTACCCCAGAGTCATCCTTGTGTATTCCCTCTGTTCTTGAATATGTGATTGACTAAAAAGGCTAAAGTACACGATTCCTTGTTTATTTTACTTGATGAGTTATTAAATAATGCAACGTAGAGCCAATAATTACTTAACATTCCTAAAAATCAGATTTAATTTAAATAATGAAAGCAGTATTTGGGTGTAATAAACCTTTAAAAACATCTAAAACTTTAAAAGTAGTTTAAATTGGGTGAAAATATGCATTTGTGGCACTTTTTTCGAGTAGCATCTGCCTGCACCACCAGAGGCTACAGTTTCGCTAGATGGCGCTGTTAAAAAAAACGAGGGTCCTAAAACTGTGGTCCTGAAACTGCGGTCCTGAAACTACAGCCTCCGCTTGTGCAGACAGATAATGTTGGTTTTGTATGGTACATAAATAAGATGGTTATACAGTAGGTATACAGTATTGTAGGTTTATTTATCACTTGATCGTTATTCCTTCGGCGCAGCAGTTTAATAATCTAATTTTGGCGGTTCTGTGACATCAGCTCATTCAGGTCCTGTCTGAGTAAAACTCACGTGCAAAAATCTACTTGAGAGGAAAGATTAAAGTTCTTATGACATTTTACTCCTGCGACCCGCCGCGATTAGGTGAGTACACTTTTATATGCTACAGATCACGTTAATATTCTTATTATACACTTTATACACTCTTTGAGAGATCCCTGTATTTAATATGTCTGGGCTAAGCCCCGAATGTCCTTAAAAGCTGGAAACGCCTCTGCTAAAGCATATAGCTAACTTAATGATTCTTTAATTGATTTATTAAAATAATTTATGAATGACAGGCAACACTGACAGTGACAAGGCAATCTTTATTTGAACTAATCATGTAATTTATTTATGTAAAGTGTGAAATAAAACGGGTGCACTTTAAAGAGAGACGCACTTAGTCTCTCTCTCGCTCGCTCTGTCTCTCTCGCTCTCTCTGCAATTGTAACTGTGTTACTATGGTTACCAATGTTTATATAAGCGGATTAATTTCTAACTGTAATCAAACTGACTGGAACTACCTGTGCATTAAACGGTTTTAATGCACACCTTCCAGTCAATCAGAATCGAGTATTTAAACAGACCATGGTATAAATTATTTTATGTTCAACAGAGGAAAGACACTAAAGGTACAGGCTTTGGGTAAACTATCCCTTTAAGCCTCTTTGTTTTTTTTATTCATTTAATTTGACAGTCACTCTGCCAAGAAAGCTGTCAAACCATGAACAGAAACCGTTGCTTGTTCATTTCCTGTGGCAAGGTACTGTATTCAAGACCCCATTTATTGATAGCAAACTTGTAACTTATACATTTTGTCCAAAAAAAATTAATGTGTTTTAGCAACAGTTTTGTTTTTGTAACCGATTATAAGTATCTGGTGTATAAGAATTCAAATTAAAGTGCTGTAGCTTCAGGTTCGTGTATGTGTGCTCTTTGACACCTGTGACACATTGAAGCCACATGTACTTGTGAAGCAAAGGAAACGTGTAGCTTGAACAACTGAAGGATCAATGTGGCGAGCAGTCCCCCAATGTAAATGATGCCTACTTGAAAAGTTAAAAATACAAAAAAGTTTGTGTGAAGGTTAGGTTTGGGGTTGGGCATAAAATATACATCCTATTATTTAAGAGATTCATTTTAATTTAAGAATACAGAATAAAGATATAAAGACAGTTATACTGTAGTAAGACGATAATGAAAGTGAAACTAGGGATGAAAAAACTGTGTGATTGAAAATTCAGGTTACATTCTTAGAAGGAAAAAAAATAAATGGGTACACTTAAGTCATATTACCAAAATATATTGTTTTGTGTTAAAGAAATTCATGGAGGTCTAGAACAACATGAGGGTAAATGATGACAGAATTTTCATTTTTAGGTGAACTATCCCTTTAAGAACTGAGGTGCCTTAGACCATACCTGTCAAGTATCCCGTTTTGGCCGGGAAAGTCCCGTATTTTACCCTTCTTTCCCGCCGTCCTCCCGTATTAGTATTTTCCCGTAAATCTCCCGTATTTTAACCTGCGTTATTACAAAAATAATATTGCCCGGGCGGAGTAATAAAAAAACATTCCCAATCCCAGATCGCTAAAGATCCACTAATTCCGCTAATCCACTTCGTGTTTTCCCACCCGCTTCGCAGCATCTCTGTGTCCACTCTCTGCCTGGAGAGCGAAGACGACAGTTTCTGTCTGAAGTTTGTTGCATTAACAGGTAGATTTATTACATAATATATCAGTTGTTAAACCGCAGAATTACTAATTTGGAAGTTTGTTTATGTATTTCTTTGGTTAATGATTTGCTGTCGGTGTTCTAAAAGTGCTAACAAGTTAGCAAGCAAACAGCAACAAAATATCCAGATTATTATCGTTACAATGCATTAAATGTTCCCGGTCAGATCTAAGTTAACATAAACACTACATTTGCTGTTGTTGGCACACTTTGTAGACAAAAAATACCAAAAACACCAATGGCTTCACAAAATAAAGACAGAGAACGGAAAGAGAGGCTGCTAAAGGCAGTTCAACATTGCAAACATTAATTCAAAGCTCCATCAAGCCAGCAGGTAAATCATATTGAATATCTATTGTCACACTTTAATTCTTGTTATTATATTTTCCCATTATAATCACTTGTAATCACTTGTCTAAATTGATGCTAGTAATATAGTAACACATCATTTATTTATAATACTTTATTAAAACCATACTAATAGTACCACCCCCTGTAGTGCCCTTTTTGGTTTGGGCCACTGCCCCATCTAGCATTTTCATTTTCTAAACGACTGTTCTCATTACAAAGAAACGTGAATGGTTTATAAATAATTTTGGCATTAAGGTATAATGCAAAAGAAGTTAAAATAAGGCTTTTCAAACTAATGCCAGTGGGTTTTGTACAGATGCAAATTTGTGTGTATAGTATGTACAGTATGAGTGTGACTTAAGAAATGTAGTTTTCACAGAGCTGTGTGTTTCACTAGATTTCTTGCTAATGAATTAGTTTGTTTAGTTAATTTTAACACAATTATCAGCACTAAGGTTTAAAAAATATTATCCGGCCCTCACCAGTCTTAAAATGTAAGGAATACTGGAGCTTGTTTGGGTTGGTGGTGGGACTGTTCGCGGTGGGCGCCGGAAAATTTCCCTAATTTTCAAATCCAAAACTTGACAGGTATGCCTTAGACCCGCCTCCTTTCATATATAAAACACAGTTTTTTGTCTCCTTGCCACTCTGTTTATGCACAAGCAGTTTACTGAACCTTAAATTGATTTGAAACTTGTTACTATAAAACACTGGATCAAAAATCATTTGAAGATCTCAACATCTATAAGGTTTGTTACTGCTATGTGTTTGTCTCACAAATGGTGTCTGGTCTATACATTTGAATTGATAATTAGCTGAAATAATCTGATATTTAGTTAAACTATAAGCAACTGTGGTGTGCAAAGTTTTCTTGTGTAAAGATTTTATGTAAGATTTTAACACAATATTGTTTTTGTCGGCTTTAAGTTTCTTCACTGTACATTACAGGGCTCGACATTAAGGCTTGTCCGCTTGTCCGGGACAAGTGGATTTTTTGTAGGACAAGTGTAAGAGAAAATTAGTTGTCCGACTGGACAAGTAAAATTTCAATCAATGTTACTTCACGTTATGTGCCGTTAACTACAGAGCAGAACGCGCAGCGCAAACACAGAGCGGAATATTGAACAGAGAGCGCGGCACGCCGACACATGTACTGTTATTGTTACTAAACAAGCTGTGCGCGCATTAAATCTGACCGCCGAACACGGAGGGACGGCATGGAGTGGAGATTGATGTTTCTTCAGGCTCCGGCGTGAATATAAATGACTTCACTGTGTGTCAAAAAAGCCGATTTAAGTCCGTATTTTTTCTCTTCTAACGTTCGGTAAAAACACATAATGGGCTTAAAATCTTGTTTAAGAATCTGTTTTATAACGAGAATCTCTCTTTCAGCGCGCCTATGATTGTGTGCGCTGCGCGACAGCTGATTTGAATCTGACAGAGTTCGTCACTGTACATTAAAAATCCCACACGAACATTACAGCGTAAATGCTAGTTTTAAGATTGATTATATATCAGATAATCTTGATTTTATAACAGATAATCTAGATACATTTATTCTTATACCACGTTTTAAAACATGGTAATTTTTTAATGTTTTGCTTTAGTGTTTTAATGTCAGACAATCATTGAAGAATATTCTATTATTTCGCTTTAATTGCTAGTCCGGGTTTGGTTGAAGGCTACAGTTTGTCCGGTTAGAACAAGTATGTCTCACTCAAAATATTCAATCGTTGACTTTATTAAATGTGCATAGATGTGTCTGTGGTGGTAAGTATAATGCACGCACAGTCCACAAAACCTAATTTGATTTGAATCAATCCTGCTTATTTAAACTATAACTATTTACACTATTCAGCCGATCAACTTTCCCGTTATCATTCTATTCTCCGACACTGCGCAGACTCTCTAGCGGTAAGTTTTGGTCCATTTCGGACTTAATAACAGGGGGGACCGGATTAGTCCATTTATTAAAGGTGACACTTTTCTACAATCATTGAAATGTGGGAAAAATAAAGAGAAAGGCAGCAGATATAGCATCATTCTTCAGAAAGAGTAGCAAGAAGCAGCCAAATGAATAGTAAAATACATTTCAGTGGCCTAAATTCACATGATTTTCTGGTCTCTATAGTATTTTCAGCAATGGGAGATATAAATCCTGGTTTCAAAGTAAATTTCAAAAGTTTTATTTGATTAAATAGTTTAAAAAACATAAGGTTGAATTATGACTATAAATTGTATGTTAATCTCAATTCATTTTAATTAAAATTCAAGTATTGTAGCAATTGTATGTTATACATTATTCTGATTAACACACCTATAATACTTAAGTATTTTAGGGTTGGAAAGAGATTTTATATGTCACCCCCAGAGTAACTGCTGGACCCTGCCTGGCCACCCCTATGAAAAATCCCTTGCTCCGCCACTGATTAGCAAAACACAAAAAATACATTATATTATAAATCTTTTCCCGGACAAGTGACTTTTGTGTATGGACAAGTGAAACACAAATTTACTTGTCCAAAGGACAAGTTGCTCAAAAAGTTAATGTCAAGCCCTGCATTATACTGTACCTGATCTCCATTCGTTGTACATCTGAGGATTCCGACTAAATCATGATGTTGACCACTGCAGCCCTTATTCTCATTGTCGCCAGTAAAGTTGTTCTAGGATGGGTAAGATTGAATTATGAATCTGTATTGTACAAGTATTATTACTGATGATTTGATGTTATCATCATTGTTTTAGGATTATAGACGACCTGTTAAAGAAGAAATAATCCCATTAGATATGGCACCAGATTCAGTTGATGACCGTTATGATGGCTGTACAAAGGAGATGAAAAACCTAGTGAGTGAAAAATATCTAAATAAAGAAACTTGTTCTGACATATCTGAATTCGGAGAAGCTTATATTTATAGTACAGAAGAAATCCCTGGACCACATAAATTGAAAATGCACCATTTAATTGCCATTTATGTGTATACTGGTCATGTACTATTTGAACGGTTCAATCGTGATGTTAGGACTGGCAGACAGAAATACAAAGACAAGACATACAAATGGTATTCACTTCACTTTTTGCTGACTGAAGCGATACAGATTCTTAAGAAAACACAAAAGGGATGCAAATTAACTTATCGTGGTACCAAACTTACCGTAATGAGAATGTTCTGAACAGAGAGATTCGTTTTGGGTCATTTGTGTCCACCTCTTGTACATCTAAAGTAGCAATGAAATTTGGAACTGAATCTTGTTTTGAAATCATAACTTGTGAAGGTGCTGATGTGTCAAAATACTCACCGTTACCTAATGAGAAAGAGGTGCTGATTCCCCCGTATGAGACATTTAAAGTCACTGATGTAAAGAAGAGAGGACAGAAAGGTGTCTGGTGTAACACTGTGTTCAAGTTGAAGAGCACTGGGATAAAAAGTAACTTAAACTGTGCACTGGCATCAGTCGAGCGCAAGAAATATCACAATGTGACAAATATCAGATATCACAATTATCTCTGACTGATCTGCCTTCACAACTTCATTCTCTTTTTTATATTAAGTGTTGACACAACTTGCCAAATAAAAAGTATTGCTCTGAAATACTTTATTCTGATTGGTCAGTGGTGACACAATAACAACCAATAAAATGTATACGGCTTATGCCTATGTTTAATGTATCACTTTACTGTCTCTGTTCTGGTTTAAATTTGTTACAAATGAGCTAATAAAATATTTGAAATCAATAGTTTGTGTGCAGATATTTATTACTGTATGCATGTCCATATAGGCTTACTACACGTGTTGATGCTTTTACAGCAATGTCCCACTAGATGGCAATGTTACAAAGTTTGGCAAATGGTTTTCTGAATGCAGTGTGTTGTGGTTCAACGACTACATAATGCTTTCCTCTCAATATAATTTGAATACACCAACATAAAGAAAGAATATGACACATAAGTTTAAAGACCACACAACAGAATACATTAAGAACTGTTATTAAACAACATGATCAACTCCTCTCATCACAATCATCGCAATATAGTATAGACATAGTGATGTATGTGGAGTTTCATTTTCTGAAATGTTGTGAAACTGAAGTTTTGAACATTAACATTAATATAAATAAACATTTGCTTCATTGACTTATAACTTGATTTAAAGTGTTTATTTGGGTGCTTTATATTTTTGACCTATAACCCATAATGGGTAAATATTGGACAGAACACAATGATGGGTTAAAATTGACCCAATGCTATAGGTTTTTTTAACCCAACTTCTGGGTTATTATACCAATTGTGTAACAACAACCCAACACTGGGTGTTTTGTCCAATATTTACCCATTATGGGTCACATATAACTCAGCCATTTTTAGAGTGTGCAGAAAACTTCAGTGTACATGAAAAAATATACATTTTATACCCTACATTACCCTATGTGTTGTCCTTTAACACTTTTTTTGCCCCGTTATTTTAACACATTTGTTTTAAGAGTGTAGTTATTCCCAATTAATGCTACATTTCTCTGCAATTTTAGATCTGGAAAACATGTTTTTGTCATCTGTGCCTCCCAAATCGCAAAAATATTAGAACGGATAAGAAAATAAATAAAGCGGCAGTGTATCTTTTATGTCACACTGGGCACATACTTTACAAGGTTTTACCGCAGTAAGGTCCGTAAAAAAGTTTTTTATCATGGAAAGTACTGAAGTGGTATTTTTTGTAAAAATAATTTACATGTATGTTTCTTGTTTCATGTAGTACTGATCGATCACTCTAAAAACAAACGGTGCTATATAGCACCAAAAGTGGTTCTTTGGTCGTAATCATAGAACAATTTTTAGTGCCATATAGCACCGGTGAAGCACCAGTGAAGCACCTGTGTAGAACCATTTAGTGCTATGTAGAACCATATGTGGTGCTATATGGCCCCTATATGGTTCTACACAGGTGCTATACAGGTGCTTCACCGGTGCTATATGGCACTAAAAATGGTTCTTCTATGATTACGACCAAAGAACCACTTTTGGTGCTATAAAGCACCGTTTGTTTTTAGAGTGTACACATTCTGAAGTTGCTGTGGTTGGAATGAAACTACTTGTTCCTTTTGTCCTGCTGCTAATGTGGTGATCTGTAATCTGCAGAATTTGCTAAAACAAGTCATATCTTAGCTTTACCACATCCACATATGAATTTGCAGTGTTTCCATCCAGAAGTTTATGCACATTTTTATTTACATTAACATGATTTGGCTACTGTTACATTATGTTGTTAATTTATATTATGCTAATTTAATTACATTTTTATATTAATACTGTTAAATACATTTTGTCAATACATTTTCTTCTAAACAATTTAAGTTTGTAGTGCTGGGTTACATGAAAACATTTGATGAAAACTGAAATGTAAATGAAAATTGAATTAATTATTTTCTTGCAAAGATAAAGGACCAAATATGTGTGCAGTTACATATTAACAAGATCATAGTCAGGTATATTTACACTCTTAGAACGGATGTGTTAACTTTTGTGCGTTATGCTTTTAACACATTACAGTATGTGTAATTTGAACACATTTTGTGTCATTTTGTGTTAATTTTGTGTTTAAATATAAAACAAGTTGTGTTATAAGTAACACAAAATGTGTTGTTTTAATAATAACACAGAGATGGGTGAATTCTGGGACAACGCATTTAGCGTGTCGTCCCAGAATCAACACTAATGTGTTGTTTTTAACACATTTGTTCTAATAGTGTACTGAAAACAAGAATAACACAAAAAATATAGCTTGTATTGTTGCGTTACTTATGAACTATGACCCTGGGGGTGTCGAAAGTAACAATGTGCAAACTAGAGACATTTACATTAATTGAACATTATGTACAAAATACCACCTGGTATTGACCGATCACACTTGTGAGTTATTTACCACAGCAAAAATATATATCTGTCTTAAAACATTATCTTATAAAAAATCCCCTATTCAACATGTGACAGATGAAAAATTGTGTAATAAAATTCTAAGAAACTAAAATAGGAACTGTGAAAAACACAATCATTTTAGATGTAATCAGTTTTCATAAGAATGTATATGCATTCCTGGAATTGGGTGCCTTTATCCTGCCTTTCATTTCAAAATAATCCTCACTGCCACTTTTGATTCATGCATGCAGGTATGACATTTTAACATTTTGTTCACTTAACATTTAAATGTATTAAATAAAAAACCTAAAGGTCTTAAAGGTTTGTTACTGTAAATGTTTTTGCCCTGCAAAGGATGTCTGTAAAATATTTAATTGATAGTCAGTATGATTTGATATTCACAAAAAGTAAATGTTTTAGCTGCAGTCTTTCTTTCTAACTTTCTTTGGTTTTAAATAACAAAATAATTACTGAGCAAGTACAAAAACAATCAGGGTTTAAAATTGTCTCCTTGTCTTGCACTGAGGACATGTTTATAATAATGAATGTCAAGATTTTATTTTTTATTTTTTTCAAAAATAAGATAAGCATGTAAAATAACCTGCAACAGTTACAGATTGCAGCTTTAAACAAAATGTCTCTTAAGACAGATTGCTAATTTATCCCTTATTTATAAACTGGTAAGAAGCTTTAAGGTGTATGATTCTGGGTTTGTACACAATATTGTATGTGTTCTTTTTTACTGCATTATACTGAATTTCCATTCGTTGTGCATCTGAGGATTCAGACTAAATCAGGATGTTGACCACTACAGCTCTTATTCTCATTGTCACCACTAAAGTTGTCCTAGGACAGGTAAGACTGAATTTTAAGTCTGTATATTACTATACAATCATGATTACGGATGATGTGAGGTTATTTCTTCTCATTGCTATAGGATGACAGATTGCCTGTTGAAGGAGAAATATTGCCATTGGATATGGCAGTGAATTCAGTTGATGACCTGTATGATGGCTGTACAGCGGACATGAACCTTCTGGTGATAAAGAAATATCTAAACCAAGAACTCTATTTGGAGAGGCTTGGAAATGTTTGGAAAGAATGTTTAGATAGATTCCCTCAACCAGTAAATAACTTGACTCGTAATAATTTAGCTGCCATTTGTATGTACACTGGTGAATCAGTATACAGAAAATTCAATCAGAATGTTCGGACTGGTAAAAAAAAGTATAAAATTGATATGCACAAGAGAAATGCATGGACATGGCATTCACTTGATTTTTTGTTGAGTAAAGCGATACAGATTCTTAAGGAAACACAACAGGGATGTAAATATACTTATCGTGGTACCGGACTTAATTTTAGAGAGGATGTTCTGAACAAAGAGATTCGTTTTGGCTCATTTGCATCCTCCTCTTTTGATCGTGAAGTAGCAAAAGGGTTTGGAGGCGAATCTTGTTTTGAAATCAAAACTTGTGGAGGTGCTGATGTGTCAAAATACTCTGAGTATTCTGATGAGAAAGAGGTACTGATTCCTCCATATGAAAAGTTTAAAGTCACTGCTATCAAGAAGGATGACTGGTGTAAGACTGTATTTGTGTTAAGCAGCACAGGAATAAGAAGTGACTTAAACTGTGCATTAGTGGCATCATCAATTAAGCCCCAGAAGGGCCTATGTGACACATACCCAGTTTTCGCAATAAAAATGTGTCACAATACAAAAAACTTTCTTCGATGCTTACAAAGGAGTTGCAATTTCAAAAGACTACAAGACAACCAGCGTAATTCTACAATTATTATTCTTACTAAGCCAAGTGTTATAATAATAATAATACTTGTTGTTGTTGTTCTTATAATGATGATGATAATAACTTTTTGTCATGCACATAGTATGCATCCCTGAAATCAAACAAGCCTGATGTAACCCTTTGATATAATGAAGAAGATGTCAAATATGTAAAAGTAGAAGCAACAGTTTAAAGGTTTTAAGATTATATGCAGAATTAAATGGCTTAATACATTGGTTGTCATTTTTTGTTGTTTTTTTAACACACAAATATGCCATACTGTTCTGAAAACTACAAATGTTTTTAATATCAGTCCCATTAGTTTACAAATGGGATAAAATATGTGGGTAGTAGTCATACATTTACTCGCCTTTACACAACTATTATCATGTGATTGTTAGGCATAATGTATAGCTAGCCAGTTGTTACCACAGAATAAACCGTGTGATCAGGATGTGGTTACATAAGGAGTACTTCGACTCGGCGCAGTAAAACTCCCCCTCTTCCTCTCATAATGAGAGGGAGAAGGGGAACGGATTTTTCAGCCGTGACTTTTTATTGCGCCGAGTCGAAGTACTCCCAAAAGTGCTATTCCACCATACATTATAGTTACCCTTTTTAACCCGCATAGAAAAGCGCCAGGTTTTAATTTGTGCCACCATACTTGGTCGTATAACTACTCGGTTTAAATAGGGAAAACGTTGATGTGTTTGGTCATTTCTAACTTCATCTATATTTGGTACCATTGAATGAATGGGGCTAAGCTAAATGCTATCAAAATGTCGCCGCGCGCAACAGCGATTAAGTGCAAGCACTAAGATGATAGAGGTATGTATCAACACTTCTTATAAGGTAATAACATACTTTACAGTTTTTTACAGACGCTAGGACACATTTCTCAATACTTAGGTCACTTTTGCAACTTTCAGCTTGGCAAAGCAGTTCATTTCACATTCAAAATGCACTACAACTACCAAAACACACCTAAAAACACTAACAACATGTAGCATTATACAATGTTTTCTTGTGTAAAACAAGGACGCATCTCTGTTTATAATTCACTGCAATATATGTTTGTTTTTTTTTTCGGAGGAGAACTTTCGGAGGAGAACTTTTTTTTTAATATATAAAGTAAATTATTTTACAGTACAGAAAATAGGAATACTTATTTACAGTGCACATAAGGGGAGGGGGGGGATTAAGCACCACGTAAAAGTGTAACACATAACATACATACAACAAAATAACAGACAAATTACAAAAGGACAATACAGTTGCAGTGAGACCTTATTACTGCTGGTTGAATAGAATGATCTTGAGGTTCACGTTCGTTAGTCACAGTTAGAGTATTTAAGCGGAAATGGGTTTAAAAAGGGTTGGAAAAAAAATTTATGCATGAGTTTAAATAGTGTGTGCCTATAGAGATAAAATAAATACAATTACATAATAGAAGAGAGAGATGTGTGACTAGTTATGTACACGGCTTGTAGCTATGTTTTTGTGTTAAGAAATGATAGAAATGGGGACCAGATGTCTTCAAAGGCTGATATCTGCTTCCATCTGCGTGCATTATATTTCTCTATTGAAATGTGTTCAGAAATTAAATTTATCCAATGATTGATGTTGCAAGATTTCTTTGATTTCCAGTTTTGGAGAACTACTTTCTTAGCGACAGCTAGAGAGACGAGCAACGGATTTCTGTATTTTTGGGGGATATGGATTTCAGAAATGTCGCCAATGAGACAGGGTGTTGGAGATAATGGGATTCTGTGACTCAGGATGGTGGATAATGTCTCAGTGACTGTAACCCAAAATGATTGAACTGGTTGGCATTGCCACATGGCGTGTAAATAGTCATCTATCCTACCTAAAGTGCATTGTGAACAAATATTGGTGTTATGTGGGCCCATTTTAAACATTTTACTTTGGGTGATGTGAGTTCTGTGAATGACTTTATATTGTATAAGTTGCAGGTTTGTGTTATTGGTCATGAAAAATGTGTTCCTACAGATTTGTTCCCAGTACTCAGGGTTGGAAGAGAAGGCCAAGTCAGCTTCCCACTTGGTAGTTGGGAGGTAAATTTTTTGAAGGTATTAATTTTCATAAGTTGTTCTATAAGTTGAGATGGTTGTAATGTGTTGTTGATAAGTCTGGTTTTGTGTTTAATTATAAGTTGTTGATATTGAAGAAATTGTTCTTTCCCAACCCCATATTTCTGTGTGAGTGTGTCAAATGACATGAAGTGGTGGTTCTCAAATACATGGTAAAGATGTGTGATTCCTTTTTGTGCCCATGTCGGGAAAAAAAGAGGTTTATTTCGAATTTTGAATTCTGGGTTGTGCCAAAGTGGGGTAAACTTATTTAATTCTAGTGATGATTTTGTGATTTGATTTGTTTTCCACCAGGCTGTCAGAGTTGATTGTATAGTAATGCTTTGGAAGAGGTTGGATTTCTTAATTGATTCTGGGAGGAAGGGGAGATCTGAAATTGGGATATTTATGCATTGGTTTTGTTCCAATTCTAGCCATGGGTAATTGTACTTGTGTATATTGATCCATTTAACTAAATACTGTAATTGATTTGCCAGGAAGTAATGATGGAAGTTTGGAGCCTCAAGCCCCTCATGTGATTTTTTATTTTGTAGTGTTGAGAGTGAAATTCTGGGTTTTTTATTTTTCCAATAAAATTGTGTTGTTAAAGAATTAAGAGTTTTAAACCATTTATCTGTTGGAGTGACGGGGATCATAGAAAAAAGGTAGTTAATTTGAGGTAGGGTTAATTTGAGGCTGCAATATATGTTACTGGAATGAATCAGACATGATGCAGAATTCGTCAATATTTTATGTAGTTTATTTTTTTCCACCGCATGATTCAAAAATGCAAGAATTTGTATACACACCATCCACTAATACAGATACAATGGTAATGCTTATCTACTCGGCTGTGGACAACTGTGGCTTGTCAAATTGTCCAATTGTTTTTATAGCATTTAATTTTAAGATTTAAAATATATTTCATTAAAATATTACTGTAGAAATGTTGTAAATAGCTGTCTTATTTAGTTTTGTATTATGTTATTGTTTTGAACATAAGTTTAACAGTTTTGAAAACAGTATAAGCATGAGCACACTGGCCTGTATGTATAAAGAGTTTTGGCAGTTGTTGTGTCTGAGTGAGAAAATAATTCATGAAATTTGAGAGATGTAGTTATTGAATGCATTTTGTGACAAAGCAATAATAATTTATCCTCAGTTTAGCCCACATAAACTTCTGTTGTGCTCACTGTGTGAAGAGTTTTGCAAAAGTGACCTAAATATTGAGAAATGTGTCCTAGCGTCTGTAAAAAACTGTAATATGACAAAACAATGGAGTATCCCTTTAAACTTCATTTTAGTATGTAGAAATTAAACCATTAAATTGATCTGGTTGCACATAATTAAATTTAGTGTACTGAACATAAAAATTGAGTAAATTCTACTCAAAATAGTTTAGCTATAAATATGAAGTGGGAAAACATCATAATTACGAAGTGGGAAAACATCAGGCAGAGGTCTGTGTTGTTATATTAATTTTAACTGGTGCACTGACGTTTTAGTATTACATGAACATTGTTGCCCCGTGCTGGAGTTTATGGCTATAGACTGCAGGCCATTTTATGCCCCTAGAGAGTTTTAACCTCTGTTATATTTGCATGCGTCTATGTTCCACCTGAAGTTAACACCTGGGAAGCGCAGAACGCTTTAACGAAGCTGATTATGAATATTGAGAATAAGCACCCTGATTCTGTACTTCTTGTTATGGGCGACTTTAACGCATGCCACTAGAAACATGATCTGCCCAAATACAAACAACTAGTTAGTTGTCCGACTCGGGGAGGAAATATTCTGGATCGTTTTTATTCTGTTCATAACGCAGCATATTGTTCACTTCCCCGTGCTCCTCTTGGGAACTCAGATCACTGTTTTATTCAGATGGTCCCCACCTACAAACAAAAACTAAAATCAGCAAGGGCAGTACAGTATACATCTAAAAGATGGACGACAGAGGCAATTGGGATGTTACAGGGCTGTTTAGACACCACCGATTGGGAATCCATGCGCGCCTCTTGTGACTCTATAGACTCATATACAGACACTGTGTGTTCATATATTTCATTTTGTGAGCAAACGTGTATTCCCACTAAAACTGTGGTGAAATATAATAACAACAAACCCTGGTTCACAAAATCCCTTAGGCTGCTTAGGGAAACCAAAGAGCAGGCCTATAGAGAAGGAAATGGAGATGAATACAGGCTGGCTAGACAACAGTTAAATAAAGCCATTAAGAAGGCAAAAAGTGCCTATAAGGTGAATATGGATGAACAATTTGGCACAAATGACTCCTCTTCAGCGTGGAGATCGCTAAAGCACTTGACAGGCTATAAAAATAAAAAAACAACAAGTCACACCATCTGCCAAATCAACACATTCTCATCCCATGGCGTCAATATTTGACGCCACTTGACCATGCGTCAATATGTTACGCGGAGGGTATACCTTTCGCGTCATTTTTTGACGAACTGGGGACTTCAATACTATTACGTCCGTTGCATTCTCTTTCCTATTTCCTTACCATTTTCGCGTCGGTTTAGGGTTAGATTACGCAAAATTAAACAGTGTACGCGAAATTAAACAGTTGTCACCTGGCGTTGGGGTTAGAGTTAGGTTTGGGTAGGGATGTCATTATGTAAATCTAACCCTAAACCGACGCGAAAATGGTAAGAAAATAGGAAAGAGAATGCAACGGACGTAATAGTATTGAAGTCCCCAGTTCGTCAAAAAATGACGCGAAAGGTATACCCTCCGCGTAACATATTGACGCATGGTCAAGTGGCATCAAATATTGACGCCATGGGGTGAGAATGGGTTGGCCAAATTGGCCAATGAATTTAATGTTTTACACACGATTTGAGAAATCAAAATGCTCTCATCCTTTCCCTCTGGGGGATGGCACACTTAGAGAGTGGGAGAATATTGCCCCGCAGGATAAGGTCATTTCTGACATTGAGATTGCGGAGAAGGATCCGCTGGCTCATCAACGTATGTAATTTCTTCGCAAAGTTAGAAATTTAAACCTGGATTCTGTTTTTATGAAAATGTTTTACACTTGCTTTATTGAATCAATTCTTACCTTTTAATTTATCTGTTGGTATGGTTTCCTCTTGGAGAAGCAAAAGAACTGTCTGACTTCTGTAGTCAATGTGTGTAAAAAAATAGTTGGAACTGCTTTAAATGACCTCAGTGAGGTGTACAGGGTCAGATGTGTGAAGAAGGCTAAGGCTATTATCGCTAATCCTTCCCATCCCTTGTGTCAAGAGTTTTTAATGTTAAATTCTGGGTGCCGCTATAATGTTCCGCAGTGTAAGACCAATAGATTCAAAAAGTCTATGATCCGAAGAGCTATTAGTTTTTTAAATGATTGAGTAAAACATACTGTATTATTATATGTTTTGTATGTTGTATGTAACTGCTGCTGTAAACCAAATTGCCCCACGGGGGACAAATAAAGCTAAACAAACAAGGATGTGTATCGGCTTTTTAGCCGACAAAATGTAAGGAAAGCGAGCGGCCCTGATGGGATTTCACCTGCCACCCTCAAGTACTGTGCTAGTCAGCTAGCTCCAGTTTTTACAGACATTTTTAATCAATCAATTGTTTTATGTAGGGTTCCGAGTTTTTTTAAGTCATCAACTATTATTCCAGTGCCGAAGAAAGACAAAGCGGTGGACTTAAATGACTACAGAACGGTGGCACTTACATCAGTGGTCATGAAATGTTTGGAGCAGTTGGTTCTGTCACATCTTAAACCTATCACAGCACCTTATCTTGATCCACTACAGTTTGCTTACAGGGCAAACTGTTCGGTAGATGATGCGGTCAAATTAGGACTGCATTATGCTCTGGACCATCTTGACTCTCCTGGCTCCTATGTAAGGATGTTGTTTGTGGATTTCAGTGCAGCCTTTAATACCATTCTACCCAAGCGATTGTGGGAGAAGCTGTTACTGTTGGGCGTAGGACCCTCTATCTGCCACTGGATTATGGATTTTCTAAGTGACAGACAACAGTATGTGCGGCTTGGACAGCACATGTCTGATTGTCAGACTACTAATATCGGAGCTCCACAGGTCTGTGTGTTGTCACCATTTCTCTACTCACTGTACACTAATGATTGTACTTCTAATAATGATTCCATCAAGCTGATTAAATTTGCAGATGATACTACATTAGTCGGACTTATTAAGGGGACCGACGAGTCTGCTTACAGGCAGGAAATGTCCAAATTGGTTGCCTGGTGTGATGATAACAACTTAGAGCTTAATCAGCAAAAGACTGTGGAAATGGTGATAGATTTTCGTAGAACACCAGCCTCCCTTCCTCCTTTAATCATCAAGAGTTCTGCTGTGAAGAAGGTCGAGTCTATCAAATTTTTAGGCACTGTTATTACAAATGACTTAAAATGGGAGGAAAATAGTTCCTCCATTCTTAAGAGAGCTCATAGGGGAATGTTTTTTTAAGACAGTTAAAAAAACTGAACGTTTCCAGCTCTATTCGGTCCAGTTTTTACAGAGCCACTGTGGAAAGCCTTCTCTCAGCATCCATTACTGTTTGGTTTGCTTCAGCATCAGCCCTGGCGAAGGTCAGACTACAGCGTATTGTGCGCACAGCAGAGAGGCTGACTGGAAAGAGGCAGCTGTCACTTAATGACCTATATGAGGCCAGAAAAGGGCAGCTAAAATTGTTGCTGATCAGTCCCATCCAGCAAGTGACATTTTTAAGCTGCTTCCTTCAGGAAGAAGGTACAGAGCAGTGAGGACAAGGACCTCACGCCATTAAAAAAATTTTTCCCAAGAGCCATTTCCCTTAAGAATAGCCGATTTAGCACATTTTGGACTATTTTATTATTTAATTGATTGTTTTTGTGGCATGTTTTGGTAGCTATATGTATATATGTTGTATGTTGAGTTGTGTGTTACTGATAGCCATATCAAATTCCTGTGTATCTGCTGATACATTTGGCGAATAAAGTGATTCTGATTAATATAATTAATCAGAAATTACTAATTAAATATAAGTACACTCAATTCATAAATTATAAGTACACTCAACTAAAAAAAATATATCTGAAGTTACATATTTACTGTGTGCATCTTCTTGCCATAATAAAATTAAGTAAATTCCACATAACTTTTTCAGTGTGCGTGTGTCTCTTTTAATGCAAAGAAAGCTTCTGTTCCCCTCCCCATATGCAAAGTAGGGGGTAGAGAGCTTACACATGTGATTGGACTACATCAAAACATGTGTCTCTGGCAGATGGTTGAACTATGCATTCATAAGGCAGAGTCTGTGAGCAGGCATGGGCGTAATCAATGTGACATCACATTGATAGGAGATCCTCACCAGCCTGTTTTGTGTGACTGTTGTTGTTTAAAGGAGATTACACAAAGAATAATAGATGGATTTGTATAATAACACACTGGAAAAAAATGTTATGTTGAATTTACTTAATTTTATTATGTCAAGAAGATGCACACAATTAATTTATCTAATTCCAGATATATTTTTTTAAGTTGAGTGTACATATAATTTATCAATTGAGTGTACTTATGTTATATAAGCAATTTCAGATTAATTATATTTATAATTATTTTGAGTAGAATTTACTCAATTTTATGTTCAGTACACTAAAATTAATTATGTGCAACCAGATTAATTTAATGGTTTAATTTCTACATACTAAAATGAAGTAATTTAGCTGGGAAAGCATGCTGGGAAGTACAAGCCCTGCCTAGTTAGTTATATTTACTTAAATAATTTAAGTAGTTTCAACATAAAATTTCCTTCCTTCCTTCTACAAATTTGGGTGGATTTTACATGATAAAATTAAGTGAAATGTAATAAATAATTTGTTAATTTAGAATTACTTAATATTTTGTGTTATTTTTACTTTTTCATTTTTAATAGAATTTAATAATTTCTTTTAAATTAAATTTACTAAGGCACATAATTTTTTTTTCAGTGCAGGATGTTCCTCCACACACACACTGGCGACTCATTTTTTGATAGAAAAACAGGGGGGCTTTTTAAAGGGTCTCGTCTTAGTGACAGCTTTTGTATCTACATTTCTGAAAGAGTATGCATTGTGCTTGTTGTGCAAAACCGTGCAGCATTTCACGTCTTAAGGTTTTCCAGCCCCCCGTTTTTCCAGTTTTTTTTGTAATTTTGTGCCACCCAAATCATATTTTATTAGATCTGGTGTATGAGAACTTACATTTTTTTTATTCTGCTTTTACTTTATACTTTCCTTTAATCTAGTCATACAGTAGTTTTATTTATTTTTTATTTTTATGTGCAAAATTTCTAAAACATAGATTTTGCAGATGATAAATTATGGAGGAAGCGTTTATTTAATATTTACATTCGATACATTGTTTTAAGAAAGTACTGTATGTTTACTAGTATTGGGTGTCTTTGACCCGCCTACTTTTCAGAAAGTATAAAACCCTCTGAGTTTGTTCCTCATTGCCACTCTTTCTTCATACATACAGGTATGATACCTTAACCACTTGAATTACTTTATTGAACTTAAACTTTTAAACTGTATTAGATCTAACACAATGTTGAATTTGTTGTTTTGAAGTTTCTTGACTGTATTATATTCATACCTGATCTACATTCGTTGTGCATTTGAGGATTCAGACTACATCATGATGTTGACCACTGCAGCTCTTATTCTCATTGTCACCAGTAAAGTTGTCCTAGGACAGGTAAACTTGAATAATACGTGTGTATATTACTGTACAATCATTAAGTGAAGTTATTATTTCTCATTGCTAGGATGACAGAAAGTATTTTGGAGGAGATATTTTTCAATTGGATATGGCAGTGAATTCAGTTGATGACCGATATGATGGCTGTAGAGAGAAGATGGAAAACCTGGTGAGAACAAAATATCTAAAACAAGAAATCTGTGCTGACTTATCTGGCTTTGGAGCAGCTTGGATAAACAGTACAGGAAAAATATCTGAATCAAAAAAATTGAAAATGCACCATTTAAGTGCCATCACCGTGTACACTGGTCTTACAGTTAACCGTGAATTCAATCAGGATGTTAGGACTGGTAGACAAAAATACAAAGAAAAGAAATACACATGGTTTTCGCTTCATTTTTTGTTGACAGAAGCGATACAGATTCTTAAGAAAAAGCAAAATAAATGTAAATTAACTTATCGTGGTACCAAAGTTATGTTTAATGAAAATGTTCAGAACAAAGAGATTCGATTTGGTTCATTTGCATCCTCCTCTCTTGAACGTAAAATAGCAAAGCGGTTTGGAAACGAATCTTGTTTTGAAATTGAAACATGTTATGGTGCTGATGTGTCAAAATACTCCTATTTACCTTATGAGAAAGAAGTGTTGATTCCCCCGTATGAAACATTTAAAGTCACTGCTATAAAGAAGAGAGGTGCCTGGTGTAACACTGTGTTTAAACTGGAGAGCTCTGGGATAAAAAGTAACTTAAACTGTGCAGTGGCATCAGTCGAGCCCAGGAGATATCACAATGTCATTATCTCTGACTGATCTGCATTTACCTCTTTATTTTCTTTCTTTATATTAAGTGTTGCTTTCATTGTACTACCACCATTCGTTGAAAAATAAAAATGTTTTAAAGAACTTTATTAGTTTTACTGACTGAAAACTGAAAAGCATATAAATAACTGCATTATTTCATTGCCTGCATTCTACTTTACGTGTAAAGGCTCTCTAAAAATAAATGACTGTTGGTCAGTTGTGACCACAAATGTCAGGGTCTGTAATTCCCCAGTAACAACCACTAAAACTAACACATCCTGACTCATCAAGGTACTGTGAGTCATTAACCTGTACGACTTAAAGGATCAATGTATCGCTTTCCTGTCTTTTTTGTTAAAAATTAGCTAGTACAATATTTTACATATATTGTTATCATTTGTGCAAGCAGCTTATTATTACAACCTATAGTTTGCCTTATGCATCAGATCAAGATGCATTGCATAAATGGTTTCATAAACATTTAAGGTTTATGGTGAAATTCAAACTTATTTTGGAGCACCTAACACACCCCTAACCTACAGTATATTTCACCAATAGCCATGGGCCTATACAGTAAATGTATTGATATTATTGATGATTTTTTTTATTAAAATATGTATAAGTGAACCTGTTTATACTGCAGTCAGATTGTGCTACAATAGCAGCTCTTTTTATTCATAAAAAACATAATTTTAACTGTTATGGATTTAGTTTCATTTCTTACAGTTTTTCTATCCTATTTATAAAGGATCAAAAATGTTTTCAAAAATTAACGTAACAAGGTAAAAAGGTGTTTTTAAATGTCATTTTTACTTTTTCTATTGTATGTTACATTTCTTTACAATAGTCTCACCATACACCTCATACTCATTCTCACCATGTGGCTTCTGAGAAAAGGTGTGAACTTAAAACCACCATCATTTCCCTTTCACATTTTCATAAGGTGTCTGTGGATTGCACCCCTTGCAAACTCAAGTCTGAATTTTGACAAGTTACACTTTTATATAAATTCTGTCCTGATAAAGTTATATTTGATACAAACCCATAAACTATGGGAAAACACAACGGGCCCTATTTTAACGATCTGAAACGCAAGTGACTTTGTGGGCAGTTCTGGGGCGCTGTTACTATTTTTCCGGCGTGAGAAATAACTCTTGCGCCGGGCGCAAATCAATAAGGGGTTGGTCTGAAGTAGGTTCATTATTCATAGGTGTGGTTTGGGCGTAACGTCAAATAAACCAATCAGAACGCTATCCAACATTCCCTTTAAACGCAAGGGCGCAAGTTCCATTGCGGGTTGCTATTATTATGACGGATTTACCAGGCGTACGCCAGGAGCGGTTCACAGCCGAGGAGACCGACGTTCTTGTAAGAGCAGTCAAAGACAGAGAAGTTGTTTTGTATTGGGACAGGAGAAACCCGCCCAAATCAGCGTAGGTTAAACAGGCGTGAGAGGAAATAGCCACAATTGTCTCATCAGCTGGCATCCCCATCGTTGCGCCAAGCGCTACAATGATGTCAGGAGATGGGGGAATCCCAAGCTTGCCAGCATAAATCGGGCACGCCATGTCACGGGAGGTGGATCTGCCTCTACACAGAACCTGACGCCAACAGAGGACATCGCTGCGTCCACCCTCACCGCTGAAAGAGTTTGGAGGCTTTGAAATCAGACCCAAGAAACGCAAGCAAGGTCCAACCCCAAAGTACACTTACAAATCAAGTTCATATACATTAAGGTTTCTTATGAAAATATTTAAATCGTTATTTGCATGATAATTTTTTAATGCAGCCACACAATAAATAAAAACTATCACCACAATGCTCACCACTATGATTTCCCTTATCTTGTGTATTAATATTTTTAAGTGTAACAATTTATGATTTGCAAAAATAACTGTTGCATCTGTGTAGATTAGATGCAAAGTGTGTGCGCGTTGTGCACGCTATACATTATGGTCAAGCATGCGCCCTTAAAATAGCATAATGAACAACGCGCAACGCGCCACTGACTTAAAACTTTTTTTTCCTGGTCAGTGGCGCAATTGTTTTTTGAAACTGCAAAATAGCATTAGGGATGGTTTGCTCCGGAACACGCCTCTTTTTTTGCGCTGAACTGCCCAGGGAGCGCAAGTTCATTCCCTAGTTTGCCGACGTGCGTCTGTGGAGGGAAAAACCCGCTGTGCGCCGGTGCAAAATACGAATGATACATGTGTCACTGACAAAGTCAATTGCGCTGGGTGCAAGATAGGGTCCAACATGTTTTTTTATTATATGTTCTATGAGATGTACCAAAAATGTAACTATTTTATTTATTTATTCTTTTTTTTCCAAAAATCATAAATGTAAGTAATTTTTATGACCATTTCCACCCAGTTTATCATCTGATTTGTGTGTTTCCCAATATTTCCGCATTTCTGATTTGAGCGTTTGGCATGATTTGATGTCCTGCCCACTTCTATGATTGACATATAAGGTAACCCTTAGTGGCAGCCAGTGACTTCTCTTCCAAGGGGTGCAAATTCAAAATATGTGTGCATCACGTGAACTTACATGCATCATGCGTCATGTCAAAATACGTGCCTGCTGCACATCCGTCAAAAGGATTTATGATAAACAGACGCACCACGGTACAGGAAAACAGCTGCAGATTTTGGCTCCGCCCTTTTAGTCTGCATTCTTTCAAGTTCATTGCAATTTCACAGCCATGGCACAGAACAGTGCCAACATCAAAGTACAAATGTGTGTACATTAACTGACAGATGACATCTGCACCTGTGTAGTACTTTATGAAACCAGTTTACATAATGTGATGCAGGAGCAATACAAGACATGTTCAATCCTATCTCCAGTGAAAACAGATCTTAACACACTATGCTTTGCGTCGTGCCACATTACCACCTTGGGTGTGCATTATTTTCTTATAATTCAATGGCCGGTCGTCAATTATTCCTTACGTATTATCTGTCAGAGGTTGTGACTCAAAAAAGGTTGAGAACCATTGATCTAGATAGAAGTCTGTTGTAAAGCATAACATGATCAGGTTCCTTAAGGGGGTGAGGAGGTTCACCCCCTCTCCATATCCTTTTGGGACCTGTCCATGGTGCTGAAAGCACTCCAGGGTGCCCCATTCGAGCCTTTGAATTCAGTCAAACTAAAGAGATTCTATCCTCTGAAAACACTGCTCTTGGTTGCATTGGCTTCGATAAAGATGGTAGGGGACCTGCGCGCTTTTTCAGTCCATGATTCGTGCCTCATGCCAATGTGAATTGGCTTTTTTTAGGTATACTTGAAGTAGATTGGACTCTCTGGCTAGATTTCGGATTTGCCTATAATCGACGTGATGTCTCTGTTCCCTTCCGTAGGGAACAAGGGTTACGCAAGTAACCAAGCTATTATGGAAAATTAAAAAAACATATTTGAACATTAGATACATTTTACAGTTACTCTAGTACAGTGGTTCTCAACGTTAAGGGCGATTTATAGTCGTGCGTAGGTCCTACGGCGTAGCTACGGCGTAGGCTATCCGTAGCCTGTGCGTATCTCTGCGTAGCCTGACGCGCACCTCACAAAATTTCTAACAGCGCGTCGGCTCTACGCAAACCGTAAGCGCTGTGATTGGTCCACCAAAACCCCTCCCGTCAGGTAGAAAAACTGCGTCATAGGTATTTCCGTTTGAGACGGTGAAAACAAAGATGAGCCAAGTTGAGGAGTGATTTAACTCAAACTGAAACATAAGTCGCTGTTTATTTACTTCCATCACTGTGGTCTTCTCAAATTATACACAACAAGTTGCTATTTCTTCTTCGTTTGTGGGTTAACTTGCTTAGCTTCTTCTGCTGCTACTGTGGTTACACGCGTGATTACTGCCAACCAGCGGTTTCGCGTGTGTTTGCACGTCGACGCGGACGGCGACGCACAAGTATAAATGAAAACCGACGCGGAACCTACGCCGTCGCTGCTACGCCGTAGGACCTACGCACGACTATAAATCGCCCTTTATTCCTGGAGGCCCACTGCCCTGCACATTTTGTATGTCTCCGTTATTCAACACAGCTGATTCAAATCATCAGCTCATTAGTAGAGATCTCTGTGAACTGAACAGTGTCTGTCAGATGAGAGAGACATTCAAAATGTGCAGAGCAGTGGGCCTCCAGGAACGAAGTTGAGAAACAATGCTCTAGTACATTACTGTCATAAATATTTGCAGTCGGCCTACATTGTAATATAATTTTTACAACAGCAGACAAAAAGAAATCGAGCCTTTACCACAGGCTCATTTTACAAACTGAATGCAGCATGATCTGTGTAGGAATGCAGAAAGATATTCACTTATCGCCACCTATAGTACAGATGTAATGATATAAAAATCACTGAATGAATTAGTAAATGAATGAAAATGATCATTGAAATCATTTGACCTAACACACTTGTTTGAACATGGCTGCATGTTAGTCCACTTTAAGACATCCAATCAGAAGCTTTAATGACTCCTCCTTCTCCCCACAGCCATCCTAAAGGGCATTTCGTTTTCGTGGGGGTCACACTTCATAAAGTGAGAAACAGACTAATCAACCAAAACCATTTGAAATAGACCAACACAAGGCTGTCCAGTCTACAACAACAACAAAATACATACCTCATGCCTACTGGGGATAAATGTGGGGTGCTGTTGCTCTCAGCTCGATCATTACATACAGTTGCCAACTGAGCCAAGCGCTCAATTTTCAAACATAATTATCTCACTTAAAATAGTCTAGAAACTACAAAAATATTTGGAAAAATAAAAATACATTTATCATCATTTATTAATCTTTGCTAATGCTAGCTAACGCAAAAATATAAATGTTTTACTGGCATAAACTCAGAATCAGGAACAAACTCACGGTATATTATTGATGTATGTTTATGTGCAGTCATGACCCCTGCTGGAAACATTAAAATCACACATGAGCTGCTGTGTATTAAAAACTATGTGGTAATACAAATGTATTATTCTGTCAAAAACTACACTTTGGGGCAGTTTCCTGTACAAAACTAGTTATATTTCCTAATTAAACTATGGTCAAGTCCTGGCTTAAGCTTATCCCTGTCTGGGAACCCACCCTTAACTATAATTAAACCATGATTTTTTTTTCTAAGTGCAGGTATCCCTTATTTATCACATTATAATTACAAGATAATAAAGACAGCTCTAATTAAGAATTGGAGACAAAATATTGATTTAAAATATTTTATTATTATATTATAAACAAAACAACAAATATGCAACAAACGTGTTAAGCTGCATTTAATTCTGCTTGTGATAAAAAAATCGATTCTCATTTGGGTCATTTAAGCTGCAATCCTGAAAGCTAGCTTAATATATCAAAGAAAAATGATAATATGTAAATGCTGATCAGTCGGAGATAATGACATTGTGATATTTCATGGGCTTGCCTGATGCCACTGAACAGTTTAAATTACTTATTATTCTGTAGCTCTTCAACACAAACACAGTCTTACACCAGTCGTTATTTTTTATATCAGTGACTTTAAATGTCTCGTATGGGGGAATCAACACCTCTTTCTGATCACGTTTCCATGAGTATTCTGACACATCAGCACCATGACAAGTCTTGATTTCAAAACAAGATTCAGTTCCAAATCCCATTGCTACAAACTGATCAAGAGAGGAGGATGCAAAAGAGCCAAAACGAATCTCATCGTTCTGGTCACCATCAAATATATCCCAGGTACCACGATAAGTTGATATGCATACATTTTGCGTTTGCTTAAGAGTCTGTATTGCTTGTGTCAACCAATAGTAAAGTGTATACCATGAGAATTTCTTGTTTTTGTATTTCTCTCTACCGGTCCTAACATCCTGATTGAATTCTTTATATAGGCCTGGTACAGCACCAGTATACACATAAATGGCAATTAAATGGTTTCTAGCTAAGTTATCTTGTGGTTTAGGGAATTTAATTTTACTGAGATTCCAAGCTTTTCCAAAGCCTGATTTATTATCATCAATTTCTTTGTTAAAATAATCTCTCTCCACCTGTTTTTTCATCTTCTCTGTACAGCCATCATACCGGTCATCAACTGAATTCTCTGCCATACCTAAAGGAAATCTCTGTCCTTTAATAGCTCGTCTGTCATCCTATATCCAAAAATATAATAACTTTAGTAATAATGTAATCATGATTGTACAATAATATACAGAATCATAATTCAATCTTACCTGTCCTAGGACAACTTTACTGGTGACAATGAGAATAAGAGCTGCAGTGGTCAACATCCTGATTTAGTCTGAATCCTCAGATGAACAATGAATAAAGATCAGATATGGATATAATACAGTAAAGAAACTGCAAAAGACAACAAATACAACATTGTACTACTAATCCAAAATCTTTGCACAGTACAAAACTGGGCACACTGTAGCTTCGAGCATTTCTTATTTATTCAAAATTTTATTTGAGACATTTTACACATTTAGTTTTTAAAGCAAATATTAACTGTAAATATATAATTGGTGATTTTTCTCCAAAAAAATAAAATTAAATTAAAAACGAAATGGTGCTTTAATAGTACCACAAGCTTGTTATCATAGAGGAACCATTTTTAGAGAGTTACAGAAAACATACTTTATATATCGCCTCTGTACAACCATATAGGTGGTGCTAAAGGATCTTTTTTAAAGAGTGTACAAGGTTTCATAAATAGAGTAACAATTCTCAAAGTTTAAGTTTAGTAAAGTAATTTAAGTGTATAGAACGTTAAGATATCATACCTGTATGCATGAAGAAAGAGTGGCAATGAGGAACAAACTCAGAGGGTTTTATACTTTCTGAAAGTAGTAGGCGGGTCAAAGACACACTAAATACTAAGAAAACATCATCAGTTCTTAGAAAACTCATCACATCTGAATATATTAACAGTTTATAAAACTTCTGAGAATTATAACACCCAGGTTTTTATTTGTCTGTGTCAGGATGTTTGTAAATACACTCCAACTATAATTATGCCAAATATAGTTATTGTTTTTTAATGATAATCATACATTTTTGCACGTTTAACTTTGTACAAATTTATATAAATAAGCTATCTTGATAAATATGAATTAATTCTTGTCAGATCAGGCTGGTTTGTGTCAGGTCGCTGGTTCGAGTATCACGGCCAGCAAGTTGTTGCAGCAGGCAGTGATGCAGTAGCTGCTCAGGGCTCAGTGTGGGTATGTCAGTGTTGGGTGTAACTAGTTACTTAGTAATAAGATACTGTAATTTAATTACTTTTCCCTTAAAAAAGTAAAGATATGGATTACACTTATTTTTCTTGTAATCTAATTACAGTTAGCCTACTTCTGATGTAATTAAATACTGTGACTGTAAAACTATTATGTATACTATAATACAATAGTGTTGACCCTAATGGCCATAGGTTTCTATGATACAGCGCTACTATGGTTCAAGTCTTACCTCTCAGGTAGGTCATTTAAGGTATCCTGGAGAGGTGACGTCTCCGAACCCCAACATCTCAATACCCGGGAACCTCAAGGCTCTGTACTTGGACCCATGCTCTTTTCGATATACAACTAACTAACCCTTGGCTATGTACACTGTGTTATACTTGATGAGACTATTTCTAACGCACTTATGTATTGCTGTTCTTATGTTGCTATAATTGCTTCTATTGTTTACCTCATTTGTAAGTCGCTTTGGGCAAAAATGTCTGCTAAATTAATAAATGTAATCTAAATGTAATTTTCTAGAGGGAGGGAAGCTCACCTCCTACAACATGGCGGGCAGTTCGTACCACCCTCTGTAGTGCTTTGCAGTTGCCAGCAGTGTTGTTCCCATACCAGGCGGTAATGCAACCAGTCAAAATGCCCTCCACTGTGCAGGTGTAAAAAGATCTGATGATCCTAGGGCTCATCCCAAACTTCTTCAGGCACCTGTTGAAAAATAAGCGCTAATTCAGCATTGCATCAGTGTAAACAGTCCATGGAAGATCCTCAGTGATGTGTACGCCAAGGAACTTGAAGATTTTGACCCATTCCACAGGTGTTCCATCTATGGTGATTGAAATCCACCATGGTCTTGTTGATGTTGAGTAAGAGGTGGTTCTCCTGACACCAGTGTCTCAGAGCACACACCTCCTCTCTGTTAGCCATCTCATTATTTTCAAAGCCTACCACTGTTTTATCATCAGCGAATTTGATGATGACGATGAAGCTGGAGCTGTGTGTTGCTACACATTTATGTGAGTACAGGAAGTACAAAAGAGGGCTAAGAACGCAGCCCTGAGGAGCACCTGTGTTGAGAGTCATTGAGTAGGAGATGCTGTTTCCCATTCTGACCACCTGATGTCTGCCTGACAGGAAGTCCAGGATCCAGCCACACAAAGATCTGTTTAGGTCTGTTGCTGCACTATGGTATTGAATGTTGAGCTGTAGTCCAATAACAGCAATCTCACATAGGTGTTCTTGTTATCCAGATAGGACAAGGCAGTGTGTAGGGGGTGAAGGCTTAGGCATCATCTGTAAAGCAATTGCTGCGGTAAGCAAGCTGCAGAGGGTCTAAAGAAGCAGGGAGTACAGAGCATATCGTCGCTGCCTGATGAAACTCATGTATGTCCAAAACGGTTACTTTTCAGGAAGTGAAAAAAACCACTGTATTTGAAATGCAGTTGAATGTAGCGTTGTCATACTTGGTACGCCATCTTTACATGTAACCATATTCTTGCCAGTGTAATGATATTATCCACATTTGACCAAAATTGAGTAAATGGAAATACGTGCATATTTTACAGTAATGGTGGTCGATACGCGTTCTTCCGATCATCATTAGAATGGCCAAGTCACGTTTCATATTGACAGATAAATACGCTCAGTTTATTAAATAGCCTACGTCTTAGTTTAATTAATACGCTTAGTTTATTTAATATTAATTATAAATGTATTAAATGTCTCTTGCAAACTATGAAGGGACAATGAATCAATACCCTGACATGGTAATGCTAGACAGATACTTTGTTTGCACAGTCCTACCATAATTTTGTCACTCCTAGATGTACGTCTGGCGTCAGGGGGGAAACGTTTACATCCATGAAGGTAAGCCATTGTCTCACCAGGTTGTGTTTATTCGGCTATCCAGTGCTGAGCTTCGATGAAACTTGACAGCTTTGACACCAAATGGATATTCCTGAAAATCAGATGACATGATTTTACAACTTTTCATTGGCCATTTAAATATGTGAAGCATACTGTATACAGAAATGAACCTGGACATTCAATCCGTCGAAAATCTCAAAATTGGCAAAATGGACATACGTGGTTTTCATCGGACAGCGACGATATGTAATCTCAAAACCATTGCTGAAGATGGTTGTGAAAGTAATAGGGCGCCAGTCATTTAAGCATGTGATTGTGTTTAGGATTGTAGTCCACATTTTAATCCCTGGGTGGGGCTCCACACTATACGTTACTGTGACTGTTTTCCTTCTCCTTTTTATATTATTGGCTGTAGGCCTATTCACATTCAACCTTCACTATTAAATTGCCAAACAATCTTAATAAGCCTGATTATCATGAATTAACTCGGTGCGAATGCATTTCCTTGATTGATGTTTCAGCCTGCAAGGTTTTAAACTTTCGTTCCTTAAATGCAAATCACACGAGTTAGTAATGTTGTTGTCGCTGTCATATCATTATTATGGGAACTGCAAAGATAAATCTGACTTTATTAATAAAACTGAACATCAAGGCTAAACTTTTAGTCTGGCCTTAGCTTAACCTGCATGTCCCTGGGCTGTGAGAGAAAACCGAATACTTGGAATAAACCCTGACAAAAGGAGAACTTCAATCTCTACACAGAAAGGCCTCTGCTGCTACCCGCTGTGCCACCTTCTCTTCCTATTGCACTTAAACATTTAGATTTCTGCATCAATACACATCGTAAAAAACCTCTTGAAATAAAATTTTATTTGCTTATTAACTGTTGTTCTGTAAAGCTTAATTTCTTAAGCCGATGCTGTTGAGTAAAATAGAGGATCTGTGTGTCACTTAGAACAGAGCAGGGGCCTCATTTATAAAGCTTGAACATAGGATTGTATATATACCAGGGTTCCCACACCTTAGTTAACTTCGAATTCAATTACCTTTCAAGGACTTTCCATGTCCAATACCCTCAAATTCAAGGACTAAATGCGGGAACACTTTTCAAGTGAGAGCAAGGTTACATCGTGTTACCTTTTAAGATACATTGTTACAGTTCCCTTTCGAGGGAACTCGCGCTGCGTCACTGCGGTGACACTTTGGGGACACCTCCAGGGGTAAGTGCGTCTGAATGTGTATATCAAATTCAACCAATGGTGAGGCTTAACGACAAAAACAGGGTGACGTGGGAGGCAGTAAGTATATCTCTATCTGAAATATTACCAAAGACGACGTTACAGGGATGCAGGAAGTATGGCAAGGGAGACGCAGCGTCTCGTTCCCTTCTCAGGGAACAACAGTTACATACTGTACGTAACCCGAGGCATTTTCATTTGTCCAACACAACTATGGAAATAAATCAATTTTGGTATGAATCAACATTCGCATACAGAAGATATAAGCATTTAAAGTGAACAGTTAAGCACGTGTGCTTAAAAAAACTAGCATTTTTATGATATTATCCTACACTACACAGGGAATATGGATTTTCTTTCCAGAAAACTTCTTGCATAAAATAGATCAAGCACTTTCAATGACCTGTATCTATTTAGGTATATTTTCAAAAACTTCCCAGGGCCTTGAATTTTTTCCCCCAGATTCACAAACTTTCAAGAATTTCAAGGACCTGTGGGAACCCTGATATACTTATTTCCCATACATTTTTTTTTATATTTTAAATTTAAATATTGTTTGCAAAAATGTACTGTGTAAGAGGACACTGATATGTGTGAAGGGTTGTCGCTGTTGAAAGTTGATATGTGCGGTCAAGAGGTGTGGCTATGATATCTACCATCAAGGGTTAACACAGAGCCATGAAGTAAACTACTACTGTCAACTAGTAAACTAATACTGTCAACATTCAAACTTTACTGTTTTAGTATTGCAATGTACAATGTGTGTTGATTATTAAAAGGCTGTGGAAACAGAATAACCAGATTTAAAACAGATGACAGATAATTTTTAAACAAAAGAAAACATCTCTAAACATATTTCCTTCATTGGTCAAAACCTCATTCACACCATATGTATACCTCATTTACACTATATGTATACCTCATTCACACCATACTCATCATGATACTCAGCAAACTCTCACCATTTGTTTTCTACAAATAAATGTTCATTTGTGGTTTGCCTTGTTCATCCTTGTCTTACTAACACCTCTTTCAGCAAGAACCTAGTTGTAGTATAGTTATCCATTTCAGTTTAAGTTTATGTTTTTTGTTTTAACACTTTAAAACTGGCTTTCACATTTATGACCAGTGATGGGCTGATGTCTTCTGATGCCCTGTTGTAGTGTTAATCTTTTTTTTTATCTGTCATCTCTGTCTGTTTTTATACCTCTATACCATTGTATCTATCAAGCTTATTCAGGAAGTCCAACCCTGTGACATCATAGGCTGCATTCTGCAAGATGGCCGTACCATTGCATTGAAAACTGTAACAAAACAATACAATACAATACAATAAAAGTTTATTTGTATAGCACATTTAAAAACAATTTAGAATTGACCAAAGTGCTTTACAGAGACGAGAAACAAAAATAGATAAAACAATTTAAAATAAAAATATGAAATAAAAATAACAGTAAGAATCAAATGACATTGAAAGCCAATGAGAAAAGGTAAGTTTTCAGGGCAGATTTAAAAGTAGAGAGAGTTTGGGCAGCTTTTATGTGGGCCGGGAGACTGTTCCATAACTTCGGACCAATGACTGCAAAGGAGCGGTCACCCCTGTTTGTAAGTCTAGTTCTAGGGACAAACAATAAATCAGAATGTCCAGATCTAAGAGCTCTAGACTGAGACGGCAGGTGCAGAAGTTCTGATTAGTACTGTGGTGCCTGGTTCCTCAAAGACTTATAAACAAATAGCAAAACTTTAAAATCAATCCTGACTTATTTACATTTATTTACAAACCTTCTTATTTCATATAAAAATTATTTATTAATGGAGTAGAAGTCAATTTACTAAAAAAAAGTTAAATAGTCTGACTGCTTTATTTTACTTTAAGTTTAAGTTAATTTCACCATATCTGGTGATATTATTTCAACTCTCCTAATGTCTCTCTGGGTGCATCCCAATTCAGGGGCTGCGGTTTTCCAATTTTAAGTATTCTAAAGCCAATGAGGTCACCGGGCTGCAATGAAGGCTGTCCCAATTCGAAGGCTCCTTCACCTGCAGCCTACAAATGTGGCCTTTGTTTCCCCTGAAACCCAGGATCCATAGATGAATCCGTCACAGCCTTAGCTATCCCAAGATAATGCGTGCCGGTTGATGTCTGGGTATTTTGAAAAAAACATTAAGAATTGTAGTAAAAATATTTAGGAATTTAGAGGTCCTTTTCACTGATTTACTATGATTAAATTATGTTTTAAGGATGTGAATTAATATCTGTGTTAATATTATTGCTGCAATATTGTTCACGTTGGGTTTAATTTTGTATATTTCTAAGGTCACCCTTCGTGTTAGATTTAGAAGTGCAGTTAAAGTTCATTTCCTGTGGCAAAGTTGTTCAAACCTTCATTTATTGACAGCAGGCAAAAATGTAAACTGCTGGTTAAATTAACATGCAAGCTTGTGAAATTTTGTGACTCGCAAATCATCAAGTATACTACAGTATAATGTAATGTTAATAGGCCAGATCAAACAAGTATGTTTTTAAAAGAGGCTTATAAATGGAGATAGAAGGTGCCACTTTGATCTCAAGCCAAGCGGCAGGTTGTTCCATAACCGGGGCCCTAGCTACCTAGCCTGGTCCAACCAGACTCTCGTACATTCATTTCATTTGTACAGAGAGTCTGGGTACGCTCCATTGCAAAGCGTTACTTCCGTTAAGGAGGGTCCTCTGTTGAAGTTTAAAACTATTGGACCTGCCCAGAGTCGCTCAGGATCTGCCATAGCCAATCGCTAACGTGTGGTCGTGATGTATATCATGCGCCAAAACCGGCCGGAAACAAGTCCGAATGTTCAGACCAACAAAACTTAGCAAACATTGTTCTTGCATCGCCTTAACATCTGTATATTCGGCAGTTTTGCATCAATGGACCGTATAGCTTTTCTCACGTCTTTCTCCGCTGGTAATTCGCGCACGCATCTCTCTCTCTAACTCTCTCCCACGGGTCCTTCTCTTTCAGTTCTCTGTCTCTCTCTTTTAATAATGAATTTAAATAAATATGATAATTCATTTAAATAAAAGCAATACAATGGCACTACTTTATTTAAAGCGGACGGAGTGCGAGCCTTAACTTAAGAAAATGACCGTCATTTTTACCCGTCTGTTAAAACATTACACTGTAAACATTAATTACAGCTTTAACTTGGCAAATAACCAAGGTATAAGCGGGATAATCCTCGGATAGCCATGCATTAAAGGGTTTTAATGCACTTCGCAGAGGCAACCACCTTCCGCTACGCGTCGGGTGGTTCTTCGCCTCTACGTCGTGCATTAAAACCCTTTAATGCATGGTTAGCCGGGGATTATCCCTTACATATTGCACGGCTGGAAAATTGTTGTATACTTTAAATTTAAAGAACATCAACAGCTGAGCTTATAGGCCAGTTCATACAATATACTGAGACTTGACCTGTTTAAACCAGTTACAGTAAATGAAGCACTAAACCCATCTCTAACCCAGTTTACTTCAAGTATTTTGTCAGTATTTTGTGTATTATTATTGTATGCATGTCCATAAATGCAACTTACAGTACTTGTGTTGTTCATTGATATTACAGCAATGTCCCACTAGATGGCAGTGTTACAAAGTTGAAGTGGGCAAATGGTTTCCTGAGTGCAGTGTGTTGTAGTTCAACAACAGTCATGTTGCTTTCCTCTCAATATAATTTGAACACACCAACAAAAAGAATGAATATGGCACATATGAAGTATATGAGATAGACACAACAGAATACATAAAGCCTTATAAAACTACATGATCAACTTCTCTCATCACTATCACTGCAATGCAGTTTAGACATAGTGGTGTAGTGTGCAGTGCATTAGACAGTTTTATATTTTGAAATGTTATGAAACTGAAATTTGCAGCACTAACTTATAACTTGTTTAAAAGTGTTTATTTGGGTGCTTTATGTTTTTGTCCTATACCAGTGGTCCTTAACTCCAGCACACACTTACTTTTCAGCACAAACCATCGTATTTACACACTAGGGGTGTGCAATGCTGACTAAATGATATCCGTTTCATGGGATTTTTCTCAATAGCCCATGAGATTTTGCAGAAAACTTGAAATAAACATATATTAAATGTGACATAGAATGATTGAACGGAGTATTTATCCTTGTTCTGTGATGTGACATGTAGACAAAAATGTTTTTGTTTGGGTCTGTAATGCCTTAGAAGCTTCCTAAAAACCTCTCTCAGATAGCTCTATTAGGGTGGGGGATTTTAAACAAGTGGTTTTGCACCTATTTGGCTCCCCCTACTGGCTTAACTTGCAATCTCATTACTGATTGGCTGACTTTGCTGCCACTCAAAAAATGCAGCCAATTATTTTAAAGTGGAGGGGCAGTGAGATGCCTGTGATGTCATAAGCATCAGTTTTTCAGATTGGGCCGTTTTCTGGCTGACATTTCTAAAAGAGGAATTTCTATGAGACCGAGATGTTTAGCATGTTTAGCACTTTTTGTATGTTTGTGAATGTGGGTAGAGTACCATTATTCAACAAAGACAAGGTAAAAATGTTTTTTCATTCTCTGTCCCCTTTAATTTACAGACATGGTTTGATTTCTTTACATGGGTTGTTCCAACATCTGATACAAATTTCATGTTAATAGCACTTTTAGAAATATGCTAACCAAGAAAAATGTTGACGTGTTGTGACGATGTCATATTGAAATAAATAAATATATTTATCACTTCGTATTCATCATATCATCATTCAGATGTCAAAACTCATCTATCTATCATTATCACATCATGATTTCTTCAATCCACTGTCATGTCTATGTTGGCATTCAGATGACGATGTGCGAGCTAGCCTTTTTTACCGGTATCTGTCTGACGTGGAGGGGGGTTGGCAAGATGGCGGCTGCCGTTGAAAGACATTGAGGGTGTCTCGCGGAGCTCCGCATGAAATCTCCTGCGGCGATTCATTGTTTTTAACGAGTGTTATCGTCCGTGTTTTATGCGATCGCGCTTCAGGAAGACGCAAGCTATCGTCAACACAGGTGACTAGCTGAGAGTCGCACAGACGCTGCAGGGGAAGCAAAAGCGAGTAGCTACTTTCAAAAGCTTAACTGGATTTAAGGAGTAGGAGTCTTCAGCATACAAATCATCAGTGCCTGAACAGACCCGGAAAACCTGTACCAGACCAGTGAAAAGGTGGCGTGAGTACACATTTGCGCTGTGTATTACAGGTTGCTTTGACTTTGACTGTGACTTTGGATGAGGATTTAAACATTATTTTCCTCTTCTTATATTGTGATTATCTGAAATATTTTTGTTGTGGTTTCTTATTCTTTGTTGTGGTTTCTTATTGTGTGTATAGCTGTGGTCTTTTGAAACGGATTATAATTTTCTTGTGCATATTTTGGGGTTGGAAAATGATGATTGTTTTTTTTTTCTCTTCTTCTTTCACTAATTATTTGAATCGGATCATTTTCATGAAATACACATATTGAAAACAATTCTATGTGTCCTGAGTGGTTGAAATGTTGCATTTTCCTGTGTAAGGAGTGGTGATTATATGGGTTTTTTTTGTATTTATTGTGGGTTTATTAGGCCTATTCTCATAACGTTAGGGGTTTTGTGTTGACAAACCATGACTGCACAAGACCTTTGTACGTTTCCTTTACTTTAACTCAAAACTTAATGACAGAAAACCTGTCTGGCACCCCAGCATATAAAAACCGAACCAAAAGTGAGGGAAAACCGCTACAGTGTTCAATAATTATTTCACCTGCTGTACATCAATGATATACTGTGCTGTGTGTTAATGTTATACTGGGACTGAGTTTATTGCTGATTATGAGTTTATGCTAGTGAATATAAACAATTAAATTTGCCTTAGCTAACATTAACAAAGATTATTAAATGGATCTCTTCTTGTGAACATTAGTTAAATAGTTGCAACCAAATTCATCTTTTTATACTATGCAATAAAAGTATTTTAATCACATGAATATTAATCATTTACACTAGAAGCAAGCACAGCTGCTTACAACTAAAAACTTAAATCTTTAAAACTGTTTTAAAATACTTGTAATGTACGCTATAAATGTTGAATAATGTTGAATGGTTATAATTTTGTGGGTTTGCATCCAACATAACTTTATCAGATCAGTCTTTTTTGAAGTGGTTGAAACTGTGCATTTGAGGAAGCCACAAAATCTGGAAGCCACAAAATGTAAAAGGAAATCTGTATAGAGGTGGTGTTCAATTTTACATTTATTTACAGAAAACAGATGGTAAAAATTAATATGCTGAGATCATGTAAAACTGTAACAGGCTAGCATTAAAATTATAAAAAGCTTAGTTCCAGTCCTTGATTCTGATAGCATATATATTATAAAATAATAAACAGCTGTGAACTCTGAACCCAACCATTCTGTATTGTGCAGCACTATCAGCAATGTTGTAAATCTTAGAAACATTCCTGCATCTCAGTTCTCCTATTGTCCATTCAAAATAGTATTGGAAGTAACGTTGAAAGTTCTGCATGATCTACTGCTTTCAATAAAAAAATGAACTGCAGATCCATCCACAATCTAAAAGCTAATATTACCCTGCATGACCTAAACTCAATGTGAAAGTGAGAAGTTAAGTGATGTTACACTGAATTATTAAATTAAATCATTGACTCTTCGTTGATTTAATTAAGTAAACAATACAGAAAAACATTAAAAAAGATATAATTTATTAAGAAAAGCTAAACTACAAACTGATTTTATTGTGTGTTACTGTTTACAAACTTTACTTTCATTACGCAATAGTGTGTGCTTGCAGCCTCTTTTGCGAAGTAAAAAAAAAACTTATTTTTGTGCTAAAACATTTCTACTTTGATAAAGCTGCTTTGTTACAATAAACATTGTGAAAAGAGCTACAGTATTAGGAGCACTGCCCCCCCCCCCAGACCAGAGACAATTATGATGGAATAGAAATACTCATTTTTTATTTGTCTAATCTTAATATTTTAATATTTTAATAGGTAGAGTGAGCAGTAACTTAGGCTAAATAGTTTTTGCAAAACATTTTAACCTCCTAGTTATTCCTAATGAATACAATTTCTCTGCAATTTTCAGGTTCAGAAAAAATGTTTTTGTCATCTGTGCCTCCCAAATCGCAAAAATATTAGAGCGGATAAAAAATTAAATAAAGTAGAACTGGGCACATGTACTTAGGAGAGAGCAGGGATGAAATAATGTGGGACGACAGTGATTTTCTCAGAGCCCTGACTGTTTGCATTCCAGGTTATGACAGCACATTAAGCATGCAACCCTTGACTGAGCTGCACTTGTTTCTTTTGTCCCGCTGCTGATGTGCTGTTCTGTGAGTTGCATTATTTACTAAAACATATCTTAGAGTCATATCTTAGCTTTACCACCTCCACATTAACCTCTTAGACGTCTAGCCAGCCCCCCCCCACTCTGGCAAGTGGCATACCCAAAATAAAAAGGCTGTTGCTCATGCATCCTACTGTCTACAAACATAACCAAGGTGTCCTTTGAAAGCTAACACTTCAAATTTCACTATTAGAAATGCAGAACTGTTCTAGCAATAACTCTTTCATAGATATGGCAGCAGAAATACAGCATTCAAGATTTTTCTCTTTTGAAAAATTTCCATTTGTACATTTCTATGGCAAAATAATTAACAAGCCAGTGGTAAATATGCCTGAAAATATAATTGATCTAAAACCACAGGTCTTGACAGTCTATTTGTAAAATTTGAAGTTGATACAAGCAAAAAAGGGTTTTTACAAGCTTTTTTGTTATATTGAATGTCTGGGTGTCTTTCAAAAAAAAGCCACTATGAGATTCCAAAGGGACACTTGGTTACCACCTTCTACAATGAGGTCTAACATGCTTATCTGACCATTTCCACACATTTTATTCTGATTTAGTATGTGACAGAATAATATACACTGTTTTTCTGGAAAATATTAACTTTCTGGATGTATTTTAAAAGGCATTTATGTGCATTTTTCTCTGTGACATGAGTCAAAAATGCAAACTTTTACAAAGTATTACACGTAGCTTGGCAGTGCTGTGACATGAGTCAAAAATACAAACTATTTATAAAGTATTTTCAGTGTTATTATCCAGATGTTTATGCACATTTTGAATTTACGAAGAAAAAAAAAACAGCTGGAAACATGACTTGGCTGCCATTACATTATGTTGTCAATTTATATCATGCTAATTTAATTAAATCTTTATATCAGGGTTCCTCAAATCTTACCCACCTGTGATTTTCTAGTGATCATGAAGACATTGATTAGTTTGCTTAGGTGTGTTTGATCAGGGTTGGAGCTTAACTGTGCAATGCTCTGGCCCTCCAGGGTAAGATTTGAGGAACACTGCTTTATATTGTTAAAAACATATTTTTTATTGATTGGCATTGTCAAATACAGTGTTTTCTAAACAATTCAAGTTTGTACTGCTGGTTTACTTTGAAAACATTTGATGAAAACTGAAATTTAATAAAAAATGTAATAAATTATTTTTTGCAAAGATAAAGGACCAAATATGATTGCAGTTACATATTAACAAGGTCATATGTGTATTTAATAAAAACAACAATATAAAAAAATCTAGCCTATATTGTTGTGTTACTTTTGACCCACATGTCTGAGTTGAAAGTAACAATATGCAAACTAGAGAAATTAAACTGTCTTTCTACATTTACCTTACTTATACATTTGTAAAAAAAAAAACAGCTGGTATTGATAGACGACACCTGTGATTTATTGACCACAGCAAATATATTTATAATACATGTCTAAAACATTTTATTTTAAAATTATTATTAATTTTTAAATAGTACTTTTTCCCCTGCTCCCCCTATTATATTTTATATGCACTTATTTAATTCTATTTTTATTTCTCTTGTTTTTGTTCTTATTTTTTACTGTTTTATAATTGTATTCCTGTTTTATTCGTTTTAACACATTTAAACAGTTTTTATTAAAATCACATTCATTTTCTTTTAATTGATATTTTAAATTCTCATGTATCTTTGATTTTTTTTGTCTCTCATTTCTACATACTTTTTTCTCTTATACATTGTTTTCTCATTTCTATGTAAAGCACTTTGAATGACCTCTGTGTATGAAATGTGCTATTCAAATAAACTTGCCTTGCCTTGCCTATTATCTTAAGTCAGCATGTAGCTAAATAAAACCTGTCTGTGTCTTGCCAGACATCCTGACAGACGAAAAATTGCGCAATAGAATCTTAGAAACTAAAATGGGAACTCTGGAAAACATAGATTTTATATATAGATGCATTCAGTTTTGGGAATGTGGTGCATTTGTCCCGCCTTTCATTTCAAAATAATATAAAACCCAATGAGATTGTTCCTTATTGCAACTTTTGGTTCATGCATACAGGTATGAAATTTTAACTTTTTATAGACTTTACATCTTACTTTACTGAACAAAAATACCTGAAGCTCTTAACATCTGAAAAGGTTTGTTACTCTAAATGTTTTTATCTCATCAAGGATGTCTGTAAAGTTTTAATTAATAGCAGGTTTGGTTAAAGAAATCTTTGCTTAAAATTTTTTTTAATGGATATTGTAGTATTTTGGATTTCTAACACTGTCTAACACAATATTGTATTTTTGGTCCTGCAGATTCTTCACTGTACCTTTTTCATATCTGATATCCATTTTTTGTTCATCTGTGGATTGAGACTAAATCGGGATGTTGGCCACTGCAGCTCTTATTCTCATTGTCACCAGTAAAGCTGTCCTAGGAAAGGTAAGATTAAGTTATGAGTCTGTACTGTTTAAGCAGTATTATGATGTGAAGTTATAATTTCTCATTGCTATAGGATGATAAAGAGCCTGGTGATGGACAGATATATCCATTAGATATGGCACCGGATTCAGTTGATGACATGTATGATCGTTGCACAGACAAGATGGAAGTGCGGGTGCTAACAACATATTTAAACAAAGAAATCTGTCCTAACATCTCTTTCTTTGGGGACGTTTGGTTGTCTAGTACAGGACGAATGCCTGGACTAGATCAACTGAAAATCCACAATTTAATTGCAATTCATATGTACAGTCGTTATGTGATATATGAACCGTTCAATCAGGATGTTAGGACTGGTAAACAAAAATACCAAAACAACACATACACGTGGTATTCACTTCACTTCTTTTTGACACAAGCAATACAGATTCTAAAGAAAACTCAAACAGAATGCATGGTAACTTATCGTGGTACCAATGTTACGTTTAATGAGTCTGTTCTATACAAAGAGATCCGGTTTGGTTCATTTGCATCCTCCTCTCTTGATCGTGAAGTAGCAAGGGAATTTGGAATTGAATCTTGTTTTGAAATCGAGACTTGTCATGGTGCCAATGTGTCAAAATATTCCCAGAAACCTGATGAAGAAGAGGTGCTGATTCCCCCATATGAGACATTTAATGTCACTGATATAAGAAAGGATGACTGGTGTAAGACTGTGTTTAAACTGAATAGCACTGGTATAAGAAGTGACTTAAACTGTGCTGTGGCATCAGCCAAGCCCCAGATATCACAATGCTAATCTCTCTGGCTGATTGGCTTTTATATTATCATATAATCTTTTTTATAATAAGTGTCGCTGTCATTGTACTAACATTTCATAAATCAATCCTAATGTTTTTGTTTTGTAAGATTGCACTGAGCATTAACTTCAATTAATGTTTAAAACTGTCTCCTTTTTACTCTGATTCACAGTGTTACGCTTATAATAATGATTTATAATTTGAGCTGTCAGGTCTGATTTTGCAAGCAACTTTATGTGTTAAATAAGATAGAGAAACAAAGTGAAGGATTGCAGCTTTAAGGACCTGAATAAGAATTGTTCAGAGGTTTTTATTAGAATATGCAGTATTACATGCAACTTAATTTTATGTTTTTGTGCATATTTGTTGTCATATTTGATGCACTTTGCCATCATGCTTTGAAAACCATGTTTTAAATATCAGTTAAGCAAAAAATCCAAAAGCATTTGTCAATTATAGCATTAATAAACTGCACTTACTGTACTTTTCAGTGTTGTATGTAGTTATTATTACATGGCTCTCTGAAATACTTGATTCTGATTTTGTCAGAGGTGACATTTATTCTCCAACAACAACCACTTAAACTAACACACATCTCACTTGGGTCATGCAATTTTGACCTATTTGCTTATGTATCACTTTTAAGTTTCTGTTCTTTTCCCAGCTATTTGTTATGAGCTAATAAAACATTTAAAATCAAAGTTTTGTGCCTAATTGTGTTTTATAGCGAGCCACATATGTGTCATTTACACTGGGGCAGCTGGAGATATGTCCCCACCACTTTTTGAAAGTTGTCATGATTGTCATGACCTTTTTACATATTGTAATATTTTATTGTTATTGTATGTTATTATGTCTTATGAATTGTTTTTAAGGTTGGATTGCTGAATGTCTGGTCTGCACATCTGCGCAACTAATGTGTTGTTTTTAACACATTCGTTCTAAGAGTGTATATATATATATATATTTTTTTAGATTTTTTTACACCCCATTGGCAGATACTTTTGCCTGTATTAATAAAAAAATTCACTTAAATTGTATTAAATATATATATAATAAAATATAATATTTAAAAAATACTTAAAATACTAAAAATAAGATTTCTTTTTTCTTAAAAACTCACCCCATTGGCAGAAAATTTTGCTTGTTTTTAGCACAAATTCACTTAAATTGTATAGACTTATTTTCTTACATCATTTTGCTCATTAAGAAAATACATCTTGATTTAAGAATTTTTAGATATTTCTACTGAAAACAAGACAAAAATACTAAGTAAGAAAGTCATTTTTTGCAGTGAACGACTGCAAAAAAAGATTTTCAAGAAAAAATGTAGTAGTATTATTGTCTCGTTTTCAGTAAAAATATCTAAAAATTCTTAAATTAAATGCTTTTTTTGATGAGCAAAACGACCCAAAAAAATAAAATATCAAAAAATATCAAATGTAAGTGATTTTGTGCATAAAACAAGCAAACAAATGGGGTAAGCAAAACATCTTGAACATTTTTCTTAAACACTAAATTCAAGAAAATTTTTTGCTTGTTTTATGCATGAAATCACTTAAATCACTTATTTTCTTGGGTCGTTTTGCTCATCAAGAAAAAGCATCTTTATTTAAGATTTTTTTTATATTTTTACTGAAAACAAGAGAAAAATACTAAGAAATCTTTTCTTGAAAACCATTTTTTTTTTTTTTTTTTGCAGTGTGGTTTTGTGGTCCAGGGTCACATATGTTGTGTTGTGTGCTTATGGTGTGTTTTCTTTTACATATGTAATGAATTTCATTGTAATCATTGACTTAATGTTCTGCTGATTTCTACAGTATGGTGCTTTGGCACTGCTCCTTTGAGCTGGTGTTGTTTTGTGTGGTTTTTTGTTGTTGACTGGCCTACGCTATGCCCATTTTTGATGCGCAGTTATTTAATATTTTTCCAGTCCTGCTGTAATGTTTTTTATCTGATCTTTTTACCCATGATTTTATTATAGTAGCCCATCAAGTTTAATGATCATATTTTTAGTAAAATTTTAGTTGAACCATGATTAATTTGTTACTATGGTATTAGTAAATACAAATAACAACCAACAAGACGGACAAATGGATCCAATCTCCAGATCAAAAGAGATTCATTGTGCCCCTGTAGACAGGTTAAATAACAGTACTGTACAGTATGTATTCAGCATAAGTGTATTGATGTTTTCCATTAATATTATTGCTAGTATAATACTGTGTTATGTTGCATTTTATTTCTGTATTACTAAGGTTTAATTTTATATACTGTTAACTATCCATAAAGCAGATTGAGCAATGTGCCACCAGATGGCAATGTTACAAAGTTGAAGTGGACAAATCAGTCCTTGATTCTGATTGGTCAATAGCATAAATTTATTGTAAAATAACAAACAGCTGTAAACTCTGCACCCAACCATTTTGTGTATCATTGTGCAGCACTCTTAATAATGTTGTAAATCCTAGAAATATCTCTGAATCCCAGTTCTTCTGCTGTCCATTCCAAATTTCATTCCCTCAAAGCGCGCTCCCAATACGTCGGTTCCCCTCCTTCAGTGAACGAGGGTTACATACGTAACCAAGATGTTCTCCTACCGTCCATTCCAAATAGTATTCAACATAACAATTAGCAATTAGTCTCAAATTGTAGTATGTTGAAATTAGTAATTTATATGTTCCTGCATGGTCTAAAGCTTTCAGTAAAAAAAAATCCACATCAATCCATCCAAGTGATGCTACTGAATTTTTTAATTAAAACAGTGACACGTCATTGATTTAATAAAATTAAATAAGATATCATTCATTAAGTGTTGAATGTTAGTTTTTATATTGAATACATACGAATTAACAAAAATTGTATGAATTAACAAAAATTGTGCATCATTAAGTTAACAATAAAATAAATTACCTTTTAGTGGGAATCTGAGCAGAATTTCTTACCTCCTGAAAGACTGGACTAGTGAATATAGTTAAAGAATAGCAAGAAAAATGAAATAATGTTGTTGAGAAATACTGTAGGGTGAATAATCGCTTCTCTGAACCAGGATAACAATAGACTGGTCTGCCAACTTTGGAGCGGATCCACCCATGGAGTCTACTGTTTTGGTATTGTCCAGTCTACCCTGGCTGCCAGAAAACGTTTTAAAATTAACTGTCTTTGGGAAAAAAAGAAAAAAGTTAAAAGAACTGTGTAATATAATAAGCAGGTAAAGAAGTGGCTATGTCCATGTTTAATTAGTAATTGAAGCATACTCTGCTTATGATTAAAATGGGGGGTGTAGTGGAACCAACCTGCAGACAGAGGGTGCTCTTGAGTGGGTTAAGGGATGTAAAAGAGATGAGGGAAATTATGTTCGGTATGTGAGCCACATTTTTATCACACACAGGGAACTAAAACTCGCTCATTGCAAACCTCCCTTGTTTATAAATGGACATATTGTTTTTTTTTTTTTTGTTAAAAGACGTTGTAATAGAGGCAAGGTATCTGCCATCTAGTTGGTTGCAGCAATGGGGACTACAAACCAAGATGGCCACCGGGTCCCGGACTACATTACCCAGGTTTCTCAATGGTGGAGAGAGCTGTTGCGAGTGAAGGAGAAAAGCTGTTAATGAGCTGAGAACAGAGAGTCTTGATTGTTTTGTGTTTGATAGGACACACAAAGAGAAGCTGGAATAGGTTTGGTTAAAAATCGTTGGTATTTAAGTTGATGTTTGAAAAGAACCCAGTGATTTGATCTCTGCCTGGACTCGATTTGTGAAACAACCCACACTTGGGTGATACCCTACCTCTCACGATGCCACAACGTATTTATTTTTTGTTTTGTTTTGTTAAAAGACGTCAAAAGTAAGAAGGTGAGAAGCTATATAGTAACTTAAGCAGCTTATATTTTGCCCATATGCATTGCACTGAAATTCACAATGATTTCACATCAGTAATGCATTGATAGAGAGTTCTTACATTATGTGTGATAATTGTAGAGAGAGAGAGAGAGAGAGAGAGAGAGAGACAGACAGACAGAGAGGTTTAAATATATCTTTAATCAGTTAAGTTACTCACAAATTTGTGATGTGTGTTAAACCTATGTGGTAATACAAATGTATTATTCTGTCAAAAACCACTGTTGCTACACTTTGGGGCGGTTTCCTAGACAAAACTTTGTTATATTTTCTAATCAAACTAAGGCCAAGTTCTGGCTTAAGCTTATCCCTGTCTGGGAACCCACCGTTATAACTATAATTAAACCATGATTTTTCATGCAGGTATCCCTTATTTATCATTATTATAATAACAAGATAATAAAGACAGCTATAATTAAGAATTGGACACAAAATATTGATTTAAAATATTTTATTATTATATTATAAACAAAACAACAAATATGCAAGAAACATTTTAAGTTGCATTTAATTCGGCTTGTGATAAAAAAAAAAAACGATTCTCATTTGTGTCATTTAAGCTGCAATCCTGAAAGCTTGCTTAATATATCAAAGAAAAATGATTATATGTAAATGCTGATTATTCAGAGATAATGACAGTGTGCTATTTAATTTTCTTGCACAATTTACAGTTTAGGTTACTTTTTATACCAGTGCTATTCAACACAAACACAGTGTTACACCAGTCATCCTTCTGACCTTTCCTGATATCAGTGACTTTAAATGTCTCGTATGGGGGAATCAACACCTCTTTCTGATCACGGTACCAGGAGTAGTTTGACACATCAGCACCGTAACAAGTCTCAATTTCAAAACAAGATTCAGTTCCAAACTTCTCTTCTACATCAGGCTCAAGAGAGGAGGACGCAAATGAGCCAAAACGAATCTCTTTGTTCTTGACACTATTAAATTTAACACTGGTACGACGATAAGTTGATATGCATCCATTTTGCGTTTGTTTAAGAGTCTGTATCGCTCGTGTCAACCAAAAGTAAAGTGTATACCATGAGAATGTCTTGTTTTGGTATTTCTCTCTACCAGTCCTAACATCCTTATTGAAGTCTTTATATAGGCCTCCTATAACACCAGTATACACAGCAATGGCAATTAAATGGTTTTTAGTTAAGTTATCTTTTTTTTCCTTGATTTTCTTTTGACCTTCCCCCCAAGCATTTTTAAAGCCTATGTTAGCTTTAATTTCTTTGTTTAGATAGTTTTCATTCTCCACCAAGTTGTTCATGTCAGCTGCACAGCCATCATACCGGTCATCAACTGAATTCTCTGCCATATCCAATGGAATGCTGTCATCCTATATCCAAAATTATAATAACTTTAGTAATAATTCCATTATGCTTGTACAATAGTATACAGACTCATAATTCAATCTTACCTTTCCTAGGACAACATTACTGGTGACAATGAGAATAAGAGCTGCAGTGGTCAACATCATGATGTAGTCTGAATCCTCAGATGAACAACGAATGGAGATCAGGTATGAATATAATAATGTGAAGAAGCTGCAAAAGACAACAAATACAACATTGTTTCAAATTCAAAATCTCTTGCGTCGTTTCTGATTTATTCAACATTTTCTTTGAGACATTTTAAAATTTAGTTTTTAAACCAAACATTAACAGTAAATATATAATCAGGTGATTTTTCTCAACAAAAATAAAAAAGTGCTTTAATAGTATTAAAAGTTTGTAATCATAGAGGAACCATTTTTAGAGAGCTAAAGAACACCTACTGTATATAACACCTCTATACAACCATAGGTGTTTTTTAAGAGTGTACAAGATTTCATAAATAGAGTACCAAATATCAAAGTATAAGTTCAGTAACATGATTAAAGTGTATAGAAATTTAAGATATCATACCTGTATGCATGAAGAATGAGTGGCAATGAGGAACAAACTCTGAGGGTTTTATACTTTCTGAAAGTAGTAGGCGGGTCAAAGACAAACTAAATACTAAGAAAACATCATCAGTTCTTAGAAAACTCATCACATCTGAATATATTAACAGTTTATAAAACTGCTGAGAATAATAACACCCAGATTTTCATTTGTCTGTCAAAGGATTTTGTAAATAGACTTGTAAAGATCCAACTATGATTATGTCAAATATAGTTATTGTTTTTTAATTATAATTATATATTTTTGCACGATTAACTTTGTACAATTTATACAAATTAGCCATCTTGTAAAATATGAATGAATTCTTGTGAGATCAGGCTGGTTTGTATTAGGTCACTGGTTCGAGGATCACAGCTAGCAAGTTGTTGCAAGTTGTGTAGTTGTTCCTGTAGCCAGTGATGCAATATCTGCCCAGTGCTCCGTGTGTGTGTGTGTGTGTGTGTGTGTGTGTGTGTGTGTGTGTGTGTGTGTGTGTGTGTGTGTGTACCTGGTAATTATCACGTTGTGGGGACCAATTGTCCCCACAAAGATAGGAATACCAGTGTTTTTGTGACCTTGTGGGGACATTTTGATGTCCCCATGAGGAAACAAGCTTATAAATCAAACATGATGATGTTTATTGAAAATCTAAGGTACAAGAAAGGTTTTTGTGATGGTTGGGGTTAGGGAATGGGGCAGGTAAGGGGAATAGAATATACAGTTTGTACAGTATAAAATGCATTACGTCTATGGAATGTCCCCACAAAACATGGTAACCAGAATGTGTGTGTGTGTGTGTGTGTGTGTGTGTGTGTGTGGCATGTGTGTGTTCTCTACTTATTGGGATGGGTTAAATACAGGCATGACTTTTCGAGTATAGGCAACCATACTTTACAGTCATGACAATTTTAATTCAATTTACTAGGTTGCTTTCCAGTGGTGTTAAACAAGATGGCAGCCAGCTGAAGCAAACTTTTCTTTTCATGATTTTACATTTCTTTAGGTGTGTGAGTGTTAGTACATGTTAACCCTCCGCAAAGTTACAAAACACAAAGTCTGTGATGATGCAGGTGATTGTCTCCGACTTGAATCTCATTTCTTTGACTACAAGGATTGTAGGCAACAGTTTACTTCTGCAGCTGGTAGATGTGGACTCGATGCACATTATAATTCCACCTGCTTCTGACTCACAGCCTGTAAGTAGCCTATGTGGCCTATCTTGGGTCAGGCAAAGAGTTCAAAGAGCTCGGCTATCTTGGGTCAGACAAAGAGTTCAAGGAGCTTAGGGACAGCCAACTTGGACCAGGCAGAGAGTTCAGGGAGCTCGGAAATTGCCATCTTGGGCCGGGCAGAGAGTTCAGGGATTTCAGAATCGGTCATCTCGGGCAGGACAGAGAGACTTTGAGAGTTGTGCATGGCCATTTTGTCAAGGGAAGAGAGTCTATGGGGCTTGGGAGTGTAAATGCCCCTACAACTCAACTATGAGGCATTAAACAGTGCAAACTGTTGTCTTGGAAAATGCCCTTTAGTGCTACCTCTCAGAAGTCCACCTGATTGCACAAGTCCAGAAACACGTCCACATATTCCTTGATGGGGCAGTTTCCCTGGCGTAGCAAAAACAAAACTTCTGCTGGATCCATTTTGGTCTGTGATTCTGTAAAGTTGGTTGCTAAATGCAAGCAGTCAGAGGCAGGGGATCCAAGTACAGTATTTAATTAAAGTGAACATAAAGTAAACAGACAGGTAAACATAATCCAAACAGGCAGACACGAAACAAAGACAGAGCATTACATTAACAATCACTGACCTCAAACAAGGCAAACACTGGGGTTCAATACACTGGGAAATGAGAACTGGGGTAAAAATCAGCATGCAGACCAATGAAACAAAAGAACTACAAAGAACTACAAATGGCGACACGGACTTTAAAATATAAGACATACACAGGGGAACACAGAACAGACTCATGACAACATTGCACATTTTCAGAATGATGTGCTTTGTACAAATCAACCCATTTCACAAAGGAGGAGCATAAAGGAGAAACAATAATGTACTCTATGTATGTGGAAAATAATTAAATATTTCTGATTTGCAAACAGAGCATGCTTCCAAGCAGATTCAGTCACTTCTAACATACCACGCACCACAGGAAAATTGGAATCGGTACAACCACAAAGAAAATCAGGACTTTACCTTGGATTAAGCCGATTAACTTTTAAAACATTCTGGAAGGAGGCTTTTGACTTTAAATTAGGAGTTTTCAAATCAAATCACTTTATTGTCACACGATGTGACTCACATCATCAATAGCACATGTGCAAGTGGTGAGTGAAAGTTTTGGGTGCATGCTCCAAACAGTGCAGAATACAATAGGACAAACTGTACAAATCACACTTTTACATAATATACATTATACACAGATGTACACAATATACACAGAATATATGAAATGTGTAGATGTTCATACGGTCAATCACCACATCCTACTGTTGACCCTTATGGCCATGGGTTTCTCTGATACAGCGCTACTATTGTTCAAGTCTTACCTCTCAGGTAGGTCATTTAAAGGAATACTTCAGGATTTAGAATTAAGCTTTGTATCAGTAGAAAACCAGTAGTATTTTCGAATTACCGTGCCTCTCTCCTTCATATTGCCCCTAGATGAGAGATGTGTGTATTTTTTGCAAACTGACGATTTTTGCGTCATCAGAGGTTTTTTTGGCCAGAGGCTTAAAACTACAGGCAGTAGTAGCAGCTAGTTCCGCATGTTTTCACCATGCCCATATAGGTGGGATCTCACTCACAGAATGTAAAGATAGTGTCAGCCATCAGTAGAAGCTAAGCTAACAGGCTATTGCTCCGTGGAAAAGTTTGAATAACAATGGCGGAATGTAGTTTTAAGGTTGAAATGGCAGAAGGGGATTTTGAAGAGCTGTTGAGAGAATCGGGTGTTTCTATGCCACCTTTAAGAGCCACAATACAGCGAAGAGCTGAGGGAGATGGAGGAATAGAAAGCAGAGGAGCCCGGAGAAGAGGCCGCAGCCTCAGACTCTGCTGCGTAGTAGAGCCCGTGGAGGACGCAGCATCCTCGGCTGCGTAGAGGAGCCCGGATAGGCACGAGCTTGGACAAAAACGTAGTGGCTGTACTCTTGCTGTGTGCCTTCTGTACGGAATTTCTGCATCAGATCTGGATATAGACGTTTGTGTGGTGAATAGTCAGGCGGAAGAGAATTGCAACCAGGGGGATCGTGCTTTTTTAGTTGTAGCCCCTAAACTGTGGAATGAGCTTCATCCACAGGTCAAATCAGCCCCAACCCTCGAATCTTTTAAATCTCGTCTTAAAACTTATTTATTTTCTCTAGCTTTTAACACATGATGATAACTGTGTGATCATATATTTTCTTTGAGGCTTTTATGTGTTAGTTTTTATGTGTTTATATTTCCATATGTTTATATGTACTATTAGTGTATTATTCCTGTTCAGCACTTTGTAAACCTTCGTTTTTTTTTAAATGTGCTATATAAATAAAATGGACTGGATGTAAAATAGCATACAGCTGAGCTAGCGGTGTTCTGGATTAGGGGTGGTGGCTTGCAGAGCTGTGCATTGTGGGAGTTGTAGTTTTCCATACAAATGCTCCCTAAAGTCACGTTCTGTCTTTTCTCTGTCAAATACATCGCCCTATCTGGGCTACATCTCTGACAGGGATTCCCTGGCTCTGATGTTGGCCTTGTCTGGGTTTGATGGTCAAACATGAGATCACATCAGCAGTATTTGGTGTCATGATGAAACTATTACTTGTTTTCTTATTCATATTTAGTGTCTTTTGTGTTGTTATTGTTTTGGCGTGAGGTAAAAGTTAATAAAACTATACTTATATAATGTTACTATTGCTTTCTTATTTATTCTTAACGCGATACGAGCACTCAATTATTATTAGACTTTGGTCTTATCAGCACTATATAAAACTGTTTTTTTATAGGGGTCAGAAAGATGTTTTTGCATGCTGCTTATAAATATATCAGTGGCGATATCTCATAACATGTTTTTATAGTCACGTCACGATAAAATAAATGATCAATGTCCACATTTAAAAGCTGCGGTGCTTACCTGCAGTTCCACAGTGTTTTCGCGTTCTGAGAAGAGAGATCGCTCCAGAAAAAAATGAGTGTTTACATTCCTCTTTCCAACTGTTAATCGTCCACACGATGTGACAAGACATAACTTCCATTAAGTTTAACGTAACATCCAAGAGCGCTGATCTTTGACGGAATAATCACTTTCGATTGGGATTCACAGACTGATTTATGAGCTAGTGAACTAATGAGACACATGGAGAGTGTTTAAAAACAGCGCGTTTGTGTGTGTCCGTGTGTGCCCGTGTGTGCGTGCAGATTTTCCATTCAGAGATGAGCCTGTTTAAAGGACCTCCATTCACTAGGTGGCGGAATGATACGAAAGGTGAAGCGGTTACTGTGCCGTTATCAGTACAATATCGCACGCCTCTTAGCCAATCAGATTCGAGAACCAGAAAGAACTGTTGTATAAATATATATATTTCTGTCTCAATTCAATTCAATTCAATTTTATTTATATAGCGCTTTTCACAATTGTTAATTGTTGCAAAGCAGCTTTACATGAGTAGATGTAGAGGAGAACATTGAAAATCAATACATAGTATAAGAAGTAGAATATAGCGGCTAAGGATAAAAAACCGTGTAAGCGAGCATATTAATAATGTAACGTATACAGTAAAGTGCTAAGTTAAGCCAAAGTTGGCTGACTCTCCCTGGGACTAAAAAACCCCCTAGGAGAAAACCCAATGGGAAAAAATCCTAGAAGGACAAAAAACCCTAGGGAGAGATTAATATTTATATTTATAATATATAGACACGGTAGGGATAGGAAGCGTGTAAGCGGATTAAACTGGTTCAGCCGGTGGCCGTTGGTCGCGCATCGGTTGGGCGTCACGTTGAAGGACAGCCAGTTGATTAGTGGTGCGATGACCTTCACAGCAACAGGAACTGGGTCTGTTTGTCTCATTGTCCTCAGAGTCGAGGACGAGACAGGGAGACAAAAACAGAATTCTATTAGCGTAGGGGCCGTTCGCATGTAATGCAAGTGTCATACATTATAGTGGTTTAATTCAGCTCGGTTCCAGACAGGCTAACTATTGCGGCAAGAGTAAATTACCCGTATGAGGTATGTGAGTGCTTTGTTCTAGACAAAATAACTACTGCGGGAAAAGTACATTTACTGGACATTCTATGTGAATGCTTTGTTAAAGAAGAATGTCTTAAGTTTAGATTTAAATTGATCGACTGTGTCTGATACTCGAACATTATTTGGTAAATCATTCCAGAGCTTAGGGGCTAAGTAGGAAAAGGATCTACCACCTTTAGACACTTTTGATATTCTAGGGATAATTAAGTAACCCGAATTTTGTGATCGCAGTTTACGTGGTGGATTGTATTCTGATAGTAGTTCTTTTATATACGAGGGCGCTAGGCCATTTAAGGCTTTGTAGGTGATTAGTAATATTTTAAATTGTATGCGATATTTAACTGGTAGCCAGTGTAAAGATGCCAGAATTGGACTAATGTGGTCATACTTTTTAGATCGAGTAAGCACTCTTGCGGCGGCGTTTTGAACCAGCTGTAGCTTGTTTACCTGATTTGCATGGCATCCCCCGAGTAACGAGTTACAATAGTCTAATCTAGAGGTCATAAAAGCATGGATAATCTTTTCTGCATCTGATGCAGACAGCATATGGCGTATTTTTGAGATATTTCTAAGATGGAAAAATGCTGTGCGGCAGACGTTGGAGATATGACTATCGAAAGATAGATTGCTGTCAAACATTACGCCTAAATTCTTAACCGTGGAAGATGGCACCACCGTGCAGCCATCTATGGGCAACTTGTAATCTGACATATTATGTTTGGAGCGATTTGGTTCAATAATAAGTATCTCTGTCTTATTGGAGTTTAGCATAAGAAAGTTATGTGCCATCCAGTCCCTAATATCACTAATGCAGTCTGTTAGCTTAGCAAACTGGTGGGTTTCGCTAGGATGTGACGAGATGTAAAGCTGGGTATCATCCGCATAGCAGTGAAAACTTATGTTATGTTTCCTGATAATGTCTCCTAGAGGTAACATATATAACGAGAATAGGATAGGGCCTAGAACTGATCCCTGAGGTACGCCGTATTTAACGGGGGAGTGATGTGACTCTTCCTCATTTACATAAACAAAGTGATATCGATTGGTTAGATACGATCTAAACCAGGCTAACGCCTGACCACTGATGCCAACATAGTTTTCTAGTCTATTGAGTAGGATTCTGTGATCTATTGTGTCAAAGGCTGCACTAAGGTCTAGTAATATAAGGATTGAGATTTCACCACGATCGGATGTTAATAGGAGGTCATTTGTAACTCTAAGCAGCGCTGTCTCTGTGCTATGGTGGGGCCTGAATCCTGATTGGAACTTTTCATATGTATTATTATTCGCTATGAATGTGCGTAGCTGGCTTGCCACTATTTTTTCTAATATTTTAGAAAGAAAAGGTAGATTTGAGATTGGTCTAAAGTTATTAAGATCTCCCTGGTCAAGGTTTGGTTTTTTAATGAGCGGTCTAATAACTGCTAGTTTGAAAGCTGTTGGAACGTATCCTAATTCTAGCGATGAGTTAAAGATATTTAGTACCGAGTCGGACACTACATGAAATACCTCTTTTAGTAATTTTGTGGGAATGGGGTCTAATATACAGGACAATGATTTAGATGACGTTACTAATTTAGAGAGCTCTTCTATTGTAGTAGGTTTAAATGACTCAAGATGTTCGTATGATAATCTAGTGGTAAATGTACTATTGGGTTGAGTGGTGGCTGCTTGCGTAGTTTCTATGTTTTCCCTAATAGAAATAATTTTGTTAGTAAAGAAGTTCATGAAGTCGTTACTATTGTGTTGGAATTTACTATTGGTTTCTGTTTGTTCTTTGTTTCTAGTCAGTTTCGCAACTGTGCTAAAGAGGAAACGAGGGTTGTTATGATTTTCTTTAATAAGCGTACTGAGATAGGTAGATCTGGCGGTTTTAATAGCCTGTCTGTAGTGTTGAACACTCTCTTTCCATGCTGAACGCCATACTTCTAACTTTGTGTTTCGGTAGTTTCTTTCCATTTTTCTAGCTACTTTTTTAAGGGCTGCAGTATGATGGTCATACCATGGAGCTGGCGTTTTTCCTTTGATTCTCTTTTTTCGTATGGGAGCAACGGCATCCATCGTGCTAGAGCAAACGTTGTTCAGGTTTTCTATTATAATATCCAGATCTTCACGGTTATCTGCTACATGTTTCATTTGAGACAGGTCTGGAAGAGTGCTAATAAAGCTATCTTTAGTGGTGGAAATTATTGTTCTGGCTAATCTGTAGCATGTTGTAGACTGAGCGGTCCTATCTAGAAGTATTGTGTATGACACAAGGCAATGGTCTGAAACGGCATCGCTCTGGGGTGATATTTCGATGTCATTAATATTGAGTCCGAGTGACAGAATTAAGTCTAATGTGTGCTTACGAGTATGCGTGGGTCCAGACACGTTTTGTTTAATACCGAGAGAATTTAGAACATCCATAAACGCACGTCCTAATGCATCTTTTGAGTTATCCACATGGATGTTAAAATCACCAACGATAAGAGCTTTGTCTACAGTGACTGTAAGCTCAGATAGGAAGTCTGCTATTTCTTTAAGAAAATCTGTGTGGTGGCCCGGAGGCCTATATATGGTAGCTAAAATGAACGAAAGCTGTTTGTTGTTACGATCAGTTATTTCCATGTTTAACAGTATTATTTCAAACGAATTAAATTTTAGTTCTGATTTATGGTTTACTTTGAACATTTTGTTGTATATTGTAGCTACACCACCCCCTCTCCCTTTTAGGCGAGGAACGTGTTTATAATAATAGTCTTGTGGGGTGGATTCGTTTAAACTGATGTAATCGTCTGCTTTAAGCCAGGTCTCTGTTAAACAGAGTGCATCTAAGTTTTGGTCAGTAATTATTTCATTGATAATAGGTTCTTTATTGGTAAGCGATCTAATGTTAAGAAGGCCGAATTTTAACATTTGAGTTTCATCTTTTAGTGTATTGTGTTCTAATTTTATGTTAATAAGATTTGTACGAGACGAGGTAGACGGTGCTCTGTATTTATTTGTTCGAGGAACAGACACAGTCGAGATGTGTTGGTACTCTGGTAAAAAAGGCTCTATGTGCTGGGATATATGTGATCTTGACATGTCAAGGCAGCTAACAGACTGATGGGTAAGCCGATCTGTCTGTTTCCTGACCTGGGCCCTGGATAGTCAGACTATATCAAAAGTAAGACTATTGGTCAGATTTCTAGAGAGTATAGCACTACCTTCCGGAGACGGATGGAGGCCATCTCTCTTTAGCAGGTCAGGTCTTCCCCGGAAATGCTTCCAATTGTCTATAAACCCTACGTTATGCTGAGGGCACCACTTTGACATCCAGCCATGAAGAGACACTAATCTACTGTAAGTTTCATCTCCCCGGTAGGCGGGGAGGGGACCAGAGCAAATTACATTGTCTGACATTGTTTTTGCAATTTCACACACCTCTTTAATAGTATCTTTGGTGATCTCCGACTGGCGGAGTCTGGTGTCATTCGTGCCGGCGTTAATAACAATCTTAGAAAACTTACGTTTAGCATTAGCCAGCACTTTTAATTTGGATCTAATGTCAGACGCTCTGGCTCCCGGTATACAATCGACTATGGTGGCTGGTGCCTCAATGTCAACGTTCCTGAGTATAGAATCTCCAATAACCAGGGCACTTTTAACAGACGTCTCAGCCGGTGTATTGCTGAGTGGAGAAAATCTGTTTGATATTAAAACAGGAGCGTGATTTGGGTGCCGAATGTGACTATGCCGCCTGACAGTCACCCAGTTAGTCAGCCGCCTTGACTCTGAAGTCGGAACCGAGCCATGTGTATTACGCTTAACACTAGGCGCACCCGAAACAGTGTTTGTAACAATAACATTAGCGGTCTTACTGTCCTCAACTAGCGTTCGGATGCGCGCTTCTAGTTCAGCAACCTTCTCCGTCAGCCTTACTACTTCAATACACTTAGCACATGTAAACCCCTCTATGCTGACGGAAGAAGCTAAACTGTACATGTGGCAAGTAGTGCAGGTTACAATGACAAGCGGAGTCTTACCGTGTTCATGCTGGGCGATGGCGTCTCCGTTCGCCTGAACGCGGTCCGTGAAGCTGCATCGAGACGGGTGCTGGCTCGCAGTACGCCTCGGCCGCCTACGAGTGTCTGTGGTCAGGGTGATGTGAGGCACGCTGACTCTGCGAAGGCCGGGCAGCACCTCCTTCACAGCTTCCCGATCTGGTGTGGACAGATCAGAAAAGCATACCTCGGATGAATCCGCCATTAGATCGCCAAAGAAGGCAGGTTTAAGTAAACAGACGGTAAGAAATGCTAGAGGGCTATATGCTAAAACTGGGTGTTACAAGTGATAAAATCGTTTCGCTTAGTAATACAATTCAGTAATCGTCAAGGTAAAGTATTCCTAAGATAAACTAATAAGTTATATTATATAGATAGGAATAAGATAGTGAAAAAATAGGATTTAGCTGATAAGCTCAACGGAGCTTCGGGCTTGCGACTCTTCTCTTCGTCTTACTCTCAGCGTCTCTCTCTGATGACGTTGCCTCTCTCTGATGACTGTAGTTAAAAGATAACGTCTAAAACGTTATCTTTTAAAATTATGTTTTTCTGAAAAGAAATTTTCGTCCCTGCTCACCCCTATTATGTAAAGTCAGCATGTAGCTAAATAAAGTCTGTTTGTGTCTTGCAGAAATCCTGACAGATGTAAAAAAATGTGTAATTCTTAGAAAATATAATGGGAACTGTGCAAAACACCAATTTTATATATAGATGTATTTTGTTTACTTAAGAACTGATATTCCTGGAATCGGGTGCCTTTGTCCCGCCTTTCATTTCACAATAATATAAAAAATCCAAAAAGATTGTTCCTCATTGCCACTTTTGATTTATACACTGCAAAAAAATGATGTGTTAATTTTTTACACATTGTGTGTGTCATGCCATTAAAGGCGTTATTTCATGTTAAAATAAATGAAAGGGCCGACACAAGTTGCGTTAAAAACAGTGACGGTAGTAACGCGTTACAAAGTAATTCCGTTACTGTAATTCCACTACTTTTAGCGGTAATAAACATGTAACGAAGTATTTTTTAAAATCAAGTAACGCAGTTACAATTACTGAAATTTAAATGAGTTGGCTACTCGTGTTACTCTATTTTGTGATAAATAAACACTTGCAGACAAGACATTTCTGATATAATGTTGCAGGACCTTGGTGGGCGGCATAAAATGTGTTGTCCCTATACTAACACACCTTCTTTGTTATTATTCATTGTTCCACTCACCACAGTCCTGCTATGTTAAATCAGAAATGTCTTGTCTGCAAGTGTTCATTTATCACAAATAGAGCAACGCAAGTAACCAACTCATTTAAATTTCAGTAATTGCAACTGTGTTACTTGATTAAAAAAAAATACTTGAGTCAAAAACATTGAATAGTCCATGCAGCTTTAAATCTTTACACATTTTTCTTCTTTAAATTACATGATGTTTTTATTGAACTTATACTTGATAAACTTTTTGTTGTAATCTGTGTAAAGCTGCTTTGGAACAATGAACAATTGGGATAAGCTTTATATAAATAAAATTGAACTGAATTAAACTTTTCTGGTGTTTTTGTTAAATCTGCAATCATTAAGTCTTTTGGTTAGAAATAAACAAAAATCAATTATGCGCCCTTTCTTTGGAAAACATGAGTGGATGGGGATTGAGTCGGTCATCGTAACCAGAAAACTCTTCAAGCTTCTAAAGGACCCAAAAGTGTCCTAGAATGTTTTAGATGTCTTATAAAACGCCTGATTCAAATTATTAGCTTGTTAGTGTGTTTACTTATAAGACAATTCAAACATTTTGGAGAGAGGCAGATGTTTTATATAAAAAATCTGGGGGGATGAGGACACTGCTGTAGACTAGACTAATTCTTAAAAATGTACTCAGTTTTCTAATTATTCACTGATGCTGTACCATATATTTTGACTAAAAAAAAACATTTAAGGCTATGCACCCCAATAGCCACACCTGTTCTGTACATAAGTAATTTTGATGACATATTTTTGATTAATGTTTTATTTAGATACAGTGTGAGTACCAGTTTAAACTGAAGTTAGACTGTGCTAACAACGCTTTATTAAAAAATACATGCTGACTATGACTAGTGATGGCTAAATGAAGCATTTCAAAGCATTATTGCTTTCTGATGCAATTTTGTCAAAAATGGTTAATTAATCGAAGCTTCAATCAAAGAGAAAATGCACACCACCATCTTCTGGTGAAGTAAATGTAATGCAACAAAGCTGAAACTATAAAATACAAGTAGGCTAATGTTACTGCCCCATTTAAGCGGTCAGAGCTTTGACACAGTGTTCATGTTTTTTAAACCCATTTAATAATAATAATGCATTTTATTTCACGGTGCCTTTCAGAACACCCAACGTCACCTTACAAGCAATATACAGGTCACTGCATAAGACAAAACACACATTTATTTAGTAGGTGAATTTTACAGATACTGATGAGTTTCATGTGTTCACCTTAATAATAAAACATCGAGCCTGAGATTTTGTGGGCTGGACATTTATGTATTTAAAAAAGGTGAGTGGAGGAGATTATTCATTAAATGTTGTGGTTTTTATTTAGAAATATAATTTGATAATAAATACAATATATTTTTATTTTATAATAATTTATAATATAATAGGCTATACATTTGGTAATTTCTTTTTTAACAATTTCACCAGCTTTTGGAGAACATTCTCTCGCATGAAACAGATAATGCTGGAGTACACAAAAGCTTTTCTATGGCATGGCTTCACTTGTGTGAAAAATAAAGCTGCCAAGTTTCAAACCTGTCAACGCCGGATTGGGCTATCAAAGCAGTCGTGTGGTTCAAGTTGATTGCTTCAGACGTCATATTTCACGTTACTATTGACGTAACGATACAAGCTCCGAAACAGTGCTTCATTGCAAGAACTTTTCGAGCTTGGCAGCCATCTTGGACACAGGCTCAGATGCTGACACGGCAGCCATCTTAGACACAGGTGCAGGTATGAGTCTCGGTCTAACCACCATTGTGGTGCACACAGGCATCTGTGACCGGCCTGGCTCTCAGGCATACGTAGCCTGGTGCATATTCCCCCCCCCCAAAAAAAAAACTGTTTAGGCAAGGCGTCCTCGTCTACCTCACCCACGGTAAAGGAAGACCCGGCCAACAACAGCGCATAATTAAAAAATGGCTCAATCGACCCTCAAGGATCATTATAGGTGAAAATGGCCTTGAGTGGTTGAATTAGTCCCTTGCCCTTCAGGGCTGCTTAACTCTTTCACCGCCAGCGTTTTTAAAAAAAGTTGCCAGCCAGCGCCAGCGTTTTTCATGATTTTCACCAAAGTTTAATGCCTTCCAGAAAATGTTCTTCTTTAAATAAATAAACATACAATATTTCAAATGAAAGAACAGACCCTCTGCTTTCAAACAAAAAAAAACGTTTCATCCTACCTTTAGTGGTTCTTTTGCAATCAGCTTTTGAATATGGGTAGGTTTTTGCAAAAACACCATATTTTGAGCAAAAAGCAGAGATAATTCCATATTTGTGACGGACTTTTCATAGAGATCCGATTCAGAGCGATCTTTAGAACAGACACGGACATGCAGCAGCTTGCCATAGGGCAATACTTCCGGTTTTAAAAAGTTGCGGAAGGGTAATTAATAGCGGTATTGCGGAAAGACGGAAAATCTCGTCATTGGCGGGGACGCGTTTTCTCTTAATTGACGAGATATCTCGTCAATGGCGGGGAAAGAGTTAAGGACTCCTCAGCTAAGATGCATGGTGTGTAGCTATATTAAATTCTGTAAAGATTCTGTGAATTCCTCTAAGGAGGTTAAAGGAGACATATCATGCTAAATCAACTTTCTTAGCTCTTAAATGCATTTTGTTGTATATTTGTAGTGTTTAGAAGTACATCAAAGTTGAAATTAGTCTCTTCAGGTGCTTTGTTGATATCTTTATATTCTGTTTTGGTCATATTTTCCAACCGGTTCTGATTTTTCTATTATCTATTACGTTTTTTGAACAATTACGTCACAGTATTTGCAGCGGAACTGCCAAATAAGGACATCGACTCCCAGCCCAACACTACGAGCAATCCGCCATTATTTATTTTTCGCTGCGATATTGTAGTCCAAGCTCAAGGATGCAGAAGTTACGAGAGAGTAAATCAAAATGTTCGGTTGTTGAACCTGTGCCTGGTTGAGTTTTATTTTTCACGGAAATGTCATTTTTTAGTGTGCGAAGCACTTCAAGGATAATTTCACCAACCTCCACCAGTATAAAGAAGGATTTGCCGATAGACTTCGTCTGATTGAGGGGTCAATTACTTCTATCTTTGGAGACGACGAGCAGAGCACTTCGGTAAGCTGTAAATAACTTTAAAAACAGTAAAGTACACGGTGGTCATGGTTTAGCAGTGCTGTTTCTCAATCCGAAGGCTGCAGCCTGTGGATGTCGCATGTGGTCATCAACCCGGGATTAAGTTATAGCATATTACAACAACTTACAATTAACTAAGAGTAATAGTCAACTTTATAATTGTTAATATTCTGAAATAAGACAGCCGGCATTAACACACCATTGCGATACCTCCATATGAAGACGTTGTTCTGCAGGTTCGTCGTCTTCATTTTCATCTCGCTCCATTTCCGACTCTGGCGCGAACATATAAGGCTGGATGGACAAGTCTTCCGTTGTTGACATTTTGTGAATAACGAGTAAATAAAAAGTTTCTGTGCAGCTAGATAATCGTATCTCTGCTATAAAACTACAAAAATGGCCGAACGGGGTGGAGTTTAACCGAGTGTCACCTCTGCAACCTGGAGAGGGGGCAGGGTATGACGTGCATTTAAAAAGATAGTACCAAAACGAGTTGCTCTCAGATGCACATCAGAAAAGGGGTAAAAAGGGGGCCTCTGGGACTATAATAATGAGGAATTCAGACCCAAGCATTGCAGTTTTGCTTTATATAGACCACAAATAGATGATTTATATGTAAAAAGGACAGATTTAAAAGCATGATATGTCTGCTTTAAGGTTTATCCTAATAATAAACCTTAGGTTTCACCTGAAATAAAAATATTGATAAGCCAAAGGAATGCTGCTTTTAATTGTGGTAATACACTTAAGGTTAAAGAAGTGTATGAAATTGCAATATTAAGAAAGCTAAAATAAATTACAAAGATAAGATAGAGACAGAATTTGCGTGGAATGGTATGAGAAAATTACAGGCTGTTTTGGGAGCTCTGAAGTTAGACTTGCTGGATTTAACTCTGACATTGATCTGATGGCTTATACATTTTATTTGAGCTTCGACAAGCATAATTTTACTGGTCAGGTTAACTATTTGAGACAAATGAGTAGGTCATCCCCTAACAATGTTAAAATTAACACAGGGTGTGATCAGGTTACTCAAGCAGATAAATATTAGAAAGAGTCCAGGCCACGATCACATCTGTGGAAATGTGTTAAAGACCTGTGCTGAGCAACAGCTGTCCACTGTAGTCCCTGTTGCAAAGTGCTCTAATCCCAAAGCACTAAAGGACTTTAGACCTGTAGCTTTAACTTCCCTGGTTATGAAAATGTTTGAGAAGGTGATGAAACAGGTATGTCATTAGACCTCATGCAGTTTGCGTACAGGGCAGAAAGAGATGTGGAGGATGCCTCTGACGATGCTGACTAGCCTGTATCGCCACCTTGAGAGCCCCACGTCCCATGCGAGTCACAGTATATCCAGTGAGTCATACATAAGCTGATGTGTGTTAAAAACTGTGGTAAACCAAATGTATTATTCTGTCAAAAACCACAGTTACTACACTTTGGGCGGTTTCCCGGACAAAAATAGTTATATTTCCTTATTAAACTAAGGCCAAGTCCTGGCTTAAGCTTATCCCTGTCCGGGAACTCACCCTTATCACTATAATTAAACCATGATTTTTTCTAAGTGCAGGTATCCCTTATTTATCATTATTATAATTGCAAGATAATAAAGACAGCTATAATTAAAGAATTGGACACAAAATATTAATTTAAAATATTTTATTATTATATTATAAACAAAACAACAAATATGCAACAAACGTGTTAAGCTGCATTTAATTCTGCTTGTGATAAAAAAATTGATTCTCATTTGGGTCATTTAAGCGGCAATCCTGAAAGCTTGCTTAATATATCAAAGAAAAATGATAATATGTAAATGCTGATCATTCAGAGATAATGACATTTGCTATTTAATTTTCTTGAACAATTTACAGTTTAGGTTACTTTTTATACCAGCGCTTTTCAACACAAACACAGTCTTACACCAGTCACCCTTCTTACCTTTCCTGATATCAGTGATTTTAAATTTCTCATATGGGGGAATCAATACCTCTTTCTGATCACGGTACCAGGAGTAGTCTGTCACATTAGCACCGTAACAAGTCTCAATTTCAAAACACGATTCATTTCCAAACTTCAATCCTACATCACGATCAAGAGAGGAGGACGCAAATGAGCCAAAACGAATCTCTGTGTTATTGACACCATTAAATTTAACACTGGTACGACGATAAGTTGATATGCATCCATTTTGCGTTTCCTTAAGAGTCTGTATCGCTCGTGTCAACCAAAAGTAAAGTGTATACCATGAGAATTTCTTGTATTGGTATTTCTCTCTACCGGTCCTAACATCCTGATTGAATTTTTTATGTACGCCTCCTATAACACCAGTATACACATAAATGGCAATTAAATGCTTTTTAGTTTTTAAGGGTTCTAGTTTTTTTCCCTCGATTTTTTTTTCACTTTTACTCCAAGCGTCTCCAAAGCCTGACATGTTAGCTTTCCTTTCTTTGTTTAGATAGTTTTCTTTCTCCACCAAGTTGTTCATCTCTACTGCACAACCAATATATTGGTCATCAACTGAATTCTCTGCCATATCCAATGGAATGCTGTCATCCTATATCCAAAATTATAATAACTTTAGTAATAATGTCATTATGCTTGTACAATAATATACAGACTCATAAATCAATCTTACCTTTCCTAGGACAACATTACTGGTGAAAATGAGAATAAGAGCTGCAGTGGTCAACATCATGATGTAGTCTGAATCCTCAGATGAACAACCAATGGAGATCAGGTATGAATATAATACCGTTAAGAAGCTGCAAAAGACAACAATACAACATTGTGTTACTAATCCAAAATCTTTGCACAGTACAAAACTGTGCACACCGTAGCTTCGCATAATTTCTGATTTATTCAACATTTTCTTTGAGACATTTTAAACATTTAGTTTTTAAAGCAAACATGAACTGTAAAAATATATAATTAATTTGTGCTTTAATAGTACCAAAAGCTTGTAATCATAAGGGAATCATTTTTACAGAGCTAAAGAACACCTACTGTATATAACACTTCTGTACAACCATAGGTGATGCTAAAGCACAATAGTGTATTTCATAACAAGTCTCAAAGTATAAGTTCAGTAAAGTAATTAAAGTGTATAGAAAGTTAAGACATCATACCTGTATGCATGAAGAAAGAGTGGCAATGAGGAACAAACTCAGAGGGTTTTATACTTTCTGATAGTAGTAGGCGGGTCAAAGACAAACTAAATACTAAGAAAACATCATCAGTTCTTAGAAAACTCATCACATCTAAATATATTAACTGTTTATAAAACTGCTGAGAATTATAACACCCAGGTTTTCATTAGTCTGTGACAGGATGTTTGTAAATAGACTTGTAGATCCAACTATGATTATACCAGATATTGTTATTGTTTTTTAATGATAATCAAAGATTTTTGCACGATTAACTTTGTACAAACTTATATAAATTAGCCATCTTGTAAAATATGAATGAATTCAGATCAGGCTGGTTTGTATCAGGTCACTGGTTCGAGTATCACGGCTAGCAAGCTGTTGCAAGTTGTACAAGTTGTGAAGTTGTTGCTGCAGGCAGTGATGCAGTAGCTGCTCAGTGCTCAGCGCACGTGTGTGTGTGTGTGTGTGTGTGTGTGTGTGTGTGTGTGTGTGCGCGCTCATGACTTCCGGCATGTGTGTGTTCTCTACTTAATGGGATGGGTTAATTACAGGCATGACATTTCGAGTATAGGCAACCATACTTCACAGTCATGAAAATTTTAATTTAATTTACATACTAGGTTGCTTTCCAGTAGTGTTAAACAATATGGCAGCCAACTGAAGCAAACTTTTCTTTTCATGATTTTACATTTATTTTGGTGTGTGAGTGTTAGTACATAACCCTCCGCAAAGTTACAAAACACAAAGTTTAAATTTGTTAAAATTTAAAGACTTTACTACTGACTATTGAAACAATGATTTAAACACGAGTTTTGAGCAGTCTACGATCACAATTGAAGGCATGGTTTTATGTTTTATAGGGCATTTAAGGTATCCTGGAAAGGTGACGTCTCTGAACCCCAACGTCTCAATACCGGGGTACCTCAAGGCTCCATTCTTGGATCCCTGCTCTTTTCGATATACAACTAACTAACCCTTGGCTGTGTATACTGTGTTAGACATGATAAGACTATTCCTAGCGCACTTATGTATTGCTATGCTTATGTTGCTATAATTGCTTCTATTGTTTACCTCATTTGTAAGTCGCTTTGGACAAAAGTGTCTGCTAAATGACTAAATGTAATGTAAAGTGTTCTGGAGGGAGGGAAGCTCACCTCCTACAATATGGGGGCACCCTCTGAAGTGCTTTGCAGTTGCCAGCAGTACTGTTGCCATACCGGGCGGTAATGCAACCAGTCAAAATGCTCTCCACTGTGCAGTTGTAAAAGTATCTGAGGATCCAGGGGCTTATTTGAACTTCCTAAGGCGTCCGAGGAAAAATAGGCACTGATGTGCCTTTTTCAGCAATGCATCAGTGTGAACAGTCCATGTAAGATCCTCAGTGATGTGTACACCCAGGAAAGCTGTTAAACGATTTCACAGGTGTTGCATCTAAGGTGATGAGGGTTAGGGTTCTTTGTCCTGTCTTCTGAAATCCACCACCAGCTTCTTGGTCTTGTTGATGTTGAGTAAGAGGTGGTTCTTCTGACACAAGTGTATAATATGGTGTCAAAACGTAGCTGTATATAGCAAAAGGCAGCTATATATAGCCTCCAAATGGCTGGATCCACAGGGTGGCCATTTTTAAGGCCTCCAACATTACTGGCATGACAAGGAGATCCCACTAGAGATGTTTTCTACGCGTATAGTAGAGGAGGCTCCATCATGATCTGGGGTGTTTTTTCCTTTAATGGGAAGATGGAGTTTCAGGTTGTGCAGGGGCGTCAAACAGCGGCTGGCTATGTGGACATGTTGCAGCGGGCATCCCTCTTGACTGAGGGCCCTCATCTGTGTGGTAATGACTGGGTCTTTCAACAGGACAATGCTACAGTTCACAATGCCCGCCTGATGAAGAGCTTCTTCCAGGAGAATAACGTCACTCTTTTAGACCATCCTGCATGTTCCCCTGATCTAAATCCCATTGAGAACAGGATGGCAAGGAAAGTTTACAAAAACACACATCAGTTCCCGACTGTAGATGCCCTTCGTGAAGCCATCTTCACCACATTGAACAATGTTTCCACAAGCCTCCTGGAAACAGTTGCATCAAGCATGCCACAAAGAGGTTTTTAATTGATCAACAATAATGGTGGGGTTACTCAGTACTGAGATCCTATTAACACTTTTAGTTTTGTTATGGGGTATTTTTGGGTTATGGTCTTAAACTTTTGATCAGCTGATAAACAGCCTCTTTGAGTTCAAATGCAGTTGTCAATAAATTGCTTACTCACTACTCTTTTTTCTCTTGCTCCTGTTTCTTATTTTGGGATTTTAAAGCAGTAGTTACTAAACAGTTATGATCCGCCAGCGTAAGATGTGAATACTTGTAATGTTTTCCCTGGTCTTAAGAATTTGTTCAGGAGTGTATTTGCATTAGCTAACATTAACAAAGATGAATAAATGGATCACTTCTAGTGAACATTAGCAAAATTGCTGCAACCAAATTTTAATCATTTAACTAGAAGCATACAAGAGCAGCTACTTACAACTAAAAAAGTAAAATATTTAAAACTGTTTGTCAATATTGTTTTAAAATACTTGTAACGTAGGCTATGTTGAATAATGTTGAATGGTTATTATTTTGTGGGTTCGCATCAAACATAACTTTATCAGATCAGTTTTTTTAAATAAAGTGGTTACTTTTCAAAAATACTGGACAAAACTGCATTTGAGGAAGCCACAAAATATGGAAGTTACAAAATGTGAAAGGAAAACTATATGTAGATGGTGTTACATTTTACTGCAGATCCATCCACAATCTAACAGCTACCCTGACCTAAGTGATGCTACACTGAATTATTAAATTAAATCAGTGATGCTTCATTGATTTAATAAAGTAAACAACATAGAACACATAAAATAATATATAATTCATTAAGAAAAGCTAAAATGCTACACTGTAAAAAAAATTGCTGTAATAATGCTGTTGGTTGCCAGTAACTTACTGTAGAAGATGAAGACTGAAAATATTTCATGTTCATTTAACTTTGAACAAACTATTGCCAGTAAATAGCATACATGTAAATTATACAGTAAGTTACTGGCAGCAAGTTGCCAGTAATACTCAGTAATACTGTAATTTCTACAGACATTTTTTTACAGTGTAATTATGTATTTTGATGTGTGTTACTGTTAAAGTTGCCATGAAACAGAAGTTGCAATTGACTTATTTTCCCTGTGACGTAAATTATATCCAAGTGAATTGGCTTCTGACATTCTGACAAAAAGGTCGTGCTGGAGTTGAATTCGTTCTACATTTACATTAATTCTATGTTTACATTCTACATTTGTACGAAATACCAGCTTGATCGAGCACACCTGTGAGTTATTGACCCTAGCAAAAATATATCTATCTGTCTAAAACAATATCTTTAAAAAAAAAAAAAATCTGAAAAGCTATATCGCCCCTGCTCTCCCCTATTATATAAAGTCAGCTTGTAGCTAAATAAAGTCTGTTTGTGTCTTGCAGAAATCCTGACAGATGTAAAAAAATGTGTAATTCTTAGAAAATATAATGGGAACTGTGCAAAACACCCATTTTATATATAGATTTATTTTGTTTTCTTAAGAACTGATATTCCTGGAATCGGGTCCCTTTGTCCAGCCTTTCATTTCACAATAATATAAAAAATCCAATAAGATTGTTCCTCATTGCCACTTTTGATTTATACAAATGAAAGTTTAACATTTTATGTGCTTCACATTTTACTTAACTGAACAAAAATCCCCTAAAGGTCTTAAAGATTTGTAACTGTAAATGTTTTTGCCTAGTAAAGGATGCAAAATTTGCATTGATAGCCACGATTTGATATTCACAGGTAATGCTTAGGTTAAAGAATATGTTTGCTTTGAAAACTAAATGTTTAAAATACAGTAGCTTTTTTAATACAGTAGCAACTTTAATAACTTTCCTTGAATTGAAAACATTAAATCATAAAAAAAAAAAACATTTACTGAGCAAGTACATAAACAATCAGAGTTTAAAACAGTCTCCTTACTTTATACCGGTAACATAAATATAGTATGTTTATAATAATGAATAACAATTTGAACTGTCAAGTCAGATTTCACAGGAAATAGGTTTTACAGATTTTAAGTTACAGATTACAAAATGTCTCTTAAGACAGAATGCTGAATTCTGCCTCATTTGTAAACTGGAAACTAAGAAGCTTTGGGATGTATGATTTTGGACACAATATTGTTCATCTGGAGATTAAATCAGGATCACCAGTAATGTTGTCCTAGGACAGGTAAGATTGAATTATGAGTCCCTATGTTACAACTATGATTACTAATGATGAAAAGTTACTATTTGTAATTTCTATAGGATCATGGTGAGCCAGTTAAAGAAGAGATATATCCATAGGATATGTTAGAGATTTCAGTTGATGACTGGTATGATGGCTGTACAGAGAGGATGGCAAACCAGGTGGAGTCAGATTTTCTAATCATAAAAAAGGCTTCGTAAGAAAGACTTTGCAAATGCTTGGATAAATGGAAGACAGCATATCCTTGAACCAGAAGATAACTTGACAAGAAATCATTTATTTGCTATTTTTTGTGTACACTCCGATGTACATATAAAATTCAATAATCGTAAACAAAAATAAAAAGGCAAGACATACACTTGGTATTCATTTCACTTTTTGTTGACAAACACAATTCAGATTCTTAAGGAAACACAAAATAATTGTACATAAAGACAAATTTCGTGTTTGCAAACAGAGATGACGTTTTTTTGTGGGCGGAGCCAAACTGGTTGCAGAAAGTGACAGCTCCGCAGTAGGGTTGTGAAGTGTTTTAGCATTAAACCGTGATTTTTATGGATCCGGTGTTCTGTCGAAGTCTGATTCCCCTAGGTTTTCCCTTTAGTGCAATGTTTCTTATAGCGTTTTAATCACATTACGTTTATTTTTTAGATAGTTAAAAAGTTGAAATGGCTTGGCTACTGATATGCATGTATGTAATGTATATGTATTGTTATTTTTTGCTAAATCAATTATTTTTACAGTCTGAATCGCTAAAGTACATATAAAAGCAATACTATCATGTATTATATATAATAGAGTTTATTAAATATTTCATAATTTTCCTGTTTTCTATTATTTCTTCCTTATATTTATCTTACGTGGATCTAGAATTACAATTCGAATTTGAATTAAAGGAAGCAGAATTGCAATTCAATAGAAATTCAAAGAAATTCTTATACATATTATACAGTAAGTGAAGTGTTAAAAATGAAGTTTTCAGTATATGTCAGATATGATTGCATTACACATTTTATAAATATATTCGTTTGTACAGATTATATTAACAGGAAATGTTTTCCCCCAGCAATTAATTTTAAAAGCTCTAGTCACATAGCAAATAATTAAGTTTGATTTTTTGCAATTGTAATTTTATGGAACACGATGTAACATGACTTCATTTCCCAGAATGCTTTAATTTTACCAAGTATTTAAAATGGTTGGCAAACAATTTTCCAAAGCAACTTTCCTAACACTGAATGTATGTGAGATTCTTTCTGTTGTGTGACTGTTGAATTTCTTTGAATTGCCATGAATTAAATTCCACTTCCTGTCATTTCAATTCCAATTCCAATTCAACTTCCTGTAGGGTGGAGTCAATTCAATTCAAATTCCAATTCATGAATTGAATGGAGGCCAATTCTGAAATTCTGAATTGTGCACAAGCCTGATATTTATATATTTATTAAGTATGTAAACATAATAATTTTAGAACAAACAGGAAGAAGACATAAGCTAAGATATAAGGAAATAAAAAGAAATAATAGAAAACGAAAAAATTATGAAATATTAAAAATAAATTGTGATATTATTGCCTTTTTCAGTATAAAAAAAACATTTATTCTGAATAAATTATAATTGTAACGTGATAAAAACGCTATAAGAAACATACTTCGACAGAACACCAGACATCTTCTCTACTTATTTTCTATTCTAATTATTAAAAGATTTCCAGATGATTTCCTCGCTCCATTCTGTTCGTTTAAGGGCTTATTGTAATCATAAACATCTATTTATCTTCAAATGATGTCTTCGACGACGGTATTCTATAAAAATGAAAGCCATCTTTTTTGGCATTCTTATTCTGACACTTAACAGCACAACAGGACATTTTCTAGTGAGTTATCTTGCTCTTTTCACTCGTGTCTAATTTATTTCCACTGTTTTTCTGCAACCGCATTGTGCGCGCAGCTTGCAGTGACGTAACTGTGACGTCTACTCTAAATTGGTCTATACTTATCATCAGAGGCGATTCTAGGGTTAGAGCTTTAGGGGTGCTAAGCACTCAATGAGCTCCGCTGCCACCACCCACTCTTTTTTCCTACAGAAACCAATAAATATGTCTATTGTAAAATGACTATAATTTTAACATTGGTTCAACTAACTCCAAAATTTAATAATAACCAGATTTTTTTGGAGACCTTTCAGGCATGAAAACGGGTCAGGGGTGAAAAAGATGAGAAGAATATTACCCCTCTAGGGTCTGGGAGCATGCTCCTCCTTAGAATTTTTTTAAAATTACACATTTTAAAGCATTTTAAAGCATCAATCTGATGAGTTTTGAGATGCATTTTCTTGCCAACCTTTTTATTTCTAATTAACTAATCGACTCGGCGCAGTAACACCCTCCCTCTCCCATTATGAGAGTGAGAAGGGGAGCGGACTTTTCAGGCGAGTCAAAGTACTCCCAAAAGTGCTATTACGCCATAAAATATAGTTCCTCTTTTAAATCCGCTTAGAAAAGCGCTACGTTTTATTTTGTACCACCAAACTTGCTCGTATAACTACTCGTCTTAAATAGGAAAAATGTTGATGTGTTTGGTCACTTCTAACTTTATCTCTAAATGGTACCATTGAATGAATGGGGCTAAGCTAAATGCTATCGAAGCGTCGCAGCGCGCTCCAGCGCTTACGTGCACGCACACAGATGATAGAGGGATGTATCAACAATTCTTAGTTAAGGTAATAACATATTTTAATATTGAAAATGAGTAGACTATTCCTTTAAGAAGGAATCAGGGACAGAGTGGGACTCATTTTCTTGGAACCCCCGATATACAAAACACAAGAAAGATGTAAAAAGTATGCAGGGGAAACAGATGGAAAAATAAAACTCCTTATAGTAAATTTTTTATTGCTTAGATCATGTATATTGCCAACGTAATGTAGGCATACCTTGTGTCAAAAAATAACAAATATCTAATAAACTTTCAAAATGTAGTTTTACTTGAAAACATCATACTAATACAGGTCCGTAGCCAGCCTATTGAAAGGGGGGGGGGGTTCTTTTTTGCAGTTTTTCTCCTCCTTTCGTATTTAATTATGAGCAGGGCCGTACGCTGGATTTTATAAATACAGAGGTCCATATATATATTTTTCTAGGGCATGCACCCCAGGAAAAAAATCTTATTTCTCTGCTCTACATATATGAATTTTAATACATTAGAAAACCAAAGGATCAATAAACTATATATTTCAAACCATGTCAGTATGCAGAAAATTTGTGTTGGTCATTAGGAATACATTTTAATAATTATTTTTACTCTTTTTTATCTTGGGCACACTGGGCAACTGAATATATGATAATTTTAGTAAATTAACTTAAGGCTATCAATAATTAGTTTATTAAATTAATTCACAATATGCACATACTTATTATACACTTAATATGCTGAAATACAACATCAGTAATGCAGTGGTGGAACCAGAATTGTATAAATGGGTTGGCCAAGGCTACTTTAGGCGGTCCATATCCCATGAAAGAAAACTGTAATTATTAAAAAGCATAAATGAATCTACGTCACTCACTTCTCCTGCGTCTCTCTCCTTCTCATCACTGACACTTTGCGCAACATGATCTCACAAAGTTCCGTGGGATAGACACGGAATTTTTTGCTAATTTTTCCGTGACATTCTCACGGATCTCCGCATATTTCCGTGGCCCTGCCACGGACTTTCTTTTCCGTGGCATTCTCACGGATTGGTTACTCAACTGCTTTTTCCTATTTTCAAACCATTGTCGCTTCGGTTTAGGGTTAGATTTGGTGCTTGCGTTACTTTGTCACTGTAAGTATTGGTTTATACAATTTTTTCTGATGTATTCTTTTATATTTTCTAAACTTTAATCAATTGTCACCTGGCATTGGGGTTAGAGTTGGGTTTGGGTAAGGATGTCATTTTACGTAAATCTAACCCTAAACCGAAGCGACAATGGTAAGAAAATAGGACAAAACAGTTGAGTAACCAATCCGTGAGAATGCAACGGAAAAGAAAGTCCGTGGCAGGGCCACGGAAATATGCGGAGATCCGTGAGAATGTCACGGAAAAATGAGCAAAAAATTCCGTGACTATGCCACGGAAATTCGTGAGATCAGGTTGCTTTGCGTGCTGCTGGTGCTGCCAGCCAGGGCCACCACCGCCACCATCATCATCATCACCAGTAACGCGAGTTGAAGGTCCTGCTGTGTTATTTTAACACATTTTGCAGCGTCTGCCTGAATAGCCTGTTTCTTTTTGTCGCACAGTTTTTCTGCGCCTTCCTTGCGTTTTTCTCCATCTCTCTCTCTCTCTCTCTATTTTGACACGTGAACTGACCGACGATGCACGCTCGCTTGCACAGAGACCAAAGCGGTGATTGGGCCAGCTTAATGTCAATCAAAAATAACCAATGGGCTGCAGCTGAGTGGGCCGGTCTATCTAGGAAAAGAAGGACGATGACTGGGCTGGGCAGTCATTGGGCCAGCTTAATGTCATTAAAAAAAGAACCAATGGGCTGCTGCTTAAATGTCAGTGGGCCGGTCTGTCGCTAACTGGGCTGCTCAGACAAAGATAGTATGAGGTGTAGTATTGGTTTTCTTTGTTTTATGCACAAAATCACTTAAATTTGATATTTTTGGTCTAAAAACTATACTTATTGTCTTGTGTCATTTAGATATTTTTACTGAAAACAAGACAAAAACACTAAGAATTTTTTTTCTTGAAAATAATTTTTTGCAGACTATGTAGTGTGGGCCGTTTTGGGCCAAAATGCCAGGGCCGAATTTATGTCCCAGTCCAGCCCTGCTGGGTGTGGTCTTCAAGGGACAGATTACCTTGGCGCAGGCAGATGAGTTGGAATGCTGAATCCAATAGTTGGCTAAGTATTCTGTTATGGTTGAAGGCTAGGCAAGACAAGGTGGCGGATTCAAATGCAAGCAGAAGGTTGATGTCTGGTCTGATGAGAGTTCCCTTGCCCTTTAAGGCTGCTTAAGGACTCCTCAGCTAATATGCATGATCTTACTGATGTAGTGTGTAGCTATATTAAATTCTGTAAAGATTCTGTGAATTCCTCTAAGGAGGTTAAGGTTTATCCTAATAATAAACCTTGGGTTTCACCTGAAATAAAACTGTTGATAAGCCAAAGGAATGCTGCTTTCAATTGTGGTAATACACTTAAGGTTAAAGAAATGTGAAAATTGTGAAATTAAGAAAGCTAAAATAAATTACAAAGATAAGATAGAGACAGAATTTGCGTGGAATGGTGTGAGAAAATGACAGGCTGTTTTGGGGACTCTGATAAAAACAATGAACAATGTTAAAATTATCACAGGGTGTGTGATCAGGTTACTCAAGCAGATTAATAGTAGAAAAAGTCCAGGCCACGATTACATCTGTGGAAATGTGTTAAAGACCTGTGCTAAGCAACTGGGGATTATCTTCCAGTATATTTTTCAGGAATGCCTGGAGGAACAGAGTATTCCTGCTATTTGGAAGTATCCACTGTAGTCCCTGTTGCAAAGTGCTCTAATCCCAAGCGCTAAATGACTCTAGACCTGTAGCTTTAACTTCCCTGGTTATGAACGTGTTTGAGAAGATGATGAAGCAGGTGATTCTAGCGCAGGTGCAGGCATGCAGTTTGCATACAGAGCCTGTATCGCCACCTTAAAAACTATGTGGTAGCTAATACAAATGTATTATTCTGTCAAAAACCACGGTTACTACACTTTGGGCCAGTTTCCCGGACAAACCTAGTTATATTTCCTAATTAAGCTCCTGGCTTAAGCTTATTCCTGTCCGGGAACCCACCTTTAACTATAATTAAACCATTATTTTTTCTAAGTGCAGGTATCCCTTATTTATCACATTATAATTACAAGATAATAAAGACAGCTATAATTAAGAGGACACAAAATATTGATTTAAAATATTGTATTTGTTATGAGGATGTATGGATGAACCCAGATGCAGACAACAAGGGGTTAACTAAGGATATTTATTAATGAATAAAACAGAAAACAAAACCCACGAGGGGGCAAAACAATATAAACAGGAAGACTAAAGAACACTAAACTAGACAGGACTAAACTGTGACACTAAACTGGAAACACTTAACAATAAACTAGACAAAACACTTAATGTATAAACACTAGACTTGACTTTTAACAGAGTACTCGCAGGTATATGGAACACACAATGCACAAGCACAGGACAATGAATACAAGAGGATTAAATAGGGTAACAAATCAAGAGGGGAGCAGGTGATAAGAATCAAACAATAATGAGGACGACGACAAGGGAGCGGGGTAAAAGAGACAAGACACAGGGAACACGTGGTCCAGTAAACCAATACTAAGACCACGTGAACCCACACAAAACATGGGTCTGTCATGATTCTGCCACAAGACTAGATTAAACAAAAGACAAGATGGCAGAACCATGACAGTATTACTATATTATAAACAAAACAACAAATATGCAACAAACATGTTAAGCTGCAATTAATTCTGCTTGTGATAAAACAATTTTGATTCTCATTTGTGTCATTTAAGCTGCAATCCTGAAAGCTTGCTTAATATATCAACGAAAAATTATAATATGTAAAGATCATTCAGAGATATTGACATTGTGATATTTCATTTTCTTTATCAATTTACAGTTTAGGTTACTTTTTATACCAGTGCTTTTCAACTCAAACACAGTCGTACACCAGTCACCCATCTTACCGTTTCTTATATCAGTGACTTCAAATGTCTCGTATGGGGGAATCAACACCTCTTTCTGATTGCGGTGAAATGAGTATTCTGTCACATCAGCACCATGACAAGTCTTGATTTCAAAACAAGATTCAGTTCCAAACCACTCTGCTATATCACGCTCAAGAGAGGAGGACGCAAATGAGCCAAAACGAATCTCTTTGTTCTTGACACCATTAAATTTAACACTGGTACCACGATAAGTTGATATGCATCCATTTTGCGTTTTCTTAAGAGTCTGTATCGCTCGTGTCAACCAAAAGTAAAGTGTATACCATGAGAATTTATTGTTTTTGTATTTCTCTCCACCGGTCCTAACATCCTGATTAAATTTTTTATGTACGCCTCCTATAACACCAGTATACACATAAATGGCAATTAAATGGTTTCTAGTTAAGGTTTCTAGCTTTTTTCCCTTGGTTTTATTTTCACTTTTACTCCAAGCGTCTCCAAAGCCTGCTATGTTAGCTTTCCTTTCTTTGTTTAGATAGTCTTCATCCACCACCAAGTTGTTCATCTTGTCTGCACAACCGTCATACTGGTCATCAACTGACTTATCTGCCAAATCCAATGGATGGCTGTCATCCTATATCCAAAATTATAATAACTTTAGTAATAATGTCATTATGCTTGTACAATAATATACAGACTCATAAATCAATCTTACCTGTCCTAGGACAACATTACTGGTGACAATGAGAATAAGAGCTGCAGTGGTCAACATCCTGATTTAGTCTGAATCCTCAGATGAACAACGAAAAAAAAGATCAGGTATGAATATAATACAGTAAAGAAACTGCAAAAGACAACAAATACAACATTGTATTACTAATCCAAAATCTTTGCACAGTACAAAACTCATAGCTTCGCATAATTTCTGATTTATTCAACATTTTCTTTGAGACATTTTAAACATTTAGGGGCGGTTTCCCTGACAGGGATTAGCTTAATCCAGGACTAGGCCTTAGTTTAATTAGGAAATATAACTTGTTTTAACAAATATGCCTTACTAAAAACATTATCTGTGTGCATTTTGAGGCAAAGCAAAGGGCCCTGATGTATTTTAAGATATGGCAGTGCAAGTTGTTTTCAGTTTGGACAGCTCTTAAAAATGTTTTAGTCTAGGACTAGTCTAATCCCTGTCCGGGAAACCGCCCCTTAGTTTTTAAAGCAAACATGAACTGTAAATATTTATAATTAATTTGTGCTATAATAGTACCAAAAGCTTGTAATCATAAGGGAATCATTTTTAGAGAGCTAAAGAACACCTAGGGCCCTATTTTAACAATCTGAAACGCAAGTTCGAAGCGCAAGTGACTTTGTGGGCGGATCTTTGGCGCTGTTGCTATTTTCCCGGCAGGAGAAATAACTCTTGCGCCAGGCGCAAATCAATAAAGGGTTGGTCTGAAGTAGGTTCAGTATTCATATGTGTGGTTTGGGCGTAATGTCAAATAAACCAATCAGAACGCTATCCAACATTCCCTTTAAACGCAAGGGCGCAAGTTCCATGGCGGGTTGCTATTATTATGACGGATTTACCAGGCGCACGCCAGGAGCGGTTCACAGCCGAGGAGACCGACGTTCTTGTAAGAGCAGTCAAAGACAGAGAAGTTGTTTAAACAGCGTCGGTTAAACAGGCGTGAGAGGAAATAGCCACAATTGTCTCATCAGCTGCGCCAAGCACTACAATGATGTCAGGAGACGGGAGGATCCCAAGCTTGCCAGCATAAATCGGGCACACAGGAGGACATCGCTGCGTCCACCCTCACCACTGAAAGGGTTTGGGGGCTTTGAAATCGGACACAAGAAACGCAAGCAAGGTCCAACCCCAAAGTACTCTTACAAATCAAGTTCATATACATTAAGGTTTCTTATAAAAACATTTTAATTATTATTTAGATAAAATAAACGTAATACAGCCACACAACAAACTTATGAAAATATTTTAATCGTTATTTGCATGATTATTGTTTAACGCTGCCACACAAAATAAATAAAAACTATCACAACAATGCTCACCACAATGATTTCCCTTATCTCATGTGTTAATATTTTTTATTTTAACAATTTATGATTTGCAAAGATAACTGTTAAATCTGTGTAGATTAGATAAGCAATGCGCGTTGTGCACGCTATACATTATGGTCAAGCATGCGCCCTTAAAATAGCATAATGAACTATGCACAACGCGTCACTGACTTTAGACTAGTTTTTTTTGGTTAGTAGCGCAATTGTTTTTTGAAACTGCAAAATAGCATAAGAGATGGTTTGCGCCGGAGCACGCCTCCTTTTTTGCGCTGAACCGCCCAGGGAGCGCAAGTTCATTCCCTAGTTTGCCGACGTGCGTCTGTGAAGGGAAAAACCCGCTGTGAAATACGAAATGATACATGCGTCACTGACAAAGTCAATTGCGCTGGGTGCAAGATAGGGCCCATACTGAATATAACACCTCTGTACAACCATAGGTGGTGCTAAAGAACAATTTTTTAAAGAGTGTGCAAGATTTCATAAATAGAGTAACAATTCTCAAAGTTTAAGTTCAGTAAAGTAATTTAAGTGTATAGAAAGTTAAGATATCATACCTGTATGCATGAAGAAAAAGTGGCAGTGAGGAACAAACTCAGAGGGTTTTATACTTTCTGAAAGTAGTAGGCGGGTTATAGACACACTAAATACTAAGAAAACATCCTCAGTTCTTAGAAAACTCATCACATCTGAATATATTAACAGTTTATAAAACTTCTGAGAATTATAACACCCAGATTTTCATTTGTCTGTGAAAGGATGTTTGTAAATAGACTTGTAAAGATCCAACTATGATTATACCAAATATTGTTATTGTTTTTTTATGATAATCATACATTTTTGCATGATTAAGATTGTACAAATTTATAAGAATTATCTTAAAATATGAATGAATTCTTGTGAGATCAGGCTGGTTTGTATTAGGTCGCTGGTTCGAGTCCCAGAGCCAGCAAGTTGTTGCAAGTTGGGCAAGTTGTGAAGTTGTTGCTGCAGGCAGTGATGCAGTAGCTGCCCAGTGCTTCGTGTGCGTGCGTGCACGCGTGTGTATTTGTGACTTGACGTGTTTGTGTTCTCTACTTACTGGGATGGGTTAAATACAGGGGTAAAATTTCGAGTATAGGCAACCATACTTTACAATCATGATATTTTTATTTAATTTACATACTACGTTGCCTTCAGTGGTGTTAAACAAGATGACAGCCAACTGAAGCAAATTTCTTTTCCATGATTTTACATTTCTTTTGGTGTGTAAGTGTGGGTTACATGTTAACCCGCAAAGTTACAAAACACAAAGTCTTCGAAGACGCGAGTTATCATCTCCAACTGAAATCTCTTTTCTTGATCTACGGTGAACGCACGGATTGTAGGCAACAGTTTACTTCTGCAGCTGGTTGATGTGGACTGGATGCACATTATAACTCCACACTCTCTTATTCACAGCCTGTAAGTAGTTTATGTTTTCATATTTAGAGAATGTACTGCTGACTTTTCAAACCACGAGTTTTAAGCAGTCCACAATCACGAATTGAATTGATCGTAGAGTGGCGATCAAATTTCCGCCACTGGCTTGAGCTATTCGGCTAATCACAACACACTAGATAAATGGCCAATCGGAGCACACTGCACTTTCTCAGAAATATGAGCTTTGTACAAATCACAAAGGAGTAGCATAGAGGAGCAACAATAATGTACGGTATGTTTGTGGAAAATAATAAAATATTACTGATTTGCAAACAGAGCATGCTTCCAAGCTCTTAACATACAACGCACCACAGGAAAATCGGCATCGGTACAACCACGAAGACTCTCCACTGTGCAGGTGTAAAAGATCCGAGGATCCTGGGGCTCATCTCGAACTTCCTCAGGTGCCTGTGGAAAAATAGGCGCTGATGTGCCTTTTTCAGCAATGCATCAGTGCGAACAGTCCATGTAATATCCGATGTGTATGTCAAGGAACCCGTTGGCCCGTTCCACATTACAATATATACACAGCTTACTCTTTAATTCTCATCATGTGCTTTTTGAGAAAAGATGTATAACTTAACACCATCTTCATCTGTGGTTTTCCTTTAGCTGTGTATAGCAAGCATGCACTCTTAGCATGTATTTTGACACTTTATTAAAAGTTTGTTTACCATTCAACTTATCAATATTATGCCTACATTACACATTATCAACTTTTTAAGTTGAACTTTTGCATCTTTGCTTCTTGAAACATGCTTTTGAAAACAATACTTAATTGTCTTTCATTTACATATTAGGTTGCTGTCAGGGGGTTTAGGATAAAAGGAGCTAATACCAATCAGGTCCAGCGCCAGGATGGCATAACGGGGGGGGGGGCATTTTAATCCCTTGGGGGGCTCCACACTATACGTTATTGTGACTGATTTTCTTCTCCTTTTCAAATGTCACAACATACTGCACATTTGCCCACTTCAACTTTGGACATTTAGCTCTCCACCTAGTGTAATTTGAATACACCAACATAGCGAAGGAATATGGCACATATTAGAACGACTATTAAAGTACATGTTGAACTCCTCTCATCACCATAATCACAATGCAGTATACAGTATGGATAGTAATGTAGTGTGGAGTGCATTATACCGTTTCATTTTCTGAAATGTAGTGAAACAAGTTTTACTACATCATTCATACATACAGCAATGTCCCTCTAGATGGCAGTTTTACATAGTTTCCTGAGTGCATCAGTGTGTTGTGGTTCAGTGACTAAAGCTCATTATATTTCTGTCTAAGTTCGCTGGCAAAGCCTCGACATGCATGTAACCCACAGTAGCAGCACAACCACCGAAGATGCAGCAGCTTGGCCAATAAATCCACAAACGAAGAAGAAGAAGCAGCTTGTTGTGTATGATTTGAGAAGACCAGCAGTGATGGAGGTAAATAAACAACGACGTTTGTTGCAGTTTGAGTAAAATCTCTGCCGAAAAATTCCCATGCTGGTGTGGTTTGGTGTTGGTTTAGCTGGTGGTCACCTGGTTTTCCAGCAGAGATCACCTCAGCTAGGCCTCAACAAGTGGTAATGCCTAAACCTGACTAGTTGACCAGTTACAGCGCTTGCGGTCCGCATAGAACAGACGTGTTGTTACATTTTTGTGAGGTACATGACAGCCTACGCATAGCCTACAACGTAGCTATGGCCTAGAACTTACACAGGACTATAAATTACTCTTAAGTCTGTGTTTTTTATTATGAGGCATTTGGAGCGTGATGACACACAGCACTCTCACATGCCTATCATATTACTGTCAATCTATCGCTTGTACCACTCAGACATTCATGTAACCCTGCTGCACACATCAGAAGGTTTTTACGAAGGCAGATGAAGGCGAGTGGTAGTGATGGAGAAACGAAGCTTTTCGAAGCTTCGAATCAACTGAAACATTTCCTTTGAAAAATTGTTGGTAACACTTTATTTTACGACCCGCAAAGTACCGCGTAATTAAACTGAATTTACAGCGTACCTATTTGTAACAACAGAGTACCTCTACAGTACGTACTTGTAGTTATAAGGGAACAATATTTTAAGTTTGGGGTAATAAGGGGGTAAGAATATATGGAAAATTATTCTCTAAGTATTTCATAATTACAGGGTACCTACAGTATTGTAATATTACGTGGTATGTATGACTTACGTCTATGTGTAATATGTTTTTTTTTTCATATTTGCTACTTATCTGATGAGGTGTATTGTATAGCCTACAGTTGATGTCTACAAGCCACGTCGGTAAATAATATATAACAGCACAATAAAAATAATAGCAACTTGTACCTCTTTGATCTGTATATGTATACAGGAGTTACCAGGTAACTCTTATATTTGCGGGCTGTAAATTAAAGTGGGGCTTATTCCCCGCTTGTTCTCTGTAGGTACCAGGTAACTTTCATATTTGCGGGCTGTAAACTAAAGTGGTGCTTTGTTCACCTCTTGTTATAAATGTTATAGGGTAAATACCATAAACATACAGAATATTGTTATTTTTATTTTAAAGCAACTTCTTTCAAAACAGCTTTAAAACACTATAATTAAGCCAACCCTTAATTTTTATTAACACAAAACTTTTATTTCAAATAAAAAGTCATGACAATTTTTCATTGTTTTTGCGGCTTGGCTTCCTCTGTTGGTGTTCTTGTCCACTCGGATGTTGAGTTGATGTCGTCTCACAAATGCTGTTCTGCATTACATATAAAAAACATAAATGAAAGCCTTCAGTAAATGTTTCTTCACTGTGCCTTGACAGAAACAGAGTTTTCTGAGCCAGTTACGTTAATAACTTTAGGCTAATTTATGTGCTAGCTAACCTGCTGCTACAGTTAGCTGGCAACTGTCTTGAAAAAACATTGTTTGAAATGCGTGAGTCATGTATTAACAAAACCAGTCACCTTATTCAGCATGCGGATCCTGCTCACATCACTTGCAGCCGTACTCCACAGTGTAGAACGTTTTTAAAACCTCTTAAAGAAATTTCACCTCAGGATCGCGTTCCAGCAAACCTCCTGCAGACGCCCGCGCGCTCTACACCTGCGCAGTAGCCTACGCATGTAGTCGTCGTTTGCTTTAGCGGGTGCTGATATCTTCTGTTGTTTCATTCTGGTTTGCCATTGCATACATTATATTTGGCTAAAATACTTGTGTTTACACATGTTACAAAGTTTTATTCCACCAATGATAACACTTATTAAAAATAAACAAATAGCGTGCTGCTTTGTGGTCATTATTGTGTTATTGTGTCATTTAAAATAAAAGAGTTTCAGAGTCAAAATTGCAAAGCACCACTTCAAATATGTCCGCAAATGTAAGAGTTTCCTGGTAAATAGGGAATAAGTTGCTATTTTTATTGTACTTACCTTAAAAAAAGATAACCACATTAAATCAGCTGGACTTTTGTAAAAGCAAGTAATATAGGCTACTAAAATGAAAGTGATGTGCTGTTATATTTATTTGCCGATGTGGCTCCTAGACATTGACTGTATACAACATTCAGTAGTCAATATGAAAAATTCACAATAAAATCATAAAAAAGTAAAACATAATTTCCCCACAGACTTGACTAAGTCATACATAACACGTAATATTACAATAGGTACCCTGTAGTTATAAAATACTTAGAGTATAAATAATTTATAATTCTTCATATTCTTACCCTCTTATTACCCCAAACTTAAAATATTATTCCCTTATACCTACAAGTAGGTACTGTAGAGGTACCCTGTTGTTACAAATAGGTACGCTGTAAATTCGGTGTAATTACGCAGTACTGTGCGGGTCGTAAAATAAAGTGTTACCAAATTGTTTACTGTTTCGAAGCGCTCGAAACACCTAAATATGGCGCCACCTGCTGGTGAAAACCTTGTAAAAGGAACAAGATATATATAGTAGGTTTACCTACTGGTCCCCATTCTGTTAATAATATTAGATTAGATTCAACTTTGTCATTGAAAATGTAAACAAAGCAGCTAAATGCAATGAAATACATGGCTCTTCTTGGCAGGCATGGCTAAAGATGCAAATATTTGTACTAAATGCTGCACAAAACGATTCCATTACATGAGAAAATTTCTGAACGTTTTCTTGAACTGTTTGATAACAGATTGGAAAAGCTGTTATATTGCTGGTCACTAAAAATTGTGTTTACTAGGCCATGTTTTACTGGTTAGATTAGACAATATGTCGGTGGTCTCTACATCATTCATCACCAGGGAGGCCTTAGGTCATGCCCACTGTGCAGATTGGCACGTCATGTTCTCCTGTTGTTTTGCAGCCCCCCTAGCTCTACCGTGAGACCTCTTCCTGAGGGGTCTAGAGGTGTCAACCCCTTGTTTGTTTCCTGCATGGTACCTTGAGAATAAGGCGTCCTATTGAAGGGAGAGTTCCAGCATGGGAACTCACTGTAGTTTTAATAGGGATTTCTCTGGCACCCTTTGAATATATTGACTCTAGTACAGATTACATTTCTCTCTAATTTAACGTTTCTTTTGGCCATTACCTCTCTGAGGAGGGTAGCTGACCTTCAATCATCTGCTTCTCCTTATGAATTAAGAATTAAGGCTATTCTACGCCCAAGACAGGGTAAATACCTAAGGTTCATTTATTATTTATATTTAACGTGGTTTACAACGTGGGTGTGTATTATTTTCAAATAATTCTAAGGACCGGAGTCAATTATTCCTCTTATACCACGGTTAACACAAACATTGCTCTGGTGCACGGTAAATATATACACTGTATAGTTCTTATGTCTTCAGTTTAGTGATGTCTTCACATTGCAAATCTGTCTTCAGAAAATACAGAAAGAACTCTCAATATTATATTTGTTTATTTTTAACCAAGAGAAGTTACAGAAGTACAGATTTAACAAAATCATCAGAATCAATTCTTCAGATGTTAGTACAGAAAGCAACACAGTACAGAGATACAGTAAATGAATAAAGATGTAAGCTTTTATATTTAAAAAATCACCTACAATACACAGTTGCCTGCATTTCCTCCCTTAAAAGATTTTGCATAGTTAGAAACACTTCTCATTTTATAATAATCAAATCATCTCAATTTACTAGATATTCATCCCTGTGAAAAAAAGAGGAAAACAGATTGAAGTCTTTAAAAACAGCAATATTTTCTTATAACAACAGAAAGCCAGTGCCTTTCCTTCTATACTGGGTTCTCATTTTTTTTGGTACTGCACAGTTTAAATTACTTTCTATTCCTGTGCTCTCCAACACAAACACAGTCTTACACCAGTTAGTCTTCTTTATATCAGTGACTTTAAACTTCTCATACGGGGGAATCAGAACCTCTTTCTCAAGAGGATGCTGGGAATATTGTATCACATTAGCACCATAACAAGTATTGATTTCAAAACAAGATTCATTTCCAAATACATTTGCTTTACGATCAAGAGAGGAGGATGCAAAAAAGCCAAAACGAATCTCCTTATTCAGAACAGTTTCATTAAATTTATCTCTGGTACAACGATATGTTAAGATGCAATTTGTTATTTTTAGAGTCTGTATTGCTTGTGTCAAGAAAAAGTGAAGTGAATACCAAGCGAATGTACCGTTTAGGTATTTTTCTTTACCAAATAAAACATCTGGATTGAATAGCTTAGATGCTCTACCAGTGTACACAAAAATGGCAATTGAATTGTTTCTTGTCAAGTTATCTTGTAGTTTAGAGTAATTTTTTATTTCCCCCTTTTTCCATTCTTCTCCGAAAACCTTGTTAGTTTTGATTTCATTATTTAAATACTTTTTCCACACCAGGGTTTCCATTTCCTTTGTACACTTTACATACTGGTCATCAACTGAATTCACTGCCATATCCAATGGATATATCTCCTCTTCATCAGCGCATCTGTCATCCTGAGAAATGAATAAGAAATAATTGCATATCATCAGTAATCATGCTTGTGGAATAATATAAAGACTCATAATTCAATCTTACCTGTCCTAAGACAACTTTACTGGTGATGATGAGAATAAAAGATGCTATGGTCAACATCCTAATTTGGTTCAGAATCCTCAGATGAACAACAAATAGAAATTCAGTACAGTGAAGAAAACCACAAATATTTGTAAAAGTGATGTAACTGCCAATGTATGGTAATATAAGGAGTAATAAACACATGCACACAGAACAGCGGGCAGCTATCACTAGTCCCTTTCACACATACAGTCTTTACTGGTAATTTACTGGTAAATTGCAGTTAACATGTCATGTGTGAACAGAACCTTTCCGGTAAATCAGTGCTCCCAATTTACCAGTAAGACAGGTTGTAAGATTAACGGTAATTTGCCGGTAAGCGCTGTGTGTGAACGAAAAATATAGCATTACCGGCATTTAGATGACGTCAGACCGCGCTGACAGATCGGGCGGGCCAATCAGAAAGTTTTTTATACAGGTGACGCAGACTGTTTACGGACGTTTCCACACACATGTTGCTTAAAAGTCGAGCACACCTGAAGTTAACATCCACATTTCTTCACCAAAGTTGTTTAAAACAGCTTACCATCTAATTGCCAAATTGCCGACGTCCTTAGCACACCATCTGTGAAGCCTAATGTGCAAACGCGCAGGTTCCGTTTGACGCCGCCTAACGCAATGTTGTTTGGTCACGAGCAACTTCGCGAGCGTTTGCCAAAGATGTGAAAACAACAAAATACGGACCGTGGATATTAAGTCATAACCCGCCGTTTACAAATACGACACGGACGGAGCTCGCCGGCCGCGCGCCACAGGTAACTTCCGCTTTCTCTCCGAATTTACCGGTATTTTGATAATGATGTGTGAATGATGTCTTACTGGTAAAAAGACGGAATGTCACTGCATGTGTGAACAGCACATTTTTGTATTTACTGGTAAATTCATTCTGGTAAATTCATGGTAATTTACCAGAATTACTGTGTGAAAGAGGCTACTGAAGTGCCCAATGAGAAACGTGATAAAATGTGCCTTTGTGTTTGAAATCAAAATCTTACAACACATCACTTGCACAGTTTCTTATAGTTTCAATGTATAAATAGCATTCAACAGCTTGTTTAAAAAAGCATTTTTACTTTTCAAAGCACAGGCATTAATTTAAACTTAGCATTATTCTGTAAATATGTAATTGTTACATCAGTTAAAATTTTACAGGCATCCTTTGTGAGACAAAAACATTTACAGTAACAAACCTTTTCAGATGTTGAGACTTCAAGTGATTTTCAGTCCAGGTTTTGATTTTCAAGTTTCAGTATATGAAAAAGTTCATATGTTGATGAACACTAAGGGCCCTATCTTGCACCCAGCGCAATTGACTTTGTCAGTGACGCATGTATCATTCGTATTTTGCACCGGCGCACAGCAGGTTTTTCCCTCCACAGACGCACGTCGGCAAACTAGGGAATGAACTTGCGCTCCCTGGGCGGTTCAGCGCAAAAAAAGAGGCGTGTTCCAGCGCAAACCATCTCTGATGCTATTTTGCAGTTTCAAAAAACAATTGCGCCACTGACCAGAAAAAAAAAGTTTAAAGTCAGTGGCGCGTTGCGTGTTGTTCATTATGCTATTTTAAGGGCGCATGCTTGACCATAATGTATAGCGTGCACAACGCGCATACACTTTGCATCTAATCTACACAGATGCAACAGTTATTTTTGCAAATCATAAATTGTTACACTTAAAAATATTAATACACGAGATAAGGCGAATCATAGTGGTGAGCATTGTGGTGATAGTTTTTATTTATTGTGTGGCTGCGTTAAAAAATTCTCATGCAAATAACGATTAAAATGTTTTCATAAGTTTGTTGTGTGGCTGTATTATGTTTATTTTATGTAAATAATAATTAAAATGTTTTCATAAGAAACCTTAATGTATATGAACTTGATTTGTAAGAGTACTTTGGGTTGGACCTTGCTTGCGTTTCTTGGGTCCGATTTCAAAGCCCCCAAACCCTTTCAGCGGCAAGGGTGGACGCAGATCTGTGTAGAGTAGGGGTGTCCTCGACTAAGGATTTACGTATTCGAATTAGAATTGTCGAATCTTTCCATAGTCGACCGATAGTCGAATCATATCTATGTTTGTCTGCATGGGTTGGGAGGGGGCCAGACCAGGTACAAATTGTTAACTTTTATTTTCTTTCACAAGCAGCACACATAAACAACTTTCTGTTAAAGTGACCAAAACTGTCTTTCAAGTGATGAACGAAGACAAAACTGACGATGCATTTATATATTTATTTTTTTAAGGTAAAATATATAAGGCAACATTTGTTTATTTATTCCTCATAACATTTTAAAGCCAAGATCTACAGAACATCACACAAAAATACATTTTGATAACTAAACCTAAAAAAAATAACAAAGGTGATTCTGCCTTGGAAACCTCGGCTAATTCAGTGTTTTTATTTAATTTGGAGATATAGCGCGTCAAAGCAGTCATGACCAAAAAAAACCAGACAAATGAGAAATGACAAATAATTTGTGATTGTGACTGTAAATGATAAAAACTAATCTTTATTTACAATTCATTAAACGTTAATTTATAACATGAAAAACACTGAAATTAATGATTTTATAGACACTATGCGTTATTATTTAGCACAGAAATACCTGCTTGCTTGCTTTGACTTTGATAATCTCTGTATTAACTTAAGATACAGAAAGACCGGATGATATTATTTATTTCAGGAATCTCTTTGCTATCATTTAAAAGTGAACACCAACCATAATATTAAATCACAAGAAAGACATTCGTGTCAGGCAGAAATAGGTTCGGTGCAGATATTTTCCGTTTCATCACCACGGCTTACCTGTTTTGTAGTTTAACTTTTGACAAGATAACCAAAATGTATGATAAATACATTTTAAAAACTTATACCCGTCGAAAAACATCCGTTTTTTAATGTTTAGTTTGATGAACTCCTAAATATGAGAGGCAGAGCACCTAGCCCGTTCGGCTAAATTACATGCGCAAGCATGGCCACCACGCAGTAGCGCAACATTGATACAACGAAAAGCTATCCAAAATTTACAGACTTAAATTAGATCAGAATTTACGTTTATAATAGATACATTTTTTAAATAAAATAAGGTCATCAGAAGTAACAAGGTGCAGAACAAATATGCAAAATGCCTCAAGTGCACAGAAACAAAACACAAGCCAAATAGTTAAATCAAATCAGATAACCCAGAGTGATTTATAAATAAAATAAAATAAATTATTGAAAGAATAGAAAACTATAGCCATAATATAATTGCCAGCTTTGTCTTTTAAATGTAGAAACAAAGAGGCAATGTTTTATTAACAAAGAAACCTCCGTGTAGCCCGGTCACAGGGGATGTTGGATGTTTATTAACGCATTTTAAAAATATTTATTGAAAGCTGTTACTTCACATATTATTTGCAGCATTATCATAATATGCTGTATATTAATATATTGTGAGAAAGCTGTTATATGTGAAATCAGATAATGTGTGAACCCATATACGGCTAAAATTGAATGATCCTCATTTCATAACACATCTGTGACGATTGGACTGTGAGATTGGTAATCGAATCAGACTTCTCCTATCGATGCATCGAATCTTCGACTATTCGGGGTCACCCCTAGTGTAGAGGCAGATCCACCTTCCGTTACATGGCGTGCCCGATTTATGCTGGCAAGCTTGGGATTCCCCGTCTCCTGACATCATTGTAGCGCTTGGCGCAACGATGGGGATTCCAGCTGATGAGACTGTGGCTATTTCCTCTCATGCCTGTTTAACCGACGCTGATTTGGGCGGGTTTCTCCCATCCCCATACAAAACAACTTCTCTGTCTTTGACTGCTCTTACAAGAACGTCGGTCTCCTCGGCTGTAAACCGCTCCTGGCGTACGCCTGGTAAATCCGTCATAATAATAGCAACCCGCCATGGAACTTGCGCCCTTGCGTTTAAAGGGAATGTTGGATAGCGTTCTGATTGGTTTATTTGACGTTACGCCCAAACCACACCTATGAATAATGAACCTACTTCAGACCAACCCCTTATTGATTTGCGCCTGGCGCAAGAGTTATTTCTCACGCCGGGAAAATAGCAACAGCGCCCAAGATCCGCCCACAAAGTCACTTGCGCGTTGCGCTTTGCACTTGCGTTTCAGATCGTTAAAATAGGGCCCTAAGTGACAATGAGGAACAATCTCATTGGTTTTTATATTATTTCAAAATAATAGGCGGGTCAAAGCTGCCCAATACTGTACCAAGACTGTACGTCAGTTCTTAAGAAACATGAATGCTTCTAAATATTAAATGCATGTTTTTCACAGTTACCCTTATAATTTCTGAGAATCTTATAACACAATTTTTTTATTTGTTTGTGTCAGGATGTTTGCAAGACACAAATAGATTTTTAGCTACATCCTTACTTTACACCATAAGTGTGATAATACTTCACTGTCTTCAGTGCCAACTTATGAGTCTATCAAAAAGTAAAATTATGTTTTGTTTTTTAATAGTTACCCCTACATTAGATTAATTTATTGTAATTATTTATTGTAATTACTGTAAAGTAATTAAAATGTATAGAAAGTTAAGATATCATACCTGTATGCATGAAGAAAGAGTGGCAATGAGGAACAAACTCAGAGGGTTTTATACTTTCTGAAAGTAGTAGGCGGGTCAAAGACACACTAAATACTAAGAAAACATAATCAGTTCTTAGAAAACTCATCACATCTGAATATATTAACAGTTTATAAAACTTCTGAGAATTATAACACCCATGTTTTCATTAGTCTGTGACAGGATGTTTGTAAATAGACTTGTAAATATCAAACTATGATTATGCCAAATATAGTTATTGTTTTTTTATGATAATCATACATTTTTGCACGATTAACTTTGTACAAATTTATACGAATTAGCCATCTTGTAAATATGAATGAATTCTTGTAAGATCAGGCTGGTTTGTGTCAGGTCGCTGGTTCAAGTCTCACAGCGAGCAAATTGTTGCAAATTGTTGCTGCAAGCAGTGATGCAGTAGCTGCCCAGTGCTCCGAGTGTGTGTCTATGTGTGTGGGTGTTCATGACTTGCGCATGTGTATGTTCTCTACTTACTGGGATGGGTCCAACTTAAATCTCCTTTTGTGGACTACAATGAACCCAAGGAATGTAGGCAACAGTTACTTCTGCAGCTGTCTGACATTGATCGTTTTGTTTTCATATCAAATCACTTTATTGTCACATCACAATTAGCACATGTGCAAGGTGTGAGTGAAAGTCTTGGGTGTGTGTGCTCCAGACAGTAGAATACAATAAGACAAACTGTAAAAATCACAGTTTTACATAATACACATTATACACAGATGTTCACAATATACACAGAATATATTAAATGTGTAGATGTTCAAACGGTCAATCACCACACCCTCCTGTTGACCCTAATGGCCATGGGTGTCTCTGATACGGCGCTTCTATGATTCAAGTCAGGTAGGTCAATTAAGGTATCCTCTAAAAATCCTCTGAACCCCAATGGCTCGATACCGGGGTACCTCAAGGGTCCGTGCTTGGACCACTGCTCTTTTCAATATACAACTAACTAACCAACCCTTGGCTATGTATACTATGTTAGACTTGATAAGACTAATTTTAGTGCACTTATGCTGATCTTCTTTTGCTATAATTGCTTTTGTTGTTTACCTCATTTTTAAGTCGCTTTGTGCAAAAGTGTCTGCTAAATGTAATGTAAATGTAATGTTCTAGAGGGAGGGGAGCTCACCTCCTACAACATGGCGGCAGTTTGTACCACCCTCTGTAGTGCTTTGCAGTTGCCAGCAGTGCTGTTCCCATATTAGACGGTAATGCAACCAGTCAAAATGCTCTCCACTGTGCAGGTGTAAAAGGATCTGAGGATCCTGGGGCTCATCCCAAACTTCCTCAGGCACCTGTGGAAAAATAAGCACTGATGTTCAGCATTCAGCATTGCATTAGTGTAAACAGTCCATGTAAAATCCTCAGTGATGTATATGCCAAGGAACTTGAAGCTGTTGACCCATTCCACAGGTGTTCCATCTATACTGATTGGGGTGTGTTCTTTTTCCTGTCCACCGTTCCTGAAATCCACCGTTGGTCTTGTTAATGTTGAGTAAGAGGTGGTTCTCCTGACATCAGTGTCTCAGAGCACACACCTCCTCTCTGTTAGCCATCTCATTATTGTCATGTGTGTACAGGGAGTAAAGAAGAGGGCTAAGAATGCAGCATTAAGGAGCACCTGTGTTGAGAGTCATTGAGGAGGAGATGCTGTTTCCCATTCTGACCACCTGATGTCTGCCTGACAGGAAGTCCAGGATCCAGCCACAAAATGATATGTTTAGGCCAACCTGATCTCACGAATTTCCGTGGCATAGTCACGGAATTTTGTGCTCATTTTTCCGTGACATTCTCACGGATCTCCGCATATTTCCGTGGCCCTGCCACGGACTTTCTTTTCCGTGGCATTCTCACGGATGGGTTACTCAACTGTTTTGTCCTATTTTCTTACCATTTTCGCTTCGGTTTAGGGTTAGATTTACATAAAATGACATCCCTACCCAAACCCAACTCTAACCCCAATGCCAGGTGACAATTGATTAAAGTTTAGAAAATATAAAGAATACATCAGAAAAAATGTTATAAACCAATACTTACAGTGACAAAGTAAGTTTAGTCCCAGAATCTGAAGCTTCACAACAAGCTTAGATGGCACTATTGAATGTTGAGCTGTAGTCCACAAACAGCATTCTCGCATAGGTGTTCTTGTTATCCAGATGGGACAGGGCAGTGTGTAGGGTGAAGGCTTTGGCATCATCTGTAAAGCAATTGCTGCGGTAAGCAAACTGCAGAGTAGACCTGTTTGAGTCATGACTCACTTGGATCTTTCACCCGGATCTTTAAATTAACTCATGAGTCGCGAGTCTCTAGTATCATTAACCCGGATCAGTTGAGTCCTACTACAATTCAATGTAAAACCATAAACAGCGCCACCACACACACACAAACCTCTTTCAACCTTATTACTGAGACTTCGCTCACTCTACATATCCACTCGTTACCAGCTGATCTGCGCGGTGGCTGCATTGCGTTTTCTGTGTCTGTACATACCAGAAGTGTGCCTGACGCAGCAGGAGGTGTGAACTGTCGAACCTGCTAACATGGGAGCCTAAATAAAAACGGACACGCCACGCAGCTGAGAGGCACACGCCACGCAGCTGAGAGGCACACGCCACGCAGCTGAGAGGCACACGCCACGCAGCCAAGGCCGCGTTATCCTAATGGGCAACATGGGCTGCAGCCCAGGGCCCCGAACACTAGGGGGCCTCCGAGACAAATTTTTTTTTTTTTTTTGAGTTTTTAAAAACATTTTGATTGACGTAATTCTGCGTAAGTGCTACCTAGAGCAGAGGCCCCCAACCACTGGGTCGCAAAAATGTTCTGAAAAAAAAAATTGTATAATAGCTACGTAAAAGCGTATGGGATATTTTGTCCTTTAAGAGCCTCCGCGCCCAGCCGCAATTCTTCTGGCATCTCTCCTCATCATCTCCTCCTTCACTTAAACTTGGGGCTCGAACCCGACCTAAGGTCGAGGCTCGAGCTGCCTTCAAAAACAGCAACCCAAGTTCGTTTACTGTTAATTATTAATATTACTAAATAGGCAGGGAATCTCGTGAAACAATGAAAGTAAAACGATCTGCCAAAATATGATTTAACTTGATTTTGATGATTTAGTCGAGGAATTCTCTTTAAATAAGAGCAGAAAGAAGCACTTTTAGTTGCTTAATAAATGTTATCTTCTGTGCTGTTCTGATTGTAAAATTATTAATTGATAATATTGTTTAATTTGTTTAAATAATTTTAGCCTATTTAGAGCCCTGCATTTCAGCCCGAGCCTGACGGGGCTCGACCTGTTTACGGGTCGGGTTTCGGGCCAATTTTAACGTCACAGCAGATACGCGGGCCGGACCTCGGGCTTATTTAGGCTTCTCCATCTTTTTATATTTTTCAATTAATTAAAAAAACCTTTTGACAGAAATTGATGATTGCAAAACAAACATAGGAAGACGTTTAACCTATCGCATGAGTCCGCTACGCACAGCCACACATTTACAATGCAGCTGTGCTTATTTAACAGCAGGACATTCAACGCACCAGGAAAAATTATAAATGGAGTACTAGATTAAAACCTTGGATACTGTACATAATATATGCAGACAGCATCCAAGACATAATCTATTAAAGACTTCTCACTGTATTAATTTCGTGTAAGAAGGCTGTTTCTTTATTTCTTGTTTGTGTATGGATCGACTTTTTTCTTAGTTTAACTGTTGGATGGATACATGAATAGCCATCTTCTGTGGTAAGTCCTTACATTAAAAAAATGTATATGCAAAAGCGAAGTTGTAAGCTAAGGCAACATGCATGTTTATTCTGTTTCATGTTTATTTCGTTTCGTTTTGTAAAGCCCTTTTTATTTTTTTATTTCTGCACCCGTTGCAACTGCCAGCAGCAGAGCAACCTGCCTTCGCTTTTTAAAAATAGTGTGTGTTGATAATAAACGTTTAAACTAACATTGTGATATGCTGAAAATATTTATTTAAATAGTTGTTATTATGTGAAGTATTGATTTGAGAAGCTCAATTCATCATACATGTCGTCAACTTGCTGTCGGCCGCTAACCACTTGTTTATCATAAAAACTTTAACAAACAAAAACTGCTCTAAAATGTAAATAAAAAAGAAATATAACTATTTTGCCATTTAAAACAAAACTGAACTGCTTTAATTGCTGCAACAGTACAGCTGTACAAGCTGTGTAAGCAGTTATTTTTTGCTATTTCTATGCTAAATCTATGCGGAATTTTGCAGAATGATTTAAAACGTTTTAAAACGATCCGAGAGAATGTGCGCTGTGAATATTAAAAAAATAAAATATTTTATAACTATACTATACATTTTATTAAAGGATTACCCTGAATTAAACTAGACCAACATGAACCAACAGATAATGGATAATGTGCTTTCACGACCATTAAGTTTTATATAATACACATATATTACTGTCTACAGTGTAACAGTAAAAAGAAAAGGCTTCTCATAATAAATGTAGCGTATATAGCAAGATAATTTCATCAGTTTAACAACACAATGTATATATATTTATCTTGTAAACGGATTTGAAATAATATATAATTATCGCGTCACGTAGCAAGAGAGAGGATAGAGATCTCATTAACTTCTCCGCAGTAAGTTTTATTTCAAATTCAAGTTTTACATATTAAATAGACTATTAAAAAGTTTGTGCTTCTCTCATAAAAACCTCACAGCAGACAGCACAGACTTCTACTCACAAACATACGCGATGCAGTAGGCTAACTATATCTGCGGACACAGATTCCTAATGGGGAGAATTAAAAAGTTCGGACTCGTGCTGAGAATTCTGGGCTCTTACTTTTGCGTCAACTTGATTTTAATAATTTAAATGAGGAATTATATTTAAAGAAGAACAGACAGAAGCACTTTTAGTTGTGAGTTGCATTTAATAAATGTTATTTTCTGGGCTGTTTCTGATTGTAAAATTATTACTTGATAATATTGTTTAATTTATTTAAATAATTTCAGCCTACTTTTGCGTCAACTTGATTTTAATGATTTAATTGAAGAATTCTCTTTAAAGAAGAGCAGAAAGAAGCACTTTTTGTTGTAAGTTTTATTAAATAAATGTTATTTTCTGGGCTATTTCTGATTGTAAAATTATTTGATAATATTGTTTAATTTATTTAAATAATTTTAGCCATTTAATGTTGTACATACGCTGTAAAAAACACTGGATTTACTAAAAAATATAGACAGTGCATCGTTTTTGCAAGTTTTACTAAAAAAATGTATGCAATGGGGCACTTAGTAAATCCAGCCTTTATTTTTTTCAGTGTATTGGGGGGGCCCCAAACCAGCGTTAGCCCAGGGCCTCACAAAGGCTTAACCCGGCACTGCACGCAGCCGGTGTGAATCGGCCCTTAGCCGTGGTTGCATTCGTTATGTGTGTTGTAATGTCCGTTTCGAAGCAAGCGTAGGAGGAGTTAAGCTCGTATGGTAGAAAGGACTTCTAAAACTAAAAATATTAGGAGACATCTAAAACATTCTGTAGGGGGCCCTGAGGACAATCCTATAGACTAATTCTTAAAACTTTATTCGTTGTTCTCTAATTATTCACTACAACAATTATGTCATAATTTTTTTTCAAACATGCCATGATTATCATAGGCTAGATAACCAGTTTTTCTGTCCCTTTAAGAAAGTACAAAATGATAAAAAATATTCTAACAGGTTTAAAAGTTATTGCATGTTTACATGTACTTTTCATTGTATTTTAGCCTATAACGATTCTTAGTAATGCCATGCAGCTTACTCATTCTCACTATGTGCTTTTTGAGAAAAGATGCATACTTAACACCATCTTCATCTGTGGTTTCCCATTCACAAATTGTTAATTTAGCTGTGGATTGCACTCTCAGCATGTATTTTGACGCTTTATTAAAAGTTTGTTTACCATTGAACCTATGAATGTTATGCCTACATTTCACACATGAAACATGCATTTAAAACCATACTTGAATGTATTTTATCTACATATTAGGTTGCTGGGGGTTTATAATAGAGACACTCATGTCTCGCAAGACACTAACTTAACACTAAACTGATAACACACGAGATTAAGCGAGTATCCAGCAAACGTTAGCATTTCTTTTATCATAAACCCTAACAGCGTGTCTTCAGCAGGCACGTATTTTGCAACCCAGTATCACGAAATTGCGTGACTATTTCACGCATGGACCAGCGTGACAATGTCACGCTTTGCCGCGTTTGAGCGTGAGCATGTCACGCTTTCTGTTTGTGTCACTGTCACGTATTGGTTACTCAACTTTTTTGTCCTAATTTCTTACCATTTTCGCTTCGGTTTAGGGTTAGATTTACATAAAATGACACCCTTACCTAAACAAACTCTAACCCCAACGTCAGGTGACAATTGGTTAAAGTTTAGAAAATATAAAAGAATAAGTATTGTATCTTTTTTTTTATAAACCAATACTTAAAGTGACAAATACTTAAAGTGACATATAACACAAGCACCAAATCTAACCCTAAACCGAAGCGACAATGGTTTGAAAATAGGAAAAAAAAGTTGAGTAACCAATACGTGACAGTGACACAAACAGCAAAGCGTGACATGCTCACGCTCAAACGCGGCAAAGCGTGACATTGTCACGCTGGTCCATGCGTGAAATAGTCACGCATTTTCGTGATATAGGGTTGGTATTTTGACAGGATGCACAATGCACATAGGTTCACATGATGCACTGAACATATATTTTGACATGACGTTCCACACACAAGTTTCACATTCATGCCTCCTCGGAAAAGAAGTCACGAGCCGCCACTGGTGTCAGGGTCTGAAAATACCTCTTTGCAAGAAGCAACATATTCAACATTATTATCTGATTATTGCTTCACTCCCTACAGTTGTCTCCCATTTTTACCCCTATTTATTTTGCGTGTTTCTCTTGTCCTGTGTCAGACCATTCTTTACTCAATGCATTCTACCTGACTTCTGTGTTGTCTTGTTCCAGTCTTGTCACCGTCTTGTGTTTATGCTGTTCAGGCTCCAATGCTAATTTGTCTCATACCTGATCTGACCGAATATTTTAATCGTTATTTGCATGAGAATTTTTTTAACGCAGCCACACAATAAATAAAAACTATCACCACAATGCTCACCACTACGATTTCCCTTATTTCATGTGTTAATATTTTTTATTGTAACAATTTATGATTTGCAAAAATCACTGTTGCATCTGTGTACATTAGATAAGCAAAGTGTGTGCGCGTTGTGCACGCTATACATTATGGTCAAGCATGCGCCCTTAAAATAGCATAATGAACCAGGCGCATTTTTTGGTCAGTGGCGCAATTGTTTTGTGAAACTCCAAAATAGCATCAGGGATGGTCGAATCTGACGCACATCTCTCCAAAAATATGTCACAGGGTGACTTAGGGCGGAACCAAAAAGGGAGAGGAGAGGTTCTGCCCGGACAGAATTTTTAAGTGCTCCTTTCACTTCCCAGTCTCCCTGGCAACACAAATCAGGAAGAAACGAGCCACAGGTGCAGCCAATTTATGTAGCAGCTCTGATTAGAGGAAGAGATGAGGACGGGCCACATAAATGGAGCTGTAGCAATACACAAGGGAGTCGTTTTGTTTCGGGCACGAGCGCCACTACTGCCTAGGGCAGACTGAACCACACGCCCCGTCCTTGGAACCTGGCTTATGTTAACTCCCTCCAGGAGAAGGAGGACGGCCCTACCCCTCATAGAGCGTGGTGGGTGAGCCGAGGAAATGCTTACCGAAGCAGACACAACAACGACACCACTAGCTGGGCCGCATATTTCCATCGCCATATCTGAACTAAGCGAAGTGAGGGAAGACGGGCGCCTTTTTCGTACACTTGGAGTGGTGGGTGAGTCTTTGTGCTGTGGAAACCTTTATTTTTGACGTGGTGCTGTATATTGCTGTGGGTTGCGGTGTATTGCTGTGTGTCTTGTCAGATTAACCCCCGCCTTCACGCACTTCGTCGAGAGAAGACAAAGAGGCTGCTGGCTTTAGCTCAGTCCAATACGGCATATGTTGTGAGTGTGCTTTGGGCCTCCAGGAATAGTACGGTGCCCAGAAACGATTTTCCCCCGTCTAGACATCGGGCGGATGTGGAGAGTGGCGGTGAAGAGCCGAGGAAACAGCAGAGGTGTGAGTACGATTTGGGGCTATTGTTATTGATGTTTCCAGTTGCATAAACATTGTTGTTGCAGAGAGAGAGGTGACGCAATTCCATCGTCCTGTGGCCTCTACAAAGGGGCGCCCCTGTCCAGAGTTCGAACGCCTGACGGTAGCGAGGAAAGGGCAGTGCTCGGCCCGGTGAGACGTGGTGATATTCCACCCATCTGCCACCATCTAGCAGTCGTGAGGGTTCGCCCCCGACGCCACTTAGGAACTACTTACCCCATCGGACGCCACGCAAACTGCTGTAAGTCCGCCACGGCTGCCTGTTGTGCACATTAACCTCTTAAGCTGTCGGTTTGCAGAGACGGAGCCTGCATTGTATCCGGTAGACCTGTGAGGAGCACCCTGAGGAGAAATCGAGCAAAACCTGTACTTACGGTACGCTGAGTCCAGCCGAGAGGTGAGAGCCATTTAAAGCAAGCTAACTGTGTTTCTGTGCCCAAGTCGATACCTGTGGAGAGAAGAGGAGAGAGAGTGAATAATCTGAGGAGAATTCGAGCAAAACTTGTACTTACAGTACGCTGAGTCCAGCCGAGAGGTGAGAGCCATTTAAAGCCCACTAACTGTGTTTCTGTGTCCAAATCGATACCTGTGGAGAGAAGAGGAGAGAGAGTGAATAATCTGAGGAGAAATCGAGTAAAACCTGTACTTACGGTACGCTGAGCCCAGCCAAGAGGTGAGGATTTATTCCACATCGAATAAACTGTGTCTCTCTTTCCCAGCTGCCACCTGTGGAAAGAAAGGAAAGGAGTAGTGAGCAATCCGATACAAGCTGTGCAACCACAAGGAAAAGCCTCCACGAGGGAGCTCCAGGTATACGAACAGAATAATAACCCCCCCCCCACGCTCATATTGGTTTTGATTCTGCCTCCAGGAGGAAGAAGGAGCTTTTGGGGACCTCCTCGAGGTGGAAGTTGAGAAGGGGCGTGGCTTTAGCCTATTAGCAGCCACCCCCTGGGTGTGACAAATATAACAACGTGTCAGTTCTACGAGGACTGCAAGTGACAATGCAAGTACATTGACTGTTGTTCTGTTAAGCTTAACTTCTAAAGTCACTTTTGTTTGCTTCTGTTTAGTAATAAAAAGCTAATTTCACCTTGGTATGACCTAATTTCACCTTTGACCTAATGTATCATCATGTTCTTTTGCTATTTTATTTCTTTTTTGCCAGTTATCATGCCTGACACAAAGCTGTCAAACTGTGGACAGAAACTGTTGCTTAGTCAAGTGTTGTGGTAAAAAAGAGGATATGTGTGTCAAGTAGCACAGAGCAGGGGCCTCATTTATAAAGCTTGCCTATGCATAAAGCAGGGCTGAAAACATGCATACGCCACTTCCCACACAAATTACGTGTTCTATATAAAAAACTTGACAGAGTTTGCACCTGTAAGTAAACTCTGACCCATGTGTACACACATTCTGGAGACAGTTAAGGGGAAATTGCGACACAGATGGTGAGGTAGTGAACATGAATGTAAATGTGACATGAACAATTATAAGTATTGATACCAGACTCACAGAATTTCACTCCATATCAACGTTAGATCCACGTTATCACGGCGTTGAAATCCAGCAGTTAATTGTACTTGTACTGACTAATAATTGCTGTTTCATATAGATCTTGCAAAATCCCATCCTAAATCATTGATATGCGGGCAGAAGAGAGCACAAGTAAGGTCCATAAAGACATGAATGAGCGAGTTTGGTGTGGTGGAACTTAACTGGCCTCCACACCAATCCAACAGAAAATCTTTGGGATAAATTAGAGCGGAGACTACGAGCGAGGCCTTCCAACATCAGTGTCTGACCTTACAAATGTGCTTTTACAATAATAGTCAAAAATTCCCATAAACACACTCCTAAACCTTGTAGAAATTCTTCCAAGAAGAGTTGAAGCTGTTATAGCTGCAAAGGGTGGGCCAACTCCATATTAAACCCTATGGATTAAGAATGGGATGTCATTCAGGTTCATGTGCATGTGAAGGCAGGTGTCCCAAAACTTTTGGCAATATAGTGTATATTTATCTCCCATAATTGTTTTAAATATCTTAGATTTAAATATTGTTTGCAAAAATGTACTGTGTAAGAGGACACTGATATGTGTGAATGTTTGTCGCTGTTGAAAGATGATATGAGCAGTCAAACGGTATGGCTATGATCTCTACCACCAAAGGTTAACACAGAGTCATGATAAACAGATAACCATGAATCTTGCAGTAAACTAATACTGATAGCGTTGCAACCCGTCCTGGTTTTCCCGGGATTGTTCTCTTTTTTGAGTCACAGTCCCGGAAAATTTATATTCTTTCCCGGGACACGAATTGTCCCGTTTTTTTGTGAAAATGAACTTTTAAAGCAGAATTTCCTGGTTTTAAATTAAAGCTTTTTTCTTCCACTTTTTCTGTATTCATCCAATCCTGTGTCCGTAACTGGGTAAAATAGAACAGGTAACACAGTGGATTGGCCAGGTGTTTACTTTTATTTGATTGGAAGCTCAACTTATCGCCTAGCAACTACCTATGCTGTCGGCATAGTGCTGGTTGGTCGCACGCGTCGCATCCACAGATTCCACACACACATCCTGGATGAAATAGTTTGAGTTAAGTTGCTAGTCAGCTCTTAAAACGATCAGTGGGGTTGGTCAAAGCTGAACTTCAAGTTAGATTAAACTTTAAATGATCATGCTTGGAGTTTAAAGCATTTATTGAGGGACAGCCGAGACTTCTGCAGGCAGCAAAAAGGGATGAGAAATACACATGGAAAAAGAGGTGAGAAATGTCAGTTTTAGGTTGCCCAAATTGACTAAGTTAACAAAAACAAAAAGTTGTTTATAATCTATTATAATACATATAATCATGTTTTAATTGCTAAAGAATATATCCTATATTTGTACAAATGATTATATTTTATAATAGAATATAATTATGCAGTATATGTTTACACAATGTTTATACAAAAGTGTATTTAATGTATGTATTTAATGTAGAAAGGAGTCCAGAGTGAGTGCATCTACATCAGGGAGTGCATCTACTTCAGTGAAAGCATCTACGTCAGGAGAAATATAGGTAAGAGAGAGAATAGAGTCCTACAACTGTTAACATAGTATATTTGCAAATATTAGTTGATCCCCCCTCCAAAAAAACAAAACAAAAATAATTTTCATCTGAGTGTCCCGGTTTTTCACAAATCAAAGGTGGCAACCCTAAATACTGACAACATTCATACGTCACTGATTTAGTATTGGAATGTCCAATATTTTAACAAAAAGGCTGTGGAAACAGAATAAGCTGATTTAAAACAGATAAAAGATAATTTTTAAACAAAAGAAAACATCTCTAAACACATTTTCCTTCTTTGGTCAAAATCTCATTCACACCAAGCACACACTCATACAACTGGTACAGACTGTCAGCTCATTTCCCGTATAAAGTGCAGAAGATCACAAACTATGCGCAAAAGTTAAACTATTTTGAACTTTGACCGCGGCGTTAGCGCAAGCTGCTCGAAACAACAAACCGCCCTCGCGCGGGCAAGCCATTGAAATGAATGGGTTTCATAGCGCACACTGCGTCCTAAAAGCCCCTTTACCATAATCATGTCGTAATGCTGTTAACAGTCTATAGCCACACTTCACATTTAAGCTTACGTAAATTAAAACAACGCTAACTTACCTTTAAAAAAGCTGAAGCCGGCGTGTTTGAACATTAAACTTCCTTAAAACAGTGTCCTGTAGATTTGAAAATTCCACACAGCAAAATCAGCAGTGTTAGATCAACACTGCTGATGTTTATATGAGTAACCCCAGACCTGGTGGTCCCCATATATACACCAGCAGTGTTGATTTAACACTGCTGATTATGTTGTGCACCTCGACCTCTAATCTCCGAGTTTGAGCCAATCGGTGTTTGCATGAAGTCAGATGGAGCAGGCGGTGCTGGTTCGTTCTAAATGTTCTAATATCCATATTTTACACAATCCATAAAATGGCACGAAAAAACACGTTGCTAGTATCAAGTCACAAATATGCTAAAGACGTAAGACGCATATGAGACGCCGCAATACAACCAATCAGAGAAACTGGTCTATTTTAATTAAAGAAAACATATATCAACTACATTTTCCTCATTTGATTACATTAAAAGTCATGAAACATTTAATGTTTCATTTATTTGAATTATTCTTGATATATTAAATTAATAAAAAACTGTGTAGGGGGCACAACAACCTGTTTGGCGCCGGCCCTGCATGATACTCAGCATACTCATTCTCACCATTTGTTTTCTCCAAATACATTTTCATTTGTGGTTTGCCTTGTTCATACTTGTTCAACACCTCTTCCAACAACAAAATTTGCAGTAGTTTCAGTTGTAGTTTTTAGACATGGACTCTTATGTCTTTTGTTTAACACATTAAAACTTGTTTTCACACATTTAAGGTGGTTTTCACATGCATGACCAATGCAATAATGGCCTGATGTCTTCTGATGCCCTGTTGCTTTCAGTGTTTATCTTTCTTCATCTGTCCTCCGCTGTCTGTTTTATCCATCTCTATACCATTGTATCTATCGAGCTCATTGAGGAAACCCTGTGACGTCAAAGCTGCAGTACTGCAATATGGCGTTACCATTGAATTGAAAACTGTAACAAAAACTTTGTATTTACATTTAATATAAAAGGATTTATATAATAGAGTAGAAGTTCATTAAGTGGAAAATGTTAATTTGTCTGATTGCTTCATTTCATCAAAGCTTTTCGCCTTTAATTTGCAAAAGATACACTTCAGTTCTGAATGTTCATTTCAAAATCACTGGTGCACATTGAATGTTGAGATAGCCAAGGGTGTGAAGGATACATCTATGGATCCTTAGTTTCATGGAAAAAAAGGCCACTTTAGGAGGCTTGCATGTGAAGGAGCCTTCGAATTGGGAAAGCCTTCGTCGCAGCCCTGTGACATCATTGGCCTTCAAATATAACCTTGGAAGGTCACAGCCCCAAATACCAGGTCTTGCCTAAGTCTGCAGCCTTAGAAAGATCCAGCACCTAAATTGAAATGCACCATTCGTGTTAGATTTGGCCAAAATGCAGTTAAAGTTAATTTCCTGTGGCAAGTTGTTCAAGCTTTCCTTTATTGACAGCAGGCAAAAATGTAAACTGCTGATGTGTTAAATTAACAAGCAAGCTTGTGAAATTTTGTGCCTCGCAAATCATAAATGATTTTTAGGTCTTGAGTATGAGAACTTAAAGGAACAGTATGTTAGAAATGTATATCAGTGAATCATAAAATGGCCCTGATATGTCACTAGACATTAATAAATCATTTTTTTATTTCAAATAATAAACTGTGTGATAAAGACTTTAGATTTTACAGCTGCTGGTCATATAATTAGATAAAGTTGATTTATTTCACTAATTCCATTCAAAAAGTGAAACTTGTATATTATATTAATTCATTACACACAGACGGATATATTTCAAATGTTTATTTATTTTACTTTTGATGATTATAACTGACAACTAAGGAAATTTCCAAATTCAATAACTCAGAAAGTTTGAATATTGTAAAAAGATTCAAAATTGAAGAGACCTGGTACCACACTGTAATCAGCTAATTAACTCAAAACACCTGCAAAGGCCTTTAAATGGTTCTGTATGCTACACAATCATGGGGAAGACTGCTGACTTGACAGTTGTCCAAAAGACGACCATTGACACCTTGCACAAAGAGGCCAAAACACAAAAGGTCATTGCAAAAGAGGCTGGCTGTTCACAGAGCTGTGTGTCCAAGCGCATTAATAGAGAGGCGAAGGGAAAGAAAAGATGTGGTAGAAAAAAGTGTACAAGCAATAGGGATAACCGCACCCTGGAGAGGATTGTCAAACAAAATCCATTAAAAAATATGGGGGAGATTCACAAAGAGTGGACTGCAGCTGGAGTCAGTGCTTCAAGACATGGGTTTCAGCTGTCGCATTCCTTGTGTCAAGCCTTGAACAACAGACAGCATCAGAAGCGTCTCAAAGACAAAAAGGACTGGACTGCTGCTAAGTGGTCCAAAGTTATGTTCTCTGATGAAAGTAAATTTTGTCCCAGAGTCTGAAGGAAGAGTGGAAAGGCACACAATCCACGTTCCTTAACACTCTGGGGTCGACGGCGGCGCAGGCGCCACAAACTCTTTATTTTTCAATCACTCCACAAAGAGACTTAAATTACTCTGCTGATTTTTGACATACAGATATGATTTATACATCATTTAAAACGTTACAGTGTCTAGTTTTTTCTGTCCACTCCCAATAAAAACAGAATGTTGTGCTTTTCGCAAAATTACGAAAATAAACATGATGCGCGTTTTGTTCTCTCTCCCTCAGTGAAGTCCTTTCAGAAACGCGTCAGAAAAATAAACTGTAACTTAACGAATACTTGTCGTAGAGACAAAAGATAAATGTCTACATAATGCTTGGAATGTCTCCTTTTAAATGATGTAAGTGAGATTGAAAACAGATATTGTCATTCGGTGTAAACTGTATGAGAAGGAGGAGAAGGACCGTATTTCTCCAGTTACCTCATTATCTGTAATGAGAAGAGATCGCCACACCCCCGCGCCATTGAAGTGAACGAGCAGAAACATCCATATGCATGACTCGTGCCTTCTGCAGTCAATGGATACGCAATCCACAATCCATTCTCTCCATTCCTTGTTGTTCCATCCGATTGCACCAAACATGACATCTAAATCCTTGTTTACTTGCGTATGTGTGTCAGTATCTCCAGACGCGAGTGTTTTCTTTGTCTTCCGTCAAACAGTTGACGCGACGGGAACGCACAAACACGCGAGTAAGGAAACTCGACGCGCTTTTTGGTATTCTTATAAAATACGCGATTACAAACAGTACAATCCTTATTTAGTTGCGTCTAAGCGCATATCTCCGCACAGCATGTTTATTAAACACAGGATCACTCGCGTGTGCACACATTCACTGCATTCATGATCAACACGTGAGGTAATGGCGGCGACTGTAAACAAACATTGATAGGTTTATCACGCGTGTCCCTTGTTGTGTTTCTAATAGTTACAAAAACACAAATAAGAGTCCAGACAGCGATAGGCAGTTGTTCTTTTGAGCTTTTGAGCTTTTTACTGCACAAAAGTAAACCTCTCGCTGGCCAACCAAACACTAACCCTGTGTTGAAGTGTGTTCACTTTACGATGGCCAAACAGTATCTTTACCATGATTAAGCTACTATGGTTTTTAAAAGGTAACTTATACTTGTGAAATTAATAGAAAATATTTAAATAGAAATATATATATAATGTGTGTGTGTATTTACATTATATTGAAAAGTAAACCTTATCATTACTACAGAGAAAGTTACATTCCTGTTGAACATCCCCACAAGGCTCATTATGTGGCTCATTATTCAACTCTTTTGTCTCTCAGCTGTCAATCACTGATTATTCAGGAGCTTTCCCGCCTCCACGCATACAGCCTTTCCCAAGCAAAAGTGTCTTAGAAATTGTAAATCAAAATCTTGCTTTCTGTGAATGAGTAGGCCATATGATTTTCACATCATTTTGAAGAAAAAACTCTAGACTACTAGATCCTGTTTTGAAAAGTCTTGGGAAAACATGTTTAGAATGAGTTTTGTGGAGTTATATCAGTGACTTAAAAATTTAGCTTTTTCAAAAACCACGCATAAACATTTTTCTCTCAAAAATACAAACATGTACATACATGTTGATTATATGATATTGTAGCCCAGTTTGTGATGAACGCAGTGTTATGAGACTTTTGCCATTAATATGTTTTTAAGCAACTGAAAAAAGCACAAATGTCAGTGCATGTCAAAACTTCCCCAGGGCCCTAAAAACCCCTTAGACCCCAGAGGGTTAAAGTTTCCACAGTCAGTGATGGTTTGGGGTGCCATGTCATCTGCTGGTGTTGGTCCACTGTGTTTTCTGAGGTCCAAGGTCAACGCAGCCATATACCAGGATGTTTTTGAGCACTTCATGCCTCCTGCTGCTGATCAACTTGAGATGCAGATTTCATTTTTCAACAGGACTTGGAACCTGCACACAGTGCCAAGCTACCAGTACTTGGTTTAAGGACCATGGTATCCCTGTTTAAAATTGACCAGCAAACTCGCCTGACCTTTACCCCATTGAAAATCTATGGGGTATTGTGAAGAGGAAGATGTGATATGCCAGACCCAACAATACAGAAGAGCTGTAGGTCACTATCAGAGCAACCTGGGCTCTCATAACACCTGAGCAGTGCCACAGACTGATCGACTCTATGCCACGCCAATTGCTGCAGTAATTCAGGCAAAAGAAGCCCCAACTAAGTATTGAGTGCTGCACATGCTCATAATTTTTATGTTTTCAGTTGGCCAAGATTTCTAAAAATCCTTTCTTTGTATTGGTCTTAAGTAATATTCTAATTTTCTGAGATACTGAATTTGGGATTTTCCTTAGTTGTCAGTTATAATCATCAAAAGTAAAATAAATAAACATTTGAAATATGTCCGTGTGTAATGAATGAATATAATATACAAGATTCACTTTTTGACTGGAATTAGTGAAATAAATCAAATTTTTAATGATATTCTAATTATATGACCAGCACATGTAGATGTTGTTTACAGATGTTCACATTCAATAATCAGAGCTCAGAGCAGAGAAATTATGTTTTCTTAGAAGCCTTCTGCCCACATACTACTTTCTAAAGTATAAAACCCCCATAGTTTCCTCCTTACTGTCACTCTTTGTTCTTGCAAATGAGATCAACATTCTAGGTACTGTTTGAGTGCATAGTGTCATTTGGGACACAGCTACAGCTACTTCGAAATCAAAGATGACGTATCATCGCTTCTTCTGGTGGCAGTTTTTGAATGAGTGTAAACCTGACATTTACAGCGGTTTGTGATCACTTTTCCGTCTTCACATAAATTGATTGTTTGACCTCTGTACACTTTATGTAATATTTTAAGTACTTTAGGATAAAACTTTTTGTTTTGTATGATGTGTTTTAAATCATATACGAAATTAATAGATGTGTTTTTTGCTCAAAATGCCTGAATATTGCATTGTGTAATAAAAATACAATTAATCCCGGCAGTTTAAATTGAAAATCAATCCAATACATATCACCATAGCAAAATAATACCACAATATATAATTTTATACCCTAATTAATATATTAAGTTTCACCTTCTGCCAGTAGAGGCACCAGTTCAGTCTGTTGGTCGTATTTGGGGGAATGGACAAAACAACCAAAAAAATCATATGGGATGATCTATTTATGTAAAACTCCCATTTAACATAAAGCTGCGCATTCATATATATGTGACTTAATTGCAAAATATATGCCTGCTCGATCTCTCCGTTCCGCTGACTCTTTCCGTTTTAAGAAACAATTAAAACACGTTTTTCAAACAGCGTTTATGTTTTAACTTATGTCTTTCTTTTTATGGATGTAATTTGTAATGTATTTTTGTATCTGATGTTTGGCTTAATTAATATGTATGAATGGTTGTTGCTGTTGAAAGATTTTGTGCAGTCAAATGGTGTGGCTATAATCTCTACCACCAGGGGTCAACACAGTTTAAGTTCATTTATTTACAGAACAGCCACAAGACGGCCAAAGTGCTGAACATTAAAATCAAACTATAAACACATAAAGCAGAAAGAAACATACATTTAAAACCAAAGGAATGACAGCTAAACAAAGACCAACTTCAGTATAATAAAATGTGAAGATCAAACAAGTGTTTTTAAAGGAAAACTACATCGTTTTTCAATATTTCCTATGCTCTTACCTTAACTTAGACCTAATAATACCCTCCTGTCTTTTTGCAATGGGTGCATTTCATCTTTAAACAGCGCGTTGTGAATGTGTTAGCATTTAGCCTAGCCCCATTCATTCCTTAGGATCCAAACAGGGATGAATTTAGAAGCAAGCAAACACTTCCATGTTTTCCCTATTTAAAGACTGTTACACAAGTAAGTATGGTGGCACAAAATAAAATGTGGTGATTTAAGTGGATAAAAAAGAGAACTATATTGTATAGCGGAAGAGCACTTATGGCTGCTAACCATCCCAACATGACACTGCATCATAATGTATGTTTGTATGTCTGGTCTGTTGTCCTGAATTGAATTGTTGATTCTGTAAATAAAACCTCACTGTATAAACCAATTGATGTTGGAAAAAATGTGCACTTTTAATGCAAAAATGTTAATCAAATTTGCTGATCCACTTCAGATACAGTATGGAGTTAGATTTCGCTACAACAATGTTTTTTATAAAAAACTAAGACTATCAGGGTTAAAAGTACAGGTATGTTTACATGTACTTTTTACACATAGGCCTAATCTTTTACTGTATTACGATTCCTAGTAATAGTCTCAACATGCACAACTTACTCATTTTCACCATGTGCTTTTTGAGAAAAGATGTAAAACTTAACACCACCTTTGTCTGTGGTTTCCCTTTCACTCCTCGGTTAAGCCAACCCCCTTTTTCAGCACGAACCATGAACAAATACTGAACTATTTGACATATATTTGACACAATTGTGATATCTTCAGCAAGAAGACACTTGGGACTTTATTAAGAATTAAGTTTATTAAAAAGAAAAGCGAGATATAAAAGTTCAAATATTGTGGAACTGAAATGTTATACACAAAATATATTTCTGTTTTATAAAAAATGTCTTGTCCCACAACAAAGCAATGGTGTCAAGCCATAAGTCTATAAATTTCTACTCCGCAGGCTGTATTTGAAGACCAATGACGTCATTGCACCGCATCGAAGGCTGTCCCAATTCGGAGGCTCATTCAAAAGCCTTCAGATTCAAATGCGTCCAATCGTCCATCAGACCATCATTCACAGCCTTGGCTATTCCTAAATTCAATGTGCGCCTGTGGTGACTGGCTATTTCACAGTAAACATTCATAACTGTAGATAAATAAAAGTGTACATTTTGTAATTTTAAGGTCCTTGTCACTGTTTTACTTTTATAAATATTGTTTTAATGATGTAAGATATGCAGATGGAGAAATGACAATAAACCAAACCAAATGTCATGTGACTATACAGGAAAATGATGCCATGAGACCTCTGATTGGCTGATGGCACACACAGTCCTAAACATATGATAGTACCTAATCATCTCTCATAATTTAATTAAATATTTAAGATTTAAATATTATTTGCATGAATTTATTGTGAATACACTGATATGTGTGAATGGTTGTGACTGATGCTGTGCAGTCAAATGGTGTGGCTATGATCCACCAGGGGTTAACATGGCCATGATGAGCCTTCCAATAAATGAATCCTGTCAACATTTAAACTTTACTGATTTACTAGAAATATCCAGTTATTTAGACAAAATGCTAAGGGAACAGACTAAAACAGTTTTTTTTTAAGAAAACAGCTCTAGACACCTTTGCCTTCTTTGGTTAATGTGTGATTTAACCACCTGAATTATGTGTATTTTTGATCACAATGTGAACAACATTCACACCATACTCATACCTGGCATACTCATTCTCACCATTTGCTTTGTGGGTTTTACTTGCACATATTGTTAATGTTGCTGTGGATTTCACCAAGGAAGAGTTTTCAACGCATATTTAACAAAATTCAACATCAAGGTTACGCAGATTCTCAGAGTGGAATACAGCATGGACAGACACCCTCAGCCCAATGCACGCAGAAGGTATCTACAATATACAGTTACTGATTTAGAATCAGGCTACTTTTAACTAAAATAAAAATTCAAGTCGGCTCCGATAGTGGTTGGTTGTGCTTGCACGGCGACCCGAGTTTGATTCCCATCTGTGAGGTCCTTTGTTGATCCCACTCCCCTATTTCCACTAAACACTTTCCTGTCTGCTCCACACTACACTCTAAAAAACAAACGGTGCTATATAGCACCAAAACAGTTGCTTTGGATCGTAACGATAGAAGAACCATTTTTAGTGCCATATAGCACCGGTGAAGAACCAGTGAAGCACCAGTGAAGCACCTGTGTAGAACCATATAGTGCTATGTAGAACCATATGTGGTGCTATATGGCCCCTATATGGTTCTACACTGGTGCTTCACTGGTGCTTCACTGGTTCTTCACCGGTGCTATATGGCACTAAAATGGTTCTTCTATCGTTACAATCCAAAGCAATTGTTTTGGTGCTATATAGCACCGTTTGTTTTTTTAGAGTGTATCCTGTCTAAATAAAATAAAAAAATGTACTGAAATTAAGTCAAACTGTTGTTGCATGTTGTTTTTTCTATGGGTTATACCTAAATAAAAAAATAAACTAGCCATAGCTGGTTGCCTGCACTCTTTTCAATTCAATTTTATTTATATAGCGCTTTTCAACATTGTTTAATTGTTTCAAAGCAGCTTTACATTAATAGATGTAAAACACAGACAAATCGAAAACATAAACAGCACAATACAGCGGTTAAGATTAACCGTACTAGCAAACGTAGTAATAATGTAACGTATAAAATAGGGTGCTAAGTTAAGCCAATGTCAGCTGATTCCCCAGTGGTTGAAAAAAACCCTAGGAGAAAAACCCTGTGGGAAAAGTCCTAGGAGGGAAAAAACCCTTGGGAGAGATCCAGACATAGCTAACCTTTTCCTTTTAAAAAGGTCCTTATAGGTGCCATTTTGGTACAGATGTGTACTCTTTGAAAAGGTACTGGCCCAGTGACAGCTTTGTAGCTTGTATTTTTTTTTATGAGAATCTGGTTTTAGCTAGTGTAGCAAGCTGGTTTAAGATGGGTTTCTTTATCTTAGCTGTTAAGGCTGGAGAAATAAGAACATTTTTGTAAGGACTTCTGTTCAGGGGTCTTTAAGGCACATGGAAATAGGTTATTTTTAGTTACTGATCTGTAAGAATGATGGTTTATTAGTGCTGTTCATTGATTTTAGTAATTTTTTTGACATTTGGATATAAAGTGTTCAATACTACAATATATGGTGTAAAAACGTCTGAGTGCTGCCCTCTTCAGGTTGAACGGTGGCTACTGCAGTTGAATTTTCCTATTGGATGTTGGGTCCAAAAAATGGCTTGTGACGTAAGCAGGTTCAAGCTTACCACGCCCTTGTTACGATCTCACCACACACTTGGTACGAGCTTAGTTCGTCCCCTCTATCTGTTAGGATCTGCCCACTTTTCTAGCATTTTTCAAATATTGCCAGTGGGTGGAGTCAGGCTCTGACTAGGGGTTTAGTTACGCTTTAACTTGGTCTGTTAGCAATCACTTTGTTATCTCAAAACGCATTAGCTCAACATTCAAAGTGTTTGCCCCCTTCCTGAATTTTTTATTTTTTGCATTTTTTGACCCCTAAACCTAATGATGATTTATTAACGAAGTTTGGGAGGAACATGTCAAATAAACTACTCAAGTGCCTCCAGCTGTCTACAATCAGTAACTAACATCTACCAAATCAGCACAAAGGCAAGCCCATATATAATCACAGTCAAACTCACCTAAGGATACTCTACAGTCTTCAGAATCCCTCCACCACCCTATCTTCTCTCACTTAGCAGGATACTTCCTAAACCAAGGGGGGGGACATCTCTGTGGTCAAGCCCATTTCTGAGCTCAGATCCCTCTCATCGGACAGCACACCAAATACGTTTACAAATGTAATTTATCCAACTTATTTGTAAGTGTGAACTTGTGAAATAACTGGTTGGGCCATCCTTAGCAGCAACAACTGCTATCAAACGTTTACTATAACTTGCAATGAGTCTGTTGGAAGCGCTGTGAAGGAATTTTGGTCCACTCATCTTTGCAGAATTGTTGCAATTCAGCCACATTGGAGGGTTTTTGGGCATGCACCTCCTTTTTAACGTCATGCCACAGCATCGCAATAGAATTGAGGTCAGAACTTTAAGGTTCTGAAGCAGCAAAACCCCAGACCATCACACTCCCATCAACATATTTTACTGTTGGTATGATGTTTTTTTTACTAAAATGCTATTACTGTTACGCCAGACGTAATGGGATACACAGCTTCCAAAAAGTTTAACTTTTGTCTCGTCAGTCCACAGAGTATTTATCCAAATGTCTTTGGGATCATCAAGATGTTGTCTGGCAAAGCTGAGACAAGCCTTTATGTTCTTTTTGCTTATCATTGGTTTTCATCTTGAAACTTTGCCATGCAAACCATTTTTGCTCAGTCTCTTTCTTATGGTGAAGTTATGAACACTGACCTTAACTGAGGCAAGTGAGGCCTGCAGTTCTTTGGATGTTGTTGTGGGGTCTTATGTGACCTCTTGGTTGAGTCGTCACTGCGCTCTTGATATAATTTTGGTTGGACAGCCAAGGTACACCACTCTTCTATGTTTTCGCCATTTGTGAATAATGGCTCTCACTGTGTTTCACTGGAGCCCCAAAGCTTTAGAAATGGCTTCATAACCTTTCCAGACTGATAGATCTCAATTACTTTCTCATTTGTTTCTAAATATCTTTGGATCTCGGCGTGATGTGTAGCTTTTGAGGATCTTTTGGTCTACTTCACTTTGTCAGGCAGGTCATATTTAAGTGTTTTTTTTATTGTGAACAGGTGTGGCATTAATCAGGCCTGGGCTAGAAAAACTTAACTCAGGTCTGATAAACCACAGTTATGTTTTAACTTCATAATAAAAACCTTTATTTAAAAGCTGCATGTTATGTTGTGTTATCTTTGATTCATATTAAAATTTGTTCCATGATCTAACACATGTGACAAACATGCAAAAACAAATCAGGAAGGGGTCAACATTTTTCACACCACTGTATATTGTGGTATTGCTGCTGCAGTCTGCAGCATGCATCAGAAACCCTTCACCTTCCAAAAGCTTCACCTGAATACATTTGCTATAGGGGTTGCTTATACCCCATGTTACAGCAGCAAAGTCCTTGATTATTATGCCAGAATGAGAGTATAGTCCCATATCTGCCTAGAAAATCGCAACTTCTATTTTTCCGTCTGTCTTAGTACCCAATGTAACTATAGAAGAGTCAAGTTTTACAGAGCCAGTAAGATGACAATTTTAAGCATCCTATCACTATTTATAAGTCCCGGACAACAGGTTTAAATGCATGCAAGGTCAAAGAACACTGTAATTTTCTCAAAATATAAATTTAAAATTACCCCATTTCTCAGAGATCCCCAAACGATTCGTGTGAAACCGTTCAACCACTCAGTCTGCCTAAACCCCACCTTTCAGTAGCCTACTCTGCTCTGATTGGTCAACTGACAGAGTGTCTTTGCACAGATCAGTCGCACAGACCACAGATCAGTGGCACAGACCAACAATAGTGTAACATGTATTGACCTCGTGCTAACATGATTTACTGAGAAGACATTGTCAACATCAATACACATCATTCATCATTAATCCAAGCAATAAAAACGACGATTGAAACTAACATTTTACACTCATTTAAGCATTTATGTAAACTAACCGGGTCATAGCAAAACCGTAAGTGAGCATGCGCTAGCCGTTTGCTAACGTGACTCTCTGACAGTAAATGAACAGTTTAAACAAAGACATCATTCATCATTAATCCAAGCAATACAAACGACGATTGAAACTAACATTTTACACTCATTTAAGCATTTATGTAAACTAACCGGCTCATAGCAAAGCCGCTTGCTATCGTGACTCTGACAGTATATAAGTTAGAGTTTAAACAACGATATCATTCATCATTAATCCAAGCAATAAAAACGACTAATAGACATTTTACACTCATTTAAGCAAGTATGTAGCTATAATCATACTTACAGTTTGTGGTTAGGAGACGCATGTTGTTCCAAATAAAGTGGGTACTGAACCATCTTCCAAACGTCTAAATCCCTCCATTAAAAATGAATTTTAACCACTGATTCTTCACAACCAGACACGTTTAGTATATCCCTTCTTGAAAAAGTCTCCTTTGGTAGTGAAAACAACACAAACTGAAAACACAGCGTGAGCTGATGTTTACACAGACTAACTAGCTGTGGGCGGGTCATAGTTTTCGTTTCTCCCGCGGGCAAGGCTGTTGGCGGAGATTAGTATCTCATGTGACGTGGATGCGATTGTGTGACGTGGCAAATATCAGGAAGAAGACTCACTCCCTATAACGACTCGTTTCAGCGATTCAGAGTCAACTCCCTGCTTTAGAAGCCAATAACTTTATTAATCGTGCACTTTTTGTTTCAACTACTTTACACGTTGTTTACATTGATGGACAGCTACATGACACACTGCAATAAAGGTTATATTTTGGATCGGTGTGGCTCTTTAAATAGAAAAATATCCAAACTCTTGGGTTATTTTTAAGCGCAATGCCAATGGCCTAATCAGATTCAATGGATTATGCTAAGCTAAGCTAAAAGTGCTAGCGCCAGACCCGGATGGATTCCAAAAAAGGTAAAAATCAAATGTTTAACTCTAGGGGAGCTGGAAAATGAGCATATGTTCAAAAAAGTGGAATGTCCCTTTAAGTGTTTAAAGAAAAAACTTATTTCAAGAATTTTTTTTTTTGACATTTTATTTCTATAGTATTGCTTTGCTTTGTTAAGCTTAACTTTTCATTCTGTTTATCAAAGTAAAAGCTAGTGATAGTATCTTAACTCTCCTAATCTCTATCTGTGTTATGATTTAACAGTTGTCTTGCTTTAAAACAAAGGTGTCAAAGTGGAGACAGAAACAATTGCTTGTTCATTTCCTGTTATGAGGTGAAAAAGCCCCTCTTTTTCGATATCAGGCCAAGTGAGTTTACCGTATGTGTTTAAGCTTGTAAAATAGTTATTAACCCAATGATTACACTTTTCTCTGCTCTTTTTAATGCTGTTTACCATATTTTGCCTTGCAAATCATAAATAATTATTAGTTTTGGTGTATGAGAACTTATTTTTTACTTTTTACCATTTTTACATTTTTGTTTATTTCTCCATCTGTGCCTTACAAACACCCCGACATAAACAGATAAAAAATGGTTTGATATAAAATTTAAATTTAGATGTTGTTATCTACAGATGTTCACATTCAATAGCTTAGAGACCTTTGCCCCTCCTACTACTTTCTATTGGTATAAAACCCTTGTAGTTTCTTTCTCACTGCCACACTTTGTTCATGCACATAAGATCTCAACATTATACATTATGAATCTTGTTACTGGAAGAAAAATCTTCTGAAGCTCTAAACATCTGAAAAGGTTTGTAACTGGAAATGTTTATGTTGGTAAATTGATTGTTAACAGATATGATTTGATATTTACAATTATACAGTACCACAGGTCTGTTGAATGGTGAATTCTGATTGGTTGAGAAATGTTCCATGGGTATGCATTATTTTTCGATAACCGCACACCTAACTTTTCAATTGTCTTAATAATAGGCACCAGAGCAATGTTTGTGGTAACCGTGGTATAAGCGGAATAATTGACTCCGGTCCTTTGAATTATTTGAAAATAATGCACACCCGCGGTGTAACAGCACTCCACTTCGTCGTGCCGCATTACCACCTTGGGTGTTCATTATTTTCTTATAATTCAATGGCCCATCATCAATTATTTCTTACTTAATGCTTGCATAAAAGAAATATGTTTTCTTTTAAAGGTAACATTTTTTTAAATGGCTTTTAAAGGGACACTCCACTTTTTTGAAAATATGCCAATTTTCCAGCTCTGCTAGAGTTAAACATTTGATTTTTACAGTTTTGGAATCTATTCAGCCGATCTGCGTGTCTGGCGGTACCACTTTTAGCATAGCTTAGCATAATCCATTGAATCTGATTAGACCGTAAGCATCACGCTCAAAAATAACCAAAGAGTTTCGATATTTTTCCTATTTACAATTTGACTTTTCTGTAGTTACATCATGTACTAAGACTGATGGAAAATTAAAAGTTGTGAGATTGCAGCGCTACAGCAGCAAAGTCCTTGATTATTACGCCAGAATGAGAGTATAGTTCCTAACCATATCTGCCTAGAAAATCACAACTTTTAATTTTCCGTCAGTCTTAGTAAACAATGTAACTGCAGAAGAGTTAAGTTTTAAATAGGAAAAACATCGAAACTCTTTGATTATTTTATACCACGATGCTAATGGTCTAATCAGATTCAATGGATTGTGCTAAGCTATGCTACAAGTGCTAGCGCCAGACCCGGAGATTGGCTGAATGGATTCCAAAATGGCAAAAATCAAATGTTTAACCCATTTACTCCTAAAATGCCTATAAGACCTATGTTATTCTAGGATAAATACCCTTATCTCCTGAGGGTTTTCAGAAAAAAATTCGAAGAATTGTCAACGTCCACCAAAAACTTAATATCTAAGCCTCTGTAGCACTTATAAACATGAAATAAAAGTAACCGGCAGTAGATGTAATGTTTCGGCGTGCCGCATCAGGCACAAATGGGTTAACTCTAGGGGAGCTGGAAAATTAGCATTTTTTCAAAAAAAGTAGAGTGTCCCTTTAAGGCAAAAAGTTGAATGCTTCCTTATTCCTGAACTGGAAACTATGAGAAGCTGTGTTTTGCAGTTTTGTATCGTGCAAAGATGTAGGCTTTTGGCTTTCTAACACAATGTTGTATTTGTTGTCCTGCATTTTTTTTTACTGTAGTACTCATACCTGATCTCCATTTGTTGTTCATCTGAGGATTGAGACTAAATCAGGATGTTGACCACTGCAGCTCTTATTCTCATTGTCACCAGTAAAGTTGTCTTAGGATGGGTAAGACTGAAATATGAGTCTGTATATGTACAATCATGATTATTAATGATCTGAAGTTATTATTTCTCATTGCTGTAGGATGGCAGACGGGCTGATGAAGGAAAGAAATATTCATTAGATATGGCACTGGATTCAGTCGATGACATGTATGATCATTGTGAAAGCAAAATGAGAATGGCTGTAAGAACAACATTTCTATTCAAAGAAATGTGTGCTAACGTGGATACATTTGGGCAGGTTTGGGCGTATAGTACAGGAGGAATCCCTGGACCAGATAAATTAAAAAACTACCATTTAGTTGCAATTTACATATACACTGATGATAGTATATATGGAAAATTTAATCGCGATGTTAGGATTGGTAGAAAAGATTACAAAGGCAAGAAATACACATGGAATTCACTTCACTTTTTGTTGACAGAAGCTATACAGATTCTTAAGAAAAAACAAAAGAAATGCATAACAACTTATCGTGGTACCAACCATACGTTTAATGAGAATGTTCTGAACACAGAGATTCGTTTTGGCTCATTTACGTCGTCCTCTACTAAAAAAAAAATTGCAATGGGATTTGGAAGTGAATCTTGTTTTGAAATCCAAACTTGTTATGGTGCTGATGTGTCAAAATACTCCCGGAATCCTGGTGAAAAAGAGGTGCTGATTCCCCCATATGAGACATTTAAAGTCACTGCTATCGTGAAGAAAGATCAGAAGAAAAGTGCCTGGTGTAAAACTGTGTTCATGTTGAAAAGCTCTGGATATAGAAGTGACTTAAACTGTGCAGTGGTCTCAATTAAGCCACAGATATATCACAATGTCTCTCTGTTTGATTAGCTCTTACATCTTCATTCATTTATCTTTTTTTTATTGAATGTTGCTGTCATTCACCACGTTTACATGCACACCAATAATGCGATTATTTCCAATAATGCGAGTAAGGTCTTAATCGCAGTAAGATGTTTACATGACTGGAGCTAACCTCTTCACTCCAGTTTACATGCAGTTTTTATTTTCGGATTATTCACACATAGCCCAATGCAGAGCAAAAATGATGAACTCACATATATGGTCCACTGTCTTAATTTACTTACGTTAAATGACAAATACGTTGTTATAGATGTATTTCATTACCCGGGGCGTGATGAAGATATAAATATTACAGTGCCTGTAAAGGGCGTTCACATGATATAAAAATATAGTTTTATAAATCGTTTTATAATAGCAGAGCTCACACAACAACTATAACGATAGCGATTTTGGCACATGATGAACGATAAACCATTGACAGCCAATCAAATCTATTTGAACTTGAAGTGCACGCGCACTTAAAATGCAGTAGAATGCTCATTCCTTGCTGAGGTTATAACATAAAATTACCTCAAGTATCCAGCGCTTATGCAGTTGTTGCTGTGAAATTTTTCTACCACACTGACTACGCCAAAAGGTAAGATATTAACCTACTACATTCATTGTTTAGTTACGCGAAACACAGCGAGTTGAGGACATCTGCTGGTTTCCTGTGTAAGTGCATCAGCATACATTCAGTGACATGTAAACAATTGCAAAAAAGTTTTTATTACAATAAATATCCAATATTAGGTAATGCCGCGCTCGTTGAGCGAATTAGCATGAAGTTATGATTTTAATGTGGTCACTAATATATTTATCGTTATAATTATCGTTGTAATGTCCCTGAAAGCTTTTATACACTGCTGTCGTGTTATTTGAGCTGTTTCTGAATGAAGGCAGACTGCTGACAGCGAGTCGTGTTGGCAGAGTTCATGTAAAACTTCCTAATGTCAAGTTTAAAACGAATTTGTGGTTAAGGTGCGTGACTAAAACACACGCTCACTTCAGTTAGTGCGGTATAAATGCGATTAAAGCGTTTACATGGACGCATACTGCGATTATAAACGGCGTACGCCACCTCTTTTAATGCGATTATACTTGCTGCGATTATGAGCTTAATCGCATTATTTTTATTGAATTATTGCGTTTACATGAGGTAAAGTATAATCGCAGTATTGACAAAATCCCATTATAATCGCATTATTAGGGTGCATGTAAACGCGGTCATTGTAGGGGAGAGTGGGGTAAAGTGAGACATCGGGTAAAGTGAGACACCCCCTGTATCTAGGCAACTGAACACATTTGTGGTCCTATGACCATTATGTTTTTAAGCCCCTCAAATTTCCCCTTGGCCATGAAGGACAGGACCTCATGCTGCTGTGGTTGACATGTTTTTTTCACAAAAATATATTTTTTGCTTGTAAAAGTAAATTTTCTTGCTGTCAACTTAATCAACTGTTGTGTCAAAGCAAATTGATTCAGGTAGAAAAACTTATATCACACATGTTTATGAACTACCAACATATAAAACCTTGTGTTGATGCTAGCTGAAGATTAGCCTGAATTTCCAAGAGAGAGAGTTTTTTTCCAAAATGTGGTGGTGGGGTAAAGTGAGACAAATGATGTGGGGTAAAGTGAGACATGAGGCACAAGTTCAGTTTAGTCTAAAACATATTTTAATGTAATATTACATTACATATGTTTTATTTTTAATGTTATAAACATTGCAGAAAAACCATTATGCCTAGTCAATACACCAGGAAGACAGCCTGGGGAAAAACACCCCTTGAGGAGATGGAGAGTGCAGCTGCTTAGGTCAAGGAAGGAAAGAATTCTCTAATGCTATGTACACACCAAACGCGAGGCATCATGGTACTGTGGGTTCACACCAGACACAAGTTCAACAATTTGCGCAAGTAGATTACATACAAAGTCAATGCAAAGACGCAATCAGACACGTCCTCGCATGTGGCGATGCGAATGACGTGATATGGGTGGCGCGTTTTCCACGAAAACACGCGCTATTCGCCGCAAACATGTCTTCGCCCAATTTGAAAATATTCAACTTGAGCGAAAATTTCCATTACACAATGTTAAATCCTGCGAGTAATCTAGATCAAGTAACGCACTGCCCCGCATTTGGTGTGTACGTAGCATTATTCACTCTAGATTACTCACGGGATTTAACATTGTGTCATGCAAATTTTTCGTTCGAGATAAATATTTTCAACTTGGGCGAAGACATGTTTGAGGTGAATAGTGCGTGTTTTCGCGGCAAATGCTCCGCTCATATGGCGTCATTCGCATCGCCCCAGGCGAGGATGCGTCTGATCGTGTCTTTGCATTAACTTTGAATGTAATCTACTTGCACAAATCGTTGAACTCACGTCTGGTGTGAACCCACAGTAAGAGCAGCTGCAAGGGATAGAAATATTGATAGATGGTTCTGATTGTCTTTTGCGCTGACCCGCAGACACTAGCTGGCTCTAAGGGTCCTTTGTTCTGACCCCAGACTGCGTTTTAATCTAACTGGTTCTATATGTCATTTGAATGTTAATTAAAAAAATTTGAATTGTCGGAGCCAATGGTCTACAGTGGGCAGCGCTCCGACATGTGGTGCTTTCACACTTTCTGGGAGTTCGATTCCCGGCTCGTGGTCATTTGCCGATCCAATACCCTTCTCTCCTCCCTGTACTTTCCTGTCCTCTCCAAAACTCACTGTTAAATAAAGGCAAAAACTGGCCAAAAAATATAACTTTTGAATTATGTTATGTTGTATTTGATTTTGGTTCAGAGTTACTGTACTTTCAAGTGTTTAGAAAAATAATGTTCTTAATTGACCAATCCCCTTGATTCTGTTACTAGTCCAACATTAGTTCTGGAATGTGTGGTTGTCAAGCTAGCCGTCAGGATTTTATCTGTTACAATATGTGCTGTTATGGTAGTTTCAGAGTGTAAAAAGTAAGTGGATCAGTTTACCCCGAGCTGGTTCACTTTACCCCCTTGATTTTTCTGGTCTGTCTCAGTTTACCCCTAAGCTGGGGTAAAGTGAGACACAAGACCACTTTTTTTAAAACAATCATATTTTCACTGCTCTTCGTCCTGAATACATTCTGGTAATTTCCATAGCTAGGAAACATCCTGAATTAATGGGAAATGTGTAAATTTGACTGATATATCATTTTAGCTCGCTTAGAGGGGAGCAAATGTAAAAAATGTCTCACTTTACCCCACTCTCCCCTACTAACAATCATGATGTTTTTGTTAAAGCTCCAATCCTTAAGATTGTACTGAGCTCCTCATCATTCTCTAATTCACAGTGGTACGTTTATAAAAATGATTTAATTAGTTGAGATGTCACTCAGGTCCAATTCTCGAATGTACCTCATGCTGTATTTTTGACCCATAATCCGTAAATATTGGACAGAACACACAGCTGGGTTAAAATTGGGGAATTCTTATCCCAGCATGTGTTTTGTCCAATATTTACCAATTATGGGTCAAAATTAACCCAGCCATTTTTAGAGTATATTATAGCCTAAATAAAACCAACAAGACAGATCAAATGGATTCATCACAGCTTTGGGTATCCTGAGATTCATTGTGCCCCTGTAAACAGGTTTAATAACAGTACTGTATGTATTCAGTGGAAAAAGTTCCTCGATTTTACTATTATATTTGATGCTTTGCATTAATAGTACTGCTACAGTTCAATACTGTGTTATGTTGGATTTTATTTCTGTATTTTTCTAAGGTTTCATTTTATATAACAGTACGAACCATCCAGTAGACTGATCAATGTGACACTTCAAAGTCACTGTGTTACCTGTCAGTACAGATCCTTCAGTGTCTGATGTGAGTTTGGGTTTTGGTTATGATCCTGTAGAAAAATAAAACAAATTTAGATCCTGAAGAATCTCTAAGTCTTTATAAATTAAAATCAAATGTCTATTAATTGTACAGGAAACTTATCTCATGTCATCTTTGATTGGCTGATAGCAGAACAGACCACATGTAGAGTATGCACACAGTCCTAATCAATGATTATTAAAATAACTAAAACTATTTAATTAAATATCTGGGATTAAAATATTGCTCAATAAAATATAATTTGTTAAAATATACTGATTTGTATGTGAATGATTATAAATGATTCAAGATGTTTTTGTGCAGCCAGATTGTGTAGTTATGAACTTAACCAGGAGGGGTTTACAGAGTCATGATAACCCAGCCTGGTCTCACTGTTAATACGTAGTATTTACACGTAACTTTAAACAACCAAAAACGTATTTTTGTACGTTTAAAAGATACTAAAACGTACAATATAGACGTATTTACAACATTTAAACGTAGCATTATTACGTTTTGACAGCTAAAAAACGTAGAACATTTACGTATATTTAATTCCATAAAGATTGCTGTATAATTTCTTTTAAACCATTTTAGCGATATGTTACCACCTTAACCCTACCCCAAACCTTACCCTAAACCCAAAATCTTTTTATACAAAATGTTTAAATACGTAATGTATTCTTTTTAAATTATGCAACGTAACGGACAGATAATGTTTAGGAACATATTAGTAACAATATAGCATTCAAAGATAATTTAAGGTGCTACAGTCCTACGCAAAACAGTTTATTAAAATCATTTAACGTTACCGTTTAAAAAATCATAACAGACGGACAAGTGTAATCACAACAACTTATTTATTGCGAATATTAAAATCAGTACCAAAAGTAGTTAAAATGACGATGTGCTACAGCCGCGGTCCTCTCTGGAGTATATGAAGTAAAGTAAAGAGAAGTATTAAAGTTATTAATCCAAGAGTTTGATCAGCGTTGATCCGGCTACCCTCTGTCACGGCGCGCTTTTTTAATTTCAAGCGTACACCAACGGAAATGGAAATGACGCAAATATGTCACGTGGCACTCAAAGAGCCAATGAGCTTTTGATATCACTGCCGTAAAGCAATGTGTCGTACAGCTTCTTGAGGCGGGATATTTGAATTCACATTAACGAACGCGTGATCTGACTATGGTTGCTGATGAGAACTCGGATCAAAATCGCTGGATAAAGGGTTGAATTTGGATCTGTACCTCGCAATCATATGCATTTTAAAGATGTGGATTACAGCAAATGAATAAAAGTAACATCTTTTGTGAATTTATGTTGTAATTATTGCTTAGTAGTAATAATAACGTATTGCATAGAAGACAGGAGGAGAAAACGCGTTTTTGTGTGTCATGGCAAACAAAATAAATATAAATACAGAAATGCTATTAATTTTAAAGTTTTAAAATGTTAAATATTATGAAATTCTCTGAATATCATAATCATTTCATTAGGTAAGTGGGTAAACTGTCTTAAATAAGTCAGAAAATATGACTAAAAACATTGTTATGAGAAACGCCAATGCCCGCGATTTTAATATTTATTAGGAATAGGAATAACTTACGTACAAATTTGTACATTTGTAAAGCTGTAAATACGTAAATAATTTACGTATTAGTCCTGTCAAAACGTCGATATTGTACGTTTCAGTGTGTTTTAAACGTCAGTAAATGTACGTATTGTACAACCACACTGAAACGTAAAAATACACACGTATTCTCATGAGATCACGTTGCATAACCAGATAGCCATGAGCATTGCAGTTAACTACATTGTAAAAAGTGAATATGGGTGTTTGCTATAACTACTAATATTATAACTATTTCATTCAGTTTACTCTGTTTATCTGCTTTACGAATTGCAACTCATTATTATACACTCTTTCCACTAAAACACCTAGAAATTCACAACTACTCAAAATCTTGCTTTTAGTTAACTCAAATTTTCCTCAGACGTTTTTCTGACGTCATAACGCACAAGCTAGCCTTAAATTGTCTGCTCGACTGCATTTTCTGTGGCGGAAACACAAACACAAGATATACAAAGCTAAACAGACTCTAAAGAAAACACAAAAGGGATGCAAGTCAACTTATCGTGGTACCAAACTTATCATTGATGATAATGTTCTGAACAAAGAGATTTGTTTTGGTTCAATTGTGTTCACCTCACTTACACCTAAAGTAGCAATGAAATTTTGAACTGAAAAGGTGCTGATGTGTCAAAATGCTTAATGTACCTGATAAGAAAGAGGTGCTGATTCCCCCATATGAGACATTTTGGGCTCTATCTTACACCCGGCGCAATGCAGCGCAATGCGCGACGCAAGTGTCTTTCGCTAGTTTCCACCCTAATTTTCACGTTTAGCGCCGCGTTGTTTAAATAGCAAATGCATTTGCGCCCCCTTTTGCGCCCATGGGCGTTCTGGTCTGAAAACGAGGTGTGTTCAGGCGCATTGTTGGCGCGTTGCTATTTTGAGGCATCTAAAATAGACTACGCCATTGACCAACAAAAACCTGGTCTAAAGTCTAAAGTCAATGGCGCAATGTGTTTTATGTTATTTAAAGAGCGCATTAGTAAAATGCGCCTATACACGGGAGGACAACGCGGGTTTGCTTATCACAAGTTACATGAATGCGCAGCAGCACAAAAATGCTTTTAAATATGAAAGATTAAAGGATTGAATATAAAAGATTATTATTGAGTCTCTTGGACATAAATGAGGACTAATTATGAGACGTTAGAAGGCGCAAAGAGCTGCTTCACCTGCACCTGAACAAATGCGTCTGTTTTTAAATGTTTTTTTTTTAATGCCTCACGGATTTATTGTATATGATAACTCTGTAACTGTGGATATGGTGAGATGAGAAACATTTTTAAGTAATGCTTAAAAAACTATTTGCTAAAAAAAACCGCTGTCCAAAGTGCTGAAACGTGAGGAGAGCCGTTAGTAAATTCTTTATCTCCTGTTTGTTACAAATAAAGTATTTTTAGAGTACAAACCTTATCTTACATACTTGTAAATTATTTTTTGATGATATTGGATAGCCATACATTTAAAGCAATTACAAGCCTGCTTTTTACTTCCATGACTAAAGAAAACGGGTTTTAAAGGTTTTAATAAAAAAATAACAATTTCAATTCAAGTGAAAAACAACACAATTATTTAACATTAATCTTAAACTGGGGATCTTCTTCCTCCGCTTAGTTTTTCAGTTTACAAAGTCCGTTATCTAAATAGGGATTAGACATAGCGCCAGCGCAACTTGCTTTTAAAGGGGATGAGAGCTGAGACTCTCATTGGTTTACTGCACGTTACGCCCAAAATACTCCCATTACAATAGGACCTACCCTTTTCGACCATGCGCTTGGCGCAAAAACCATTTTTCCCGTCGTCAAATTAGCAAAAGTGGATTCGGACACGCCCATTTAGACGTTCCGCTGTGCGCTTTAGACAATGCGCTTAGATCATTAAAATAGGGCCCTTAAAGTCACTGATAAAAAGAAGAGAGGTCAGAAAGGTGTCTGGTGTAACACTGTGTTTGTGTTTGAAAGCTCTGGGATAAAAAGTAACTTAAACTGTGCATATCAAAATCACAATTATCTCTGACTGATCAGCCTACACAACTTCATTCTTCATTTTTTTCTTGTCTAAAATGTTTTAAATACAAGTTTTCCAAATGGAAAACTTTACAAATAATCTAAAAGCATATTAATAACTGCATTTTGCCTATATTCTAATGTGATTCTTATGACACGGCTCTCTGAAATATACTAGTTAAAGTGGATCAAAAAAGTTTTTTAAAGTTATCCTAGACAAGAACAGGTATTGGTTTTAAGACAACTTTTAAGAAAGGTTTTGATTCACTCCAAATAAGTGCACTTGATTCTGATTGGTCAGTGGTTTTACAGTCTATGGTGGTGACACAATAACTGTTAAAACTCCTTTTGACAGATACGTACCTCTTACATGTTTAATGTTTCACTTTACTGTCTCTGTTCAGGTTTAAATTTGTAACCAATGAGCTAATAAAATATTTTAAATCAATATTTTGTGGATTATTATTAAGTTGTTTATAATTCTATCCACAGTGTTGGGAAAGTTCACTTTCTACATGAACTAGTTCACAAATTTTAAAATGAACTAGTTCAGTTCATAGTTCATATTTCCAAATTTTGAACTAGTTCACAGTTCCAAAAATGAACTAATTTATAGTTCTTTTTCCCCATATTATTATTTTTTAAATATTGCCATTATAGCCCATATAGAACCACAGACAGGAATTATTTTATCAGTTTTAACACTGAAGCTAAATGCATCAGATTTCATCTTCATATCCAACTTTAAACCCTTATCCAACCAGGGTTTACGAGCATTGCCCATCTTTTAATTTTTGTATTTGCTTGCGCATACCTTGAAAGGCTAGCCGGGTGATTCAAGGGGGTCGCACATCGGGCGAGAAGCGCTGCGAGGCGTTGCGTGTAGGACAAATCACAGGTATTGCACACCGCACGTGCACTTTAAATAGCGTGAGCTTAGTCAAAGTCTATTTCAAGATCCAGAATATGCGTAAGCAGCCTTTGTTAATCTTTAACGATTTAGGACAAATATGATGTTATTTAATGTTAAATTATATGAGTGATAGCAGCGTCCAGTCAGTGTTGTTTTGATGACGCATGCAGCCTGGTGGCGGTGTTGCCAGATTGGGTGTTTTTTCCGCTACACATTAAGGCCGGTTTACAGTGTGTTTTAGACGGGTTTTCGCCTGGAAGACTCTATAGAAATCTGGCACCCTACTGAATGACGTTAAAGTGAGAGAGCGTGCCGTTCACAAGCCCCGGAATGAACGAGTTCGCCTTGCGTTCTTCAGGCAGTAATACAGTACGTTCAGTTCACGTTCGCCCAAAATATGAACTAGTTCATGAACTTTCGTTCAATGAACTCGTTCAGGCACAACACTGTCTATCCATGTCTATCATTGAAATAAAAGCAATGTCCCACTAGATGGCAATGTTACAAAGTTGAAGTGGGCAAATGTGCAGTGTGTTGTGGTTTGACGAATACAGTCATGTAGCTCTCCACTCAATGTAATTTGAATACACCAACATAAAGGAGGAATATGGCACATATATGAATACATTAAGAACGGTTATAAGGTAGCCTACATGTTGAACTCCTCTCATCACCATCATCACTATGCAGTATACAGTAGGCATAGTAATGTAGTGTGGAGTGCATTATACAGTTTCATTTTCTGAAATGTAGTGAACTTGCATTCATACATACAGCAATGTCCCTCTAAATGGCAGTTTTACATAATTTCCTGAGTGCAGAAATGTGTTGTGGTTCAGTGACTAAAGAGCTCATTATAGTTCTGTGCATAGCCTCGACATGCATGTAACCCACAGTAGCAGCACAACCGCATAAGAAGAAGCAGCAGCTTGTTGTGTATGATTTGAGAAGGCCAGCAGTGATGGAGGTAAATAAACAGTGACTTTTGTTGCAGTTTAAGTTAAATCCTTGCTGAAAAATTCCCATGCTGGTCCATGATGGTTTGGTGCTGGTTTAGCTGGTGGTCACCAGCATACCAGCACCAAAACACAAAATATGCTGTTTTTGCAGGGATCACCTCTACTTGGCCTATCTTTGTTCTTACCATCACAAGCGTAAATTCCTATGAACCTGACTAGTTGACCAGTTACAACGCTTGCGGTCCGTGTATAATGGACGTGTTGTTACATTTTTGTCGAGGTACGTGACAGCCTACCTATAGCCAACGGCGTAGCCACGGCCTAGAACTTACACACGACTATAAATTACACTTAAGTCTGTGTTTTAATTCTAAGTCGTTTGCGTGATGACACACAGCCCTCAAACATGCCTATCATATTGCTCTCGATCTATTGCTTGTGCAGACATTCACATAACCCTGATGCGCACATCAGAAGGTTTTTACGAAGGCAGATGAAGGCGAGTGTTAGTGATGGGAGAAACAAAGCTTTTAGAAGCTTCGAATCAACTGAACCATTTCCTTCTAAAAATTATTTACTGTTTCGCAGTGCCCGAAACACCTAAATATTGTGCCACCTGCTGGTGAAAACACTGTAAAAGCAACAAGAGCACAGTCCAAACATTTGGCCCTTTTTACAAAATAATTGCAAAGGTTTTTCTTTCCTGTCACAGAAAACCACCACAGGTTTATCAATGCCATCAAGTTTTATTTTGTTTTTGTTTGTTTGTTTGTTTACAATGAGTGGAATGGTGCGCTGTGATTTGTTGAGCGGATTTATTGCATTCTGCAGAGAATAAGGACTGGTGTTTGTCACAGTTTGGGAAAAAAGGGAGAAAAGATGACAGAATAACACACTGGATATCGGATTTTGCATAAAACGTTTTTTTTTTTAAAGTCACCCTACATTGTATTACTATTCCCAGTTTTACAGAACCCTTTTGAGCATGACAATTCATAAACAAATAACAATTATCCAATTCTATTTCCTCCATAAAGCCACAAAAAAGAGAAAAAAAGTAAGGTTTGTTATTCTTTTGAAATAACAAATCAGTTATATTAACTCACTGAAACCCCAACTCTTTGAATGATTAGATGTACCTCTAAGTCAAGATTCAAATTGGCATTGAATAGTGCCAAGGTTCTCAACAGGCGGGCCGCATCTGACCCTTTCCTTTTAAGATGTGGTCCCAGCCGCACAGACTCAAATTGCTCTCACTGGACTATTACGTCATTAGCCGAGCGGTCTGCGCAGCTTAAAATGGAGCACACTTAATAAGTCATTAACACCAAAAAAAACTTTAATTTTATTATTAAAATTATGTGATCACAACCAGTGTTGGGGAAAGTTACTTTTAAAAGTAATGCATTACAATATTAAGTTACTCTACAAAAAAGTAACTAATTGCGTTAGTTACTTTTCATGGAAAGTAATGCTTATGTTACTTTTGAGTTACTTTTGTGTTACTTTTTCTTAATTTGCTGAGACTTGATCTCTTTTAGGCCTTGCAGGTGGCTTTATGACTGAGAAGTTCTGCACTCAGAAATTGCATATTTCCACCACAAAAATGACTATGCTCAGGCGTGCACGTAAATCTATGTTAATTAAATGTTTTTTAAAAAGTAACTCAAATATTAATGTGTACATTTATAAAGAAATGCGTTACTTTACTCGTTACTTCATAAAAGTAATAATATTACGTAATGCACGTTACTTGTAATGCGTTACCACCAACACTGATCACGACAAAAACAATATTATATCCATATATTTCTCATATAACTTTCTCAAATAATTTAAATAACATGCGCATACTTTTCATGCAACCTATCGCAAGACTACTCTGTAAAAGCCCCAAATCAGTTTACTTCATTAGCAATACCCAGAACTTTTTCAACTCTTAGTAATATTTTAATGGAGACCAAAAAACATTAGGACATTTAACCCTGCGTGGGAATCTGAATTTGCTTTTCTTGAGGTAAAGGGCAAAGCAGTGTGTCTCATCAATGCACCAACGGCACAGACATTGTACAGCTTATGGTCTCGGTACGTTTTCTCAAAGGGGAAAACATTGCAGAAAGAAATGCTGGAGGAGAGGACATTTACTTTGCACTCTAAAACTTTTTTCATGGTCCAGGCATCAACATCAATTTTAAAAACTTTGTTTCTGTGACTACTGATGGAGCTCCTTCTATGGTCGGAAAGGAGAAAAGTTTAACTGCGGTGCTCAGAAAAGATACTGAAATGTCGGTATTCTTTTCATATCATTGCATTCTGAATTAGGAGCAAATTATGCAGCAAACTAAGAGTGCTTTGGATTTAAAGAGACAATGGACAGTGTGGTGAACTTTATTCTTGCACACATGCTGAAATATTTCCAATTGCTCGTAGGAGAGTGTGAGACTGCATGTGGTGACTTGACAATGCATGAAGAGGTCATCTGCAAGGTAAGACTGTAATTTCCCGCATAGTTTTTTTTTAGATGTGTGGAAATATAATTCGCATTTCATTGTTTCCATGAAAAACAAGTATTGTGCTGTTTGTGCAGTATTTTATAAATAATAAGTAAACATCAGTGATGTTTTGTGCTTATTAAACTAAGATGTAATGTGTAGTTGTAGTTTTCTCATACTTCTTTGCCATGCAGTACCATGCTTTATCCAGAAAACCTGGTTTAAATTAATAAAACATTCCGGTTTGTAGAATTTGCAGTGCTATTTTCCATATATCCATTGTTACAAGGCAGGCCCGGGTCACTCTCCCACTCCTTTCTGTGACTTTTTATATATTTTCCCATTTCAACATCTTGATTTCCCGCTGAGACTGAGAGCTGGCTGGCTGCTATCACTTGTGATTGGATAAACACGGGCTCATCGTCGGCGTGGCGTCAACACAAAAGGCTTGTTTGACTTCATCGTCAAAGTACCGCAAGAATGATCCGAGAAATCATACGAAGTGTAATTTCGTCTCGCTCTCGCGGCGCTTTGACATCATCCGTCTGTCAGTTCTAGCGGCGCCGCATGAAGTTGAACAAGCCTAATCACATGCAGTGTGTTTATTAACGTCACGATGGAATACATGCACACTTGGGTTTTTTGTTAAATAATTAGCCTATAAAATGCACTTTAGGAAGACATTACACAAGGTAAATGTGATTTTTAAATAGCACATTTTATCATTAAAATCCCGTTCAACATTAATGGTGCTCTGATGCCCCCTCACGCCTACAGTATGAGGTATACCTGTTTATACTGAAGTTAGACTGTGCTACAAGAATGTTTTTACATATAAAAAAAAAACATGCTAACTATGTCTATCAGGGTGAAAGGTATTACAGGTTTAAAATGTATGTTTACATGTACTTTTTACACATAGGTCTAATCTTTTATTTTATTACGATTCTTATTAATAGTCTCACCATAAACCGCTTACTCATTCTCACCATGTGCTTTTTGAGAAAAGATGTAAAACTTAACACCAAATATAAAAAAAATTTGGTTTAACACAAAATATATTTGTTTTAAAAAAATATAATACTGTACATGTACCACAGCAAAGCAATGGTCTCAAAGCCATAGGTCTAAAAAAGGTTTTTTTATTTGAGCTTTTCTGTAAGCTTTTTTCTTTATCATGACATATTTCCAAATAAGGCCACTGACCTTCTACAAATGCCCCTGCAATCCTGATGCAGAATGGTGTAGAAAAAGCTATATACTGTCAATTAATTATTAACATGTGGCTATTACCTTGTGTACACTGTATGTATCTAAAAAACTTTTTTTAGTTACACTTTTTTTTATGTTTAAAACTTTTGGATAGAGGCAGATCGCAACGCGTCATAATCACTGGGGGGAAAACAATCCATCTCCATTGACTTTGTATTGCGAGAGGCTCCCTCCTTCTCATTTCTGGCTTATAACAAAAAAAACAGAATAATGCCTAAAAGCTCCTGTGTGGATGTACAGCTAACAAGCAAAAAAAAAACAGAAATAAGTTTTTATAAGCTGTCGATCCCAACTTTTCATAGTACTCCTATTAGTAGAACTGCGCCCACTAGAGGGGAACGTAGTCAGCGATCCACTTTTTTCTCCTTAAAGGTTGGGTTTTACAGCTCGACAGCTTATAAAAACTTATTTCTGGGTTTTTTGGCTTGTTAGCTGTACATCTTGTCACACAGCAGCTTTTAGGCATTATTCTGTTTTGTTATAAGCCAGAAATGACAAGGAGGCGGCCAAATTAGCATAACTGCGCTCTGTCTCTATTATTGCAAAAAACAATCCTTGTGTTTAACAAAATGTTGATACTTTTTAATTCTAGTAAACACATTTAGACTTGTGTTCATCTATGAAATACGTAATTCCTGCAGCACTCTATTGTGAACGCTTAAAGGTGTGGAAATGCATGCTCATGTGACAGTGGGTGCATTTTAATTCAAGGTCCTTGTCACTGTTTTACTATTATAAATGATGTTTTAATGATATGATATGATTTAATGTGATAAGATATTAATATACTGTTGGGTAGTTTAATCTGCATCAACGCATCATATTTTCTAAAATAAAAAATATTCTCTCTTGTGATAGGTCTCAGCTGTTGTGTCCCGCTAACAGGCCCAGTGGGCTGGAACAGCAGGTGACGCAACTCCAGCCTTCGAATTGTGATGCACCTAATATTTCGGAGTTTGCTGTGTAACAAAGTTCAGGTCCCCTTCAAGAACCCGTGGAGATAAGTGATCAGTAGAAAACTGGTACGTCACATCGTGAACTTTCTCTCTACTGAAAAACACAAATGAACGAAGTGGTATTGACGAACCGGTCCCTGGCCATATTCACAGCAACGTCCGACAAATATTTGCATGTTTAAAATCTAGTGTGACCACCTCTTTAGGCATGGACACTAGAGCTGCGCAAGCTTGTCTGGAAATATAATGGACATGCTGTTTCATAATCGTTCTGGTTCTTCATTCTGATTGGTTGAAACGCATTCTAAGCCGTGATAAAATACCCCGGTAAACCCACGGTTCAGACCGCATTACAAGTATCACTGCGCCACTGTTGCTGCGTACTGATTTATGAAAATAAACACCACAGTCTTTAATCATTGTTAAATTTTTCTACATTTGCACAATTATGGCGATATCCAGATAAATGTCAATAAATAAAACATTTCGTCAATAAAGAGAAAACGTTCTCTGAGTTGTTTTTGGCTTAAATTGATATTTCCGCTATTATCCACTAGATGGCAATCTTACCCAACTCAAACACTGACGCATTCACTCGACACAACAGCGTTGTGGTAGATTTAGCGTGAAGTGTAAGCTTTGATGGCTCTGAATCTGATCTCTTACAAAAGTTCTTCACAAAAATTGAATTATCTCCGCTTTTAGCTGAAAATTTGAGAGGTGATAAGAGAACAAATGAAGGTAGGATGAAACGTTTTTTTTGTTGTTGTTGTTGTTGTTGTTTGAAAGCGGATGGTTTTGATATTTTATGTTTATTTCAAGAAGATAATTTTTCTGTAAGGCATTAAACTAAAACTGGGTGGCAACTAAAAAAAAACCGCTTTCGGGGAAAGAGTTCAGCATGCTTCCAAGCATATTTGATCATCACTTCAACAGTTGCACAATATAAATGTTAATGTATATTTTAGATGAATGTTGATTTATAAAAATAAACACCACAGTCTTTAATCATATTTTCATTGTGTCTTTGCTGCATCTGTATTGGTTGGGAACTGCGCTCTGTTTCAGTCACACTTGATTCTGAGGAACTACTTTGTTTGGCGGAAGAGTAATATTTGTACTAATATAATTACAACTTATTTGTGTTTCATTTTGTGAAACCCTGCTATGCATATGAAGACACCATTTTAGAAACGCAATAAACCCCGTGAAGCAGTGGGGTTACAGTGAATTTTATAGCAGCTAAGGGGGTTTTAGGCACGATGCAAATAGCCTTCACATTGTAAAGGTTTAATGTAACTGCACAACAACTAACATCAGGTCACAGTGTTATAAAATAACTATATGGATTAAGAAACCTTTTTTGTTCTTCAGAAACCAAGCAAGTATTGTTTTGGGTTTTGGTAAACAGTAATGGATTTTAATGGCATATGAAATATTTTTACATACAGTATGAGTGAACCTGTTTATTCTGCAGTTTGACTGTGCTACAATCAATGATATAGTTTTTATTTTAAAACATGCTATGATTATCTGTCCTTTAAGAAAATACAAAAAAAAAAAAAAAAAATTGTAACCGATTAAAAAGGTTAACATGTACTTTTTACACATGCGTTTTTTTTCTAACCTATTACAATTCTTATTAATGTCTCACCATACACAGCTTACTCATTCTCACCATGAGCTTTTTGAAAAAACACCTTCATCTGTGGTTTCCCTTTCACGTCTTGTTAATTTGCACTCCTAGCATGTTTTTTGACACTTTGTTTGACACTTTATTCAAAGATTGTTCTTATGACATTATATCTGATATAAATCCACAAACTATGAAATTATGACCATTTAACCTATCAACATTTAGCCTACATTACACATTATCACCTTTTTGATTTGCACTGTTGCATATTTGCTTCAATGTTTTTGTAACAATACTTGAATGTCTTTTATCTACACAGTACTTCAACTTTCAACTTCAACTTTATTCATTTATATAGCACATTTTACTGCAATTTCAATTGCCCAAAGTGCTTCACAGTGTTTAAAAGACAAAGCAAAATATCAAACAATTAATAGAAAGAAAATTAATACAGAATAAGGGATAAGAATAAAATTCAATAAAAGAAAACCAAATTGAGATAAAATAAAATATATAAAAACATCAAGAAGCTATCTCCAAACAAGGTCTATTTTCAACGAACGCTAAATTAAAAAGATATGTTTTTAACTGAGACTTAAAACCTTCTAAATGTGAGACTTGCCGAATGTGCAGAGGGAGGCTGTTCCACAGTTTAGGGGCGATGACCATGAATGCTCTATCACCCCTTGATTTTTTTAAGGAGCGGGGAACTGCTAATAGAAGTTTATCTCCTGATCTCAGAGACCTGACCGGAGTATGGTCCTTTATGAGGTTGGTGATATAGCTTGGGGCGATATTGTGAAAGGCTTTAAAAACCATCAATAAAATCTTAAAATCAATTCTGTACTGGACAGGAAGCCAATGCAGCGTAGATAATACTGGAGTAATGTGTTCTCTAATTTTAGTGCCAGTTAAAAACCTAGCTGCCGCATTCTGCACTAATTGTAGGCGAGAAAGATTGTGTTTGCTTATACCAACATACAGAGCATTGCAATAGTCCAGTCTGGATGTGATAAAAGCATGCACTATAACCTGTAGGTCTATTGTGTTCAGGATGGGTTTTATCCTGGAAATCAGTCTAAGATGATAAAAACTACTCTTTACTACTGACTTAATTTGGTTGTCAAAACTTAGGGAAGAATCAATAATTACACCCAGATTCCTAACAGTATTTTTCATAGGTATATTCAAAGGGGCAATAGCACTAGACATGGCTTCCTTAAGTTTTGATGGACCAAAAATAATTATCTCCGATTTGTTCTCATTTAGTTGGAGAAAATTGTGTGATAGCCAAAGTTTGACTTCATCCAGACAAAGTACTAGAGGCTGTAACGAATTCAAGTTTGCGACTTTAAAAGGCAAATATAATTGAGTGTCATCAGCATACATGTGATAAGAGACACCATGACGACGGCAAATTGAGCCGAGAGGGCTCATGTACATAGAAAATAGCATGGGCCCCAAAATAGAACCCTGAGGAAGACCATATTTTAAAGATGTCAGTGACGAAGAGTCATTTGCAAAATTCACAAAGAAGGTTGCTGTGGTTGCTGTGGTTGTCAAACAAGATGACCATAAACTAAAGCACAATAACTTTTTAAATGACGATATGTGTCGGGGTCTGAAAATACTTCTTTGCAACATATTCACTTTTCTTTTTTAAGCTAATTTTGCAGATGCATTAATCATCAAGCTTTACTGTCATGTCCTCAGTCGGATCATCACAGATTTTGTTGTCTTCATGTTATGTTGTGTTGAGCACATGGCCATTGTTTTAACAGCTTTCCATGTGCTTGCTTCATTGCGTATTCAAGCAATTAAAGTGATCAGAAAAGCTAAAGCCAGTTTTTTATAAAACTCATTAATAAGGGAAAGGGTAATACAAAGCTGATCTGGGAACAGATTAAGAATGTGATGGAAATCAGCAACAGGCCTAGAAACCAGTTAGAGCTGGACTTGAATGGTAAATTAATACAAGATCCAAAATAGCTGTAGCTTTTAATGAATATATAATTAATTCTGTGAATGAAATTGCTGAGAATTTTTCTCTAATAACTGGAGATATTGTTGAAATAGATAAAAGTAAGCCATCTTTTATCATTCAACCTATTTCTGAAAATAAAACTCGGACAATTATTAACTTTTTTAAATACTCAACAGCAATAGATATTTATGGAATGGATTCTAAAATCCGTAAATCCCTGAATTACCATCTAGCCTACCCTATCACACAAATTGTTAATCAGTCAGTACTAAAAGGGAAATTTCCAACTATTTGGAAGACTGCAATTGTATCTCCAATATTTAAGTCAAATGGCCCAACCCCCACACTCAAATCCTTCTTGTCGTTTATTGGCTGGAACACTTTGTTGTGGTTTCTGTTTGTAGGTTTGGCCACTTTGTTTGTATTGCAGTTTGTGGAACCTGGGCTGTCTACAGAGATCGGATTTTTTTACAGTTTGATCAGAGGACAGGCAGCAAGCAGATAGTGAGGAGATGTTTGCTGTGTGTAACAAAAAATGTTTTATGGTCTAATACTCGTGAGTTCACTTAGAGCGCCTTTAACCAACAGTTACTTATTGCCAAACTATCTACTTTTGATTTTCCCCTTCTGCAATCAAATGGATTGAGTCATATTTAACTGGTAGAACTCAATACGTCTCTGTGAACAACCATTGTTCATTAGTTCTTAATCTATCTGCAGGGGTTCCACAAGTATCGATACTTGGCCCGTTTTGTCAAACTGGGGGCCGTGGTGAAACTCAAATCCTACAGCACAATTCTTCTGCGTCGGTTGTACTAGGTAGCCTATGCATAAATGCGAATCCTACAGCCCAATTTATACTTCAGCGTCAGTTGTACTAGGTAGCCTATGCATAAATGCGAATCCTACAGTCTAATTTATACTTCTGCGTCAGTTGTACTAGGTAGCCTATGCATAAATGCGAATTCTACAGTCTAACTTATACTTCTGCGTTGGTTGTACTAGGTAGCCTATGCATAAATGTTAATCCTACAGCCCATTTTATACTTCTGTGTCAGTTATACAAAGTATCCTGCACATAAATGTGGATCCTACAGCCCAATTTATACTTCTTCATCGATTATACTAGGTAGCCTATGCATAAATGTGAATCCTACAGCCCAATTTATACTTCTGCGTTGGTTGTACTAGGTAGCCTATGCATAAATGTGTATCCTACAGCCCAAATACTTCTGCGTCGGTTATACTAGGTAGCCTACGCATAAATGTTAATCATACAGCCCAATTTATACTTCTGCGTCAGTTATACTAGGTATCCTACGCATAAATGTAAATCCTACAGCCCAATTTATACTTCTGCGTCAGTTGTACTAGGTAGCCTACGCATAAATGTGTATTCTACAGCCCAATTTATACTTCTGCGCCGGATGTATGCTCTAGCCTACAGCACAATTTATACTTCTGCCTCGTTGTACTAGGTAGCCTACGCATACATGTGAATCCTACAGCACAATGTAAACTTCTGCGTCATACAATAGACACAAACCTTACGCAGCATTGGTCTGCTAGAAACTCCTCCCATCAGGTCAAAAAAATCTGCAATCAGGTAAAACAAAGATGGAGCATGGTGAGGAGCTATATTTAACAATTCAAACAAAAAAAGCGTTATATATTTACCACCATCACTGATAATGCTTCTCCAGCAACAAACTGCTTCTTATTTGGCTTTTTCCTTGATACTGTAACATGCAAATGGACTATAACCTCTTTCACACAGTAATTTTGGTAAATTATCATAAATTTACCAAAATAAATTTACCAGTAAATACAAAAATGTGCTGTTCAAACACGCAGTGAAGTTCTGTCTTTTTACCAGTAAATTATCATTCACACATCAGTACCAGAATACCGGTAAACTCGGTGAGAAAGTGGAAGTTACCTCTAAACTGCCACGTGACGAACTCAGTGTTGTATTTGTAAACGATGGTGAGTATGATTTCATATCCACGGTCCGTATTTTGTTGTTTTCACTTCCGTGGCAAACACTGACAGTAGCGAAGTTGCTCGTGACCAAACAACATTGCATTAGGCGACTTCAAACGGTACCTGCGTCTTATTAGGCAAATAGATGGTAAGCTGTTTTAAACAACTTTTGTAAAGAGTTGTGGACGTTAACTTCAGGTGTCGTTAACTTCAACTTTTAAGCAGTGTGCGTATGGAAGCGTCCATAAACAGTGCGGGGGTAAACAAGTCATCTGTATCAAAACATTATGATTGGCAAGAAACTGTCGCGTTCTGAGGTTGTCCATTCTAAATGCCGGTTATCCTTATTCTCAATTTACACATAGCGATTACCAGTAAATTACTGGAAATCTTACAACTTCTAGGAACGTACATCACTGGATTGTAAAGATAAATGCACATTGCCATGCAGCATTTATTTATACAACATGAGAGCTCTGATTGGCTGATGGCATACAAAGTCCTCAACATGGGATTGTATATGTTCTCATCTCCTAGAATTTAATTAAATATCTGCGATTTAAATATTGTTTGAAAAAAATTTGTGTAAGAGGACACTGATATGTGTAAATGGTTGTCGCCATTGCTCTGTGCAGTCAAATGGTGTGGCAATGATCTCTACCACCAGGGGTTACCAACAGAGCCATGATAACCAGATAACCACGAACCTTGCAGTAAACTAATACTGTCAACATTCAAACTTCACTGATTTAGTATTGAATGTTCAGTATTTTAGTGAAAAGGCTGTGGAAACAGAATAACCAGATGATTAAAACAGATGAAAGATGTTAAAAAAATACAAAAAATGTAACAGAAGAAAACAGCTTTAAACACCTTTGCCTTCCATGGTCAATGTGTGAAGAACATTCACACCATACTCATTATGATACTCAGTGTCATTATTTGCTTTCTGAGAATAATGTTCATTTGTGGTTTCACTTGTATATCTTGTTAATGTGGCTGTGGATTCCACCAAGGCACAGTTTTGAACATAAATTTGACAAAATGTCAACATCAAGGTAGGGTAAGCAAATTCTCAGAGTGGAATACAAGATGGACAGACCCCCTCAGCCCAATGCACACATGAGAGAGAGAATAATTGACAGCACAATTGAGTTTCAATTTCAACAAACCAACATTATGGTGATCAGTGTTTGCATTTCATCAGCTCATGTGCATTTTAAAAGACACACCCAAAATATAATATCCTTAACGGTAGCACTTTATTTTACAGTACGTGTACTTACCTTGTACATATATGGTAAATGTGTGGTAAATGTGTCTACACCTGGGTTCCCCAAATCTTACCCTGGAGGGCCGGAGCATGGCAGAGTTTAGCTCTAACCCTAATCGAAGACACCTAAGCAAGCTAATCAAGGTCTTCATAATCACTAGAAAGGGTTGGACCTAAACTCCGTAGTGCTCTGGCCCTCCAGGGTAAAATTTGGGGAACCCTGATCTACACGGTAATTAAATGGTATGATTACTGTACTTACCAGTTGTACATTCTTGGTAGTTATGATTTAACTTTAGATAAGTACTGGGTAATACCAGATACATACTTATAGTGTAGGTATACTGCAACTAATATCAAACACTACTGTACTTACAAATTGTATGTACATGGTAAGTGTGTAGTACATACAGACCAGTGTAAGTTCATGATCAGCACATATAGTGTATGTCTACTGAACTAACGAGAAACATTACTGTACTTACAAATTCTATATACATGGTAAGTGTGTAGTACTTACAGGTCAGTGTAAGTAAATGAAAGGTACTTATAGTGTATGTATATTATAACTAACAAGAAACATCACTGATGTGCCATTTTTTACTCAATATCTTTGTCCTTTATTGTACTCTTTAAACCCAAGCATTAAATATTGTATGCGTTACTTACTGGGTACATTCACTAGTAGGTCCATAGTAACTGCATAGAAACAGGACTGTAAAATAAAGTTTTGCATTTTACACAGTTATTACATAGGACCTACCACCTAAATTATAGCATAGTATGCATATGCCACTGTGAGGCAACTCCAACCATTGAATACCGGACGCATTAACTACTGGGTACTGTACATTCACTAGTATGTCCATATTACTACATGGAAAGAGGACAGTAAAATAAAGTGCTGCATTTTACAAAGTTATTACATAGGACCTACCACCTATACATATAGCAAGATATAGCATGGTATACATATGCCACTGTTAGTTATATAACTAGTAAAACCATAAAATAAGATGCATTGTTGTCTATAGGGTTGCCAACTGTCCCGGATTAGCTGGGACGTCCGTATTTTAAGCCTAATTTATTTGTCCCGTACGGGACGTCCCGCGTCCCGTTTTTTGACTACTACGCTTGATCTAACCAGTGACTGATACAACAGGCTTCGTCTTCATGTGGCGCCACAGCGACAGGCAGATAACATCAAAATCCCGCGAGAGGGATTCGAGAAATCCTACAGAAGCCACTATCGAAATGCTCTCGCGGTACTTTGATGTCAGCAGCAGCAGTGCTGATCACGACACCTTTTATCCAATCACAGATCCCAAGCACATTCAGTACACGTTTAACATGGTCAAATAATACGATTTTATGTTTGCTTTTTTATATAGTCCGTTACTTAGCTGTTTGTATAAGATTGGCATAGTTACAAAGTTTGGTCTCAATTCTGAAGAGATCGCTGATCCAGACCTGTCTAAAACGCATCAATCTGAAAATTTTTATCATTTTCAACTTTACTAGGACATTTTGGCGAAGTTCACAGTGAGAAAGTTGGCAACCCTAGTTGTCTATAACTTTTATTGTACATTCATTTGTAAGTACAATAGTGTTTCCTGTTAGTTACAGTATACCTACACTATAAGTATGTATCTGTTATTACCCAGTACTTATCTAGAGTTACATAATAACTACCAAGTATGTGCCACTGGTAAGTACAGTTATGATACCATTTAATTACCATGTAGATACTCAAAAGTAAGTACCACACATTTGTCTGTAAGTACAACATATTTACCATATATGTACAAGGTAAGTACACGTACTGTAAAATAAAGTGCTTTATTTTCAGTGCTTAGGATATTTCCAGCTAAAACTTCACATATGTACTATGGGGACACCAAAGATTTATTTTACATCTTTAAAAAGTCTTGTGAAATGTCCCCTTGGAAATGGGGAGGTTTTCTTAGCTTAGAAACCTTTGACCCGCCTACTTCTTTCTTAAGTATAAAACCCTCATAGTTTCTTTTCCACTGCCACTCTCTCATCAAGCACATGAGACCTTGACATTCTAGGTATTTAACTTTGAAACTGGAACAAAAATCACCTGAAGCTCTTAACATCTGAAAAGGTTTGCTACTCTAAATGTTATTATGTATAATTTTAAGCAATTTAAGCAATAGCACTTTTTTAAGTAAGTTTCACATGGATTTTTAAGCAATTGCTGTGGTCTTTATTGCTTTGCCTTTGTAACACGTTGCATTTTTAGTCCTGCAGGTTCATCACTTTACTTTATTCATAGCTGATTTCCATTCGTTGTGCATTTGAGGATTCAGACTAAATCAGGATGTTGTCCACTGCAGCTCTTATTCTCATTGTCACCAGTAAAGTTGTCCTAGGACAGGTAAGATTGAATTATGTGTGTATATTACATGTACAATCATGATTACTGAGGCATAAAAAAAATAAGTTTGGTTCTGGTTGGTTGTCAGTTTAGGTCATGGGTCGGTAGGGAATTTATTTTATTTTATTTATTTATTTTCCAGTGGCAGCAAGGGATAGGTAGGAAATTGTTAAATATTTAAATTGAATAGCGGATATATTTGAGGTGACTTTGGCCATTTTGCGTGTTTGTCTCACGCAGCGCAGAGCCACGTCTCCACGGATTATCTCTTTTTAATAGTGTGTGTGTGTGTGTGTGTGTGTGCGTGCGTGCGTGCGTGCGTGTGCGTGTGTGTGTGAGAGAGGGAGAGAGAGAGAGAGAGAGAGAGAGAGAGAGAGAGCGAGCAGGAACAGTAAATGCAGCTGAACGAATACCTGTTTTAAAGTAAAAAAATAAATGAATAAGGAAACGCAATATGTGGAGGCCGGTGTTGAATCTGTCTAACTAGAATTAGTCTAACTTATGTGTGGGAAACACTGATATGAAAAATATCTTACGTGAGCCTGTGGTTAAAGTATAAAAGTGGAACTCTTTAACAAATGTCATAATCAGGGCTTGACATTAACTTTTTTGCTCACCAGCCAAAGTGGTAGTTGTTTTTCAAAGTTACTAGCCACTCAGCATTTTCACTGGCCAAATTTTTGTTGCTGGTAAAATAAATTTTATATGATTAAACTTGACTTTGGCATCCTTAAATGACTTTAATTCGAGCAAATTTACTTGCTAAATTAGATGCAGACTGAATTTCAAATGCAGTCTGACTACCCGAATTAAGACAACATTTATTAGCTGGTATATAGCTGGTATATCAGTATAGATCATATCATATATTTAGGTGCATGAAAACCATGCTAGTAAGTAAGGCATAAATAGATTTACTTTGAATTAATATATTAAAAGTAGAGCAGGGGTGTAGAAGAAACACTAATTCTAAACTGAAAAGATAAACACAAAACCCATCGACAACCACTTTAAATATTTATTAACAACAGCAGTAAATACTGTCAAGATATGTCCATTAATTATACTGTCAGCTAGTTTATGCAGATGTATTTTATAAGCTAAATGGTTTCTGATAAAAGTGATTTAAGACTTTTAATGGCAAATGTCGAGAGGGCATAATGTTAATGTTACAAATTAAAATGATGCACGAACCTCTCAGCTGGCGGGTTTCTTTTGATTTCATGTGAATTCAGGTATGCGCTGAATTTCTCTTCGCTCTTGCACTGTGTTAACTGTGTGCTCTCAACTTGTATAATGTTTTTGTTTTGTTTTTGTTTTACTTATTTGATTGATTGATTCTACACAGACACCTGTGAGTGTTAATGTGGGTGTGTACCTAATGTGATTGGAGTGTTAATAAAATCACCTTGAGTGAGTGCAGCTGCTGCTGTGCGTTGTTGAAGTCAGTCACATCGTTGCGTCTACTCTGTTAACACACTGCAGGGGCGCTGTAAGGGGGGAAAAGTTAGGACGATTCTAAGGGCCCATGAACTTTTGAGGGCCCCAGCCAAGGACTGTGCCGCACACGCAACCCCCTTAAGCTGAGCCCTCTTAGCTCCGCCCCGTCTTTACTCTGCGTTTTAGCGCCGTCTTCAATCCACGGTCTCACAGTGGACGTGAACTTCAGAAGAGAACAAGGTGTGTGTATTTACTGCTATTTCCTATGATATCTGCATATGTGCACTTCCTTACTATAAATGCAGTTTACACAATGTGACGCTGGATCAATACAATGCAGTTTTCTTTCCACTGTAAAGTCTTCGCTCTGTTCACCTCAGTTTAATAAAACATTTACTTTCCCTGTTTTATGTTATGATTCTAACGCGAAGTCAGCCCTTATAAGCTGTTTAAATTAACGTAGCCCGTATAAGCTAATTAACATAAACTAGAAATGCGATCGGTTACACACTGTTTTGTTTTGTAACGCAATATGCCATGGAGGATTTTTATGCAGTCGTAAATCGAGTTGGTTATGATAAAACTGAAATGCAACTAAGGCTAAACTAGTCAAATTATGTATATTAGCTTCTCAACTTGCAACAGGGTTAAGAAAGCAATGGAAATCTATGTCGTAATCTGCTATAGTTGTCATTCATTTCATTTTAGAGCCCATTGATTAAAAAACAGTCTGAAGAATCATTTAATAACAGTATAGTTGTTTTCTTAAAGAGTAACTAAACCCTAAACCAAATTTTTTTAGTTAATGATCTGTAAGAATGGGGTTTTATTAGTGCTGTTCATTGATTTTAGTCAGTTTTTTGACATTTGGATATAAAGTGTTTCATTACTACAATATATGGTGTAAAAACGTCTGAGTGCTGCCCTCTTCAGGTTGAACGGTGGATACTGCAGTTGAATTTTCCTATTGAATGTTGGGTCCAAAAAATGCCTCGTGATGTAAGCAGGTTCAAGCTCACCACGCCGCTTTGGTCAAGCATTGTTGACCCAGTCTTATTTCAGGCAGAATGTACATAGAAAAGATGCATTGTTGTTTTTTAAATGTTACAATGTCGTGTGTGTAAGAGCTCAAGTATACAGTATGTCACTAAGACTGTCTGTGAAAATCAGACTAAAGCCTCAAATCTTATTGTGAGATAAAAAGCATCACAGTTTAATTTCAAGCATTAATTTCACTATGATTTCAATCGCTGACATGACATTACTCAGTCAACATTAAAGATATCAAGTTTATATTTTCACAAATGTTCTTTACATTATATAGGATGATTTTATGTGGAAAACAGTAAATCACAAATAAATACTTCAGCTGGGTTTTCACAGGCATGGTCACATTTATCTTTAATCTTTAAGAATGTTGCATTTTCTCTGAATATTTGATTTAATGTACTGTATTTTTCAATTAAATTTGCATTGCACTATAAATTATCTTAGCTGCAGACATTTTAGGTATCTATAAATACTGATAACTGTGGTCAAAACAATAGCAAAATAAATAGTTCTGTATTATTAAATTACAGACAAAGATTTTGAATAGCTACAGTAGGTTGGATTGTATGTTTGGTACGAAATGGGTATGGGGGGGCCTGACCCCCTATTTGTTCATAGGGCCCAAAATTGCTAGCGGCGCCCCTGACACACTGAGAGTGTGCACGCAATTTATATCTCTTCAATCACTTCCATGCAATTGTTTTATCTTTCCCGAAGTGTGCATGCGCTCAGACTGCGTCTTCTTGTGCATTCGCAAATCCATCAGCTCTCGCGCGCTCTCTGGAAGGTGACGCTTTGGTCCTCAATGCCCCGCTGAACGCGTGCGCGTCTCTAAACAGATCTCTGTGCGTTGCGCTGGGTGCAGAGTGCTCATGGGAGTTGTAGTTTCCCAGTGTCGCATTGCGTATTGTTTATCATTTCGCATAACTTTTAAGAAAACTACAACCCACCTTACGGCCGAAATCTTACACGCGTTTGGCGGGTGTTAATGTCAAGCCCTGGTCATAATACCATAAATTCAAATATTATAATTCACTTACTGCCAGCAAAAATGAGCCTTGGTTTGTGCTCTCTGGAAGAGAAAAGCCCACTTGCATATCGTTGTTCAGCTCGTCTTTTTTGGTCTGTAAATTACAACTTTCGGCGGGGGCAAAAGATCACGTTGCTGTGCACGAAACAGCATCTCGAATGCACACCAAAAGTTACCAGTGCCTTTGTAAGTGACGACAAAGATCTCTGAACTATTGTGTTAACGACCGTGTAGCTGCTTTGTTTGTTGCTGGAGGACGCGTGCTTTACAAAAACGGTGCTTCAAAGTTTTTTTATTTGTGTATTTATTTAATGTGTATTATTTCTTCCCCAAGCTCATAAAATAAATTTGGGTCGCACATAAATTGGCAGGGTCGGTCGGAAACCGGAACCAAACAAAAAATTTTTTTATGCCTGATGATCTGAAGTAATTATTTCTTCTTGCTATAGGATGACAGAGTGCCTGTTGATGGACAGACATATAAACTGGATATGGCACTGGATTCAGTTGATGACTGGTATTATGGTTGTGAAAAGGAAATGGAATCACTGGTGAGAGGAGAATATCTACGCAAAGACATTTCTGCTGACATATCTAAATTTGGAAAAGCTTTGTTAAACAGTATAGAAGAAATGCCTGCAAAACTAAATATTAAACATAAATTAAAAATGTACCACTTAATTGCAATTTATATGTACAGTTACTCTAAACCTACAAAAAATCCTGGGCTATATAAAGAGTTCAATCATGATGTTAGAACTGGTAAACAAAAATACGAAAAAAAGACATACAGATGGTATTCACTTCACTTTTTGTTGACAGAAGCAATAGAGATTCTAAAGAAAACGCAACAGAAATGTAAATTAACTTATCGTGGTACCAAACTTAAGTTTAATGAGAATGTTCTGAACACAGAGATTCGTTTTGGCTCATTTGCGTCCTCCTCTGTTCATCGTGAAATAGCAAAAGGTTTTGGAACTAAATCTTGTTTTGAAATTCTGACTTGTCAAGGTGCTGATGTGTCAGAATACTCTATGTTAAGTTATGAGAAAGAGGTGTTGATTCCCCCATATGAGAAATTTAAAGTCACTGAAATAAAGAAGGGTGCCTGGTGTAACACTGTGTTTGTGTTAAAGAGCTCTGGTCTAAAAAGTACTTTAAACTGTGCAATGGTATTAGCAAACCCCCAGATATATCACAATGTCAGTCTCTCTCAGTGGCGGCGTTTCACGAATATTTCCTATGGCCTTACAAGAAAAAACATTCTCAAATAACAGCTCCATAACACAACATTATATATAAATAAAATGTGTACATACTCCACCAATGTGTCCACCAATTTAAACGCTGAAATAATCCAGGTTGTTTAAAATGCTTTTCAAAGGCTGTAATTTTTTACATGTTTTTTACTGGCAACAGTTTGTTCAAAGTTAAATGAACATTAAAAACATTAAGTCTTTGTCTTTACAGAATAAAACTATAAAATAACAGCCTCATGCAAAGCATTCTGAGAACCAAAATCTGAAAGAAGAAAACCCAGAATGCTTTGCATGAGGCTGTTATTTTCATAGTTTTATTCTGTAAAGACAAAGACTTGTTAATGTTTAATGTTAATTTGACTTTGAACAAACTGCTGCTGGTACCGCTTATAATAATAATTTATAAATTGAGCTGTCAGGTCCAATTCTGCAAGAGATGTTTAATTTCATTGTTTCAGCAGACATAAAATAAAGTAACCTTCAACTTCATGCTTTAAACAGAGATGGTAATAGAGAAACATAAGTTGCAGCTTTAAGGACCTTGAATAAGAATTGTTTTCAGTTTTTTCTTTATTATATGTCAAATTAGCAGCTTAACCCATTTATTCCCAAATTTTTCCCAGAGATGAAATATATGAATTTGTGTTGTATTTGTAAGTATATTAAACAATCAATGTCAATAATGTAAAAAAAATTGAAAAGACCCTGAAAAAATGTGTTTTATCTCTGGTCACAATTGTGACCGATGGTAGAACACAGTGAGTCTAAGTCTATGGTGTATATAAATACATGAACATATGCTTCATAATATGAGCTACTTTTTATTTTTACACAAAAATATGCAAGGAAAAATTGTGGTCACAATTGTGACCAGTGGGATTACGTCTGTTGCATATCTGTTGTTTTGCTGCATACACAACTTTGCCAGATTTGCATTTGTTATAAATTAGCTAATAAAATACTAATAATCAATATTTTGTGGCTAATTATTTATTATTATGTGGCAAGTAGTCCTTCATTTTCTCATCCTCATGTAACTTTAAAACAAGACCAAGATTAGGCTTTTAGATCAAAAAATGCCAAAGTTATATTCATTTGAAGCTGCACATCAACTTTTCACCCCCCACTCAAAAGGGTGGAGTGACCGGTAAGTGGTTAATACCTGCCATAATTGTGTTGCCCTTAATTAACCATGGTTTTATTATAGTAGCATATCAACTATAATGACCAGGGTTATTGGTAGGTTGATTTGTAACACTATAATTAATATACATGGTTGTATAACCATTCTTATAACCATATTAGTAATTTTTTGTTGAACTATGGTTAATTTGTTTCTATGGTATTATTATAAATAAAAAGACAGATGGAATGAATTCATCACAGCTTTGGCCTGAGATCCATTGTGCTCCTCATATTATAAATAAACATTTAAACAGGTTAAATAACAGATTGTTTTCAGCAGAAAGGTTGTGCCTCGGTTTAACTATTATATTTGATGTTTTGCATTAATGTTACTGCTACAGTACAATACTTTTTTATGTTTAGGGTTGCAAAGGGCCAGAAAGTTTCCAGTACATTTCCGGACACATTCCATGGGAACTTAATCTGGGGAACTTTGAAAATGTGTGTGTGTGTGTGTGTGTGTGTGTGCGTGCGTGCGTGCGTGCGTGCGTGCGTGCGTGCGTGTGTGTGTGTGTCAGATGACCCCTCCCTCTACTTCGGGGCAACAGCTAAATAGTTTCACTTTAACAAAAAGAACAATCTAAATAGATCATTTAACAAATAAGAAAATGTGTAAATTAGAGCGAGTTTGTCATCTAATTTATCTGAGGGATTTTGTGAGATTCTGGCCAGCTTGTAGAACCCTGTTATAATAACTGTATTATCAACACAAGGAAGACACAGTGGTAATAAAATGGAATTTATTGAGAAAAGATCAACAAGAATAAATAAAAACACTACTAAATGATACTAAAACACTAAAGAATAGAAAATGATAGAAACTAAAATGCAAAAAATAGAAAATCTATTTCTGTTTCTGATAAGATGAGAAATGTATTCATAAAAACCCAAATTGTCAAAGAATTATCTGCTAAACATTAAAGAAATCAGTTATGCAATATTGAAAATCATATATGGTAACAGTTACTGATAGAATACACGAATGCCATGGTTTCAAGAAAGATTTGGTTGTGTTATATTTACATTCTGTGCGGTCGAATGAGCTGTCCGGTGGTTGCCCGTCGGGCACTTATCAGGCATTTCCGTACTGCAATGGGGAAAGAGTCAGGTTCAGTTCAACAACCTTGAACACGAAGTGCTGTGAAAACGCTGATCTCCAGGAAGCACAGAGAGTATTCCAGCAATCTGGAACACGCAGAAACGATCCTGTAGTCGATGCAGAAGGTCCTTAACAAATTTGGAACACGCAGATAAAGGCCTCTTGAAGTGAAGGTTTGCTTTTCTGAGCTTCACCTGGTTGCAGACGTAGGTTATTGCCTTTCTGGACGTGAGGCTCGAAACGTGGTGTGATCCGCTGGACGCACAGGCCAGAGACTCAGAACTTGTGGTCGATCTGGTTCAGTCTCTGTTGTCCAACTCAGAACAAGGAGCTGTAAAACCTTAAAGAGAGATTCACAAACTTGGATGGTTTATCGATGATCTGTTATTGTCTCTCTCAAAGGGGGCAAGAAGTTGGGTGTTTTGTTTCAGTCTCTCGTCGATCGCCCGCTAATCTCCCGCGATTTGCACCCGATCACACCCCGACCTGTCGGCGAGCAAACGACTTGCAAATCGGGCTTAAATCTGGCTTAAAATCATGTAGAGTGAACTTAGCTTTAGCACAGGGCCTGAGACTCAGAGCTTTGAGGTGTTGGTTGTGTCCTGTTTCAGTCTCTAGCACGCAGGCTGGAGAATTAGAACGATGGGGTTTGTACTCTGTTAATGTCTCTCTTTTCAGAAGGACCCAGAGCTTGTGGTACTCTGCTAATGTCTCAATTTTCAGGGAGACTCAGAGCAAGGAATGTCTGGAAAAAATGTACTTTTATAACTTTAGATAAGGAGGAGTTTGCATTTTGGCGCTTTCCTGATGCAGAGCTGTGATTGGCTGTTGATGTCAGAGGAAGTCCACAGAAGGTGGTCCACCCCTCTTCACTGTGAGGAACTCATTTGCATTGCATAAAGTACAGAGTTTAACTTTGTCTTTAGAATTTCATTTATGCATTTTCCACTTACCAAACCATTTCCAAAATACTATTGGCATTGTCCTGAGTGTAAAAAGTATAAACATGACAGCAAAATGTTACCATATCAAACATGCATTCTTTCATTCATGCATATGTTAACAACTGTGATTATTTTTGAACATTTTCATAACAAAGTTATTTAATTCAGAATGCAGTGTCTTTAAACAAGTATGGAGTCAATAGGTGATGATTTTAAGTCCATTTTGGTGGTGAAAGGATGTAAAGATTTGTCCTTTGGTTTAGCCAATAATTTGAAAAAAATGTTTTTCCCTAAGGAATGTTTACGATCACCCTGCCTTCATGAGATGGCGAAGGGGAGGTTGAAAGGATGAGAATCAAAAATAGTGTGAGCAAACGTCCTTTTCTTCACGCTTTGGCATGGAAGTCAGCCATAAAAGAGTTGTCCGAGCAGCCTTATCTGATTGACTGCACACTTGCTTATATGTTAACTTACTTTAAATATCTGGGATTAAAATGTTGCTCATTAATATATAATTTGACATAAAATATACTGATTTGTATGTGAATGATTATAAATGATTCAATGTGTTTTTGTGCAGCCAGATTGTGTAGTTATGAACTTAACCAGCAGGGGTTTAAAGAGTCATGATAACCAGATAACCAGATAATTTAGATTACTATAACTATTTAATTTAATTTGTGTTTCTGCTTTACGAATTGTAACACAGTATTATACACTCTTTCCACTTAAACACCTAGAAATTCACAACTACTCAAAATCTTGCTTTTAGTTAACTTAAATTTTACTCAGAGGTTTTTCTGACATCATAACGCTTAAGCTAGCCTTGAATTGTCTGCAGAAACAGAAAGACAAGACATACAAATGGTATTCACTTTTTGTTGACTGAAGCTAGACACAAAAGGAATGCAAGTCAACTTATCGTGGTACCAAATTTATCATTGATGATAATGTTCTAACAGAGAGATTAGTTTTGGTTCATTTGTGTTCACATCACTTACACCTAAAGTAGCAATGAAATTTGGAACCAAAAAGGTGCTGATGTGTCAAAAGAGAGGACAGAAATGTGCCTGTTGTAACACTGTGTTTGAGTTAAAAAACCTCTGGGATAAAAAGTATCCCAGAATAACACGGCGGATATCGGATTTTGTGTAAAATTAAATATTGACTTTTTTACTTAAAAAAAAAAAAAAGTCACCACTACATTGGATTATATTTCCAGTTTTACAGAACCCTGTTGAGCATGACAATTCATAAACAAATAACAACAAAAAGCATTTCAAGTCTGTTTGTTATTCAATTCTATTTCCACCACAAAAATATTATAGCAAGATATTACAGCAATGTCCCACTAGATGGCAGTGTTACAAAGTTGAAGTGGGCAAATGTGCAGTGTGTTGTGGTTTGATGAATACAGTCATGAAGCTCTACATGTAATTTGAATACACCAACATAAAGAAGGAATATGGCACGTATAAGAATACATTAAGAACGGTTATTAAAGTACATGTTGAACTCCTCTCATGACCATCATCATAATGCAGTATACAGTATGCATAGTAATGTAGTGTGGAGTGCATTATACAGTTTCATTTTCTGAAATGTAGTGAAACTTGCAGTTTCATACATACAGCAATGTCCCTCTAGATGGCAGTTTTACGTAGTTTCCTGAGTGCAGCAGTGTGTTGTTGTTGAATGACTAAAGAGCTCATTATAGTTCTGTGTAGGTTCTATGTAACCCAAAGTAGCAGCACAACCGCCGAAGAAGCAGCAGCAGCTTGGCCAATAAATCCACAATCGAAGAAGCAGCAGCTTGTTGTGTATGATTTAAGAAGACCAGCAGTGATGGAGGTAAATAAACAACGACTTTTGTTGCAGTTTGAGTTAAATCCCTGCTGAAAAATTCCAGTGCTGGTCCATGCTGGTTTGGTGCAGGTTTAGCTGCTTTTTTTCAGCAGGGATCATACCTCAACTAGGCCTGTCTTTGTTCTTAATGTCACAAACGGGAATGCCTATGAACCTCACTAGTCGATCAGTTACAGCACTTGCGGTCCACATAGAATGGACCTGTTGTTACTTTTTTGGCGAGGTACATGACAGCCTATGCATAGCCTACAGTGTAACTATGCCCCAGAACTTACACATGATTATAAATTTCACTTAAGTCTGTGTTTTTTATTCTGAGACGTTTGGAGCGCAATGACACACAGCCCTCTCACATGCCTATCATATTGCTGTCGATCTATTGCTTGTACCGCTCAGAAATTCATGTAACACTGCAGTGCACATCAGAAGGTTTTAACGAAGGCAGATGAAGGCAAGTGGTGGTGATGGGAGAAACGAAGCATTTTGAAGCTTCAAATCAACTGAACCATTTTCTTTGAAAAATGATTCAGTGTTTCGAAGCGCTCAAAACACCTAATATGGCGCCACCTGCTGGTGAAAACACTGTAAAAGCAATAAGATCACAAACATTTTACAAAATAATTGCAAAGGTTTTTCTAAAAACATGTTTTTATAAAAAAAATATTATTTAACTTAATTATGCCATTAAAGGGATAGTTCGGCCAAAAATGATATTAAACCCATGATTTACTCACCCCCAAGCTGTCCGAGTTGCATATGTCCATCGTTTTTCAGACAAATACATTTTAGGATATTTTGGAAAATGTTTTATGTGTTTGTCTGAAAAACGATGGACATATGCAACTCGGACAGCTTGGGGTGAGTAAATCATGGGTTTAATATCATTTTTGGCCGAACTATCTCTTTAAGTAAAAGTGTATTCTTTTTTTATGTTTTATTGAGGGCAAATTATTAACAATCTAACTCCCTTTAAATTATGCACATGTTTGTATTAAATCTGTCTATAAACAAAAAATGGTAGCGTTATCAGTCAGAAGGATGAATGTATGAATGAACTTGCATAGTAAAACTGATCCGAGTTCATCTAACCAGATTATGGCACTTTTCCATTGCATAGTACCCCATGGTTTGAGTCGGTTCAGCCTACTTTTGGGGAATTTTCCACTGGGTGCAGTACGTAATATCCGATACTTTTTTTAGTACCACTTCGATTGTGGTTCCAAGCGATCCGAGCTGATACCAAAACATGACGCGAAAACACTATAAATCACTGATTGGTCTGAGAGAATCGTCACTACCAGTGTCATCGCTATAATGTAAAAGATTAGCTTTCCCTTAGTGCTAGCTTGCGCTGACTCGAGCAAACATGTTGTCATCTGTGCTCTGCTGTAAGTTTCCAAACTTCCTTTTAGCGATAAAAAACATCCACAGTGTTACGTCCATTGGGACGTATAGAGGATTTTTTGTGAGTGTACTTGTTTTTTTTTATATAGCTTATAATTTTTTTCTGTTTCTCTGTTCATCTTTGTTAGTGTTGCTTTGCTCCTCCCACTGTCTGCCTTGGAGGTTCTGCAATGCCAGCAGTGCCACCTGATCGTAATCTAACCTAATTAAGAAGAGCATTTAAGCCACAACGATTCCCCAGACCTGTGTGTGCGGGGGAGAGAAAAGTTGGAGTTGTCCGTGGTCGGCTCCATTGAGGTCTCAACGCTAAAGTGCCTTTATTATCCGTAGGATTGTGTGAGATTTAATATTAACTCTGTGTGTATCTTTTTCGTGTGAAAAGAATTTACCTAAGCAAAGCATAGAATTGTTCAGTGTGTTACTGATCTATTGATAAGTTTTATTTTATCACCACTCAGGGTGTAAACCTTTTCTTTAAACAGCTTTTATGCGGTAGATGCTTACCCTGTGGGGAGCAGTCTGTATTTCAAGCAGTGGCTAGAACCGGACCTGTGTGGCCGTAATTTCTATAGAGCTGTTAATTTTCCCTATTCAATTTGTTTACCTATGTTAAGTTATTCTTTAACCTTTGTGAATAATGAGGGGATGCCATATTTTGTTTTGTAAGACTTTTTCTCTTGTTTTTGGTTTAGAGAAGGAGTCAGGGAAGCGAACTGTCATTTCTTTTCTCCCGTAGTTTTGGCAGGAGTGGTAGAACTAATACCCAGTAAGAACTTCTTTTGTTTGTTTTTTGGGCTTACCCCTCCACAAACCTTTTTTTTGTGTGCTGCCCACAGACTTTTTTTTCTAACAAATGAAATAATAAAAATTGCAAGTGGGCTTGCTAAAACGTTAAAGCTGTGTGTGTGTTTAAATTACTAATTGCCTTGAGACCTAGTGCCAGTTTTCTCTCTCTCCACACCATACGTTTTGTTACGCTCTCATCCACCCCTAGACTGGGGAGTCGTAACAACAGGAAACAGTTATGACGTAATGACAGTGATGGTAATAACGGCATCATAAATAAACGGTGTTATTTTTTTATTAACGTGTAATCAAATAAATTACTGTTTCTCATGTTATAACGCCGTTACCGTTACTGACATTAAAATGCTGCGCGCTACTATAATTAATCTCACTGAAGCGAGTAGGCTCTCATCCAGACAGGCAATGTTTTTCTGTAGTGTATCTTTGTGTGTGTGTGTGTGAGTGTGTGTTGAGGGGTGGGAGACACATAACTGATGATGATTGGTCTCTGTGTGTTAGAGGGGGTGGGACAACCACATAACCGATGATGATTGGCTGAATTTCCATCGTTAGCCAACCAAAGGCAGGCAGAGTTCATCCACAAACACAACACTGCAATGCTCGGACTGTGCATGTCAACTTGGTGACTTTGTCGCTAGATTTAGCAACTTTCTAAACCCCTTTAGTGTCTTTAAAAAAAGTGACTCGGACAAATCTAGCGATCTTTTCTGGCGTGGTTGGAGACTGACGCGAGAGCATGTATTGCTTTCTCTTCTCAATGAGCAGTGGGTGCTGCTGCTATCCACTTACAGGCAGCCCGGTCCTCGCGTGCAGTCCGCCCGAGTCCCACACACCCGAAACGACAGAGCGATGGCAAGTACAACGAGCTCAAAGGTAGTGGTCGCAAACACAAAGTATAATAAGCACTACTTTTATACAAGAATGTTATGTAAGAAAGACAAGAATGTTTATGTAACGTGCAACTTATGCCGAGTAAGAAGGAGTCTCTCCACGTCTGTAATTCTGATAAAGCACCTCACATCATCACATGCTGCCCCAATTAGTGGTTTCTCTTTAGTGTCCAAGTCATTAATTTAACAAATTTAATATTGGGGGCATCCAAGTTATTTGAAATAAAAACTTTTTAAAGTAATGCAATAGTTACTTTCCCTGGTAATTAGTTACTTTTTAATGATGTAACACAATTACTAACTCAGTTACTATTTTTGAGAAGTAACTAGTAACTATAACTAATTACTTTTTTAAAGTAACGTTGCCATCACTGCGTAATGAAGCCTCGTTTGTCAAAATCAGGTTACTTGGCCAATCTGAAACCAAACCACTGATTCAAAACAAAAATTCATAAATGTTTTGAGGCTTCATGAAGCAGTGTTTCGAAATCGCCAATCACTAGCTTGTGGTTGCGCAATTGATGTCTGACCATTTGAACCACGCAAGGATGTGATTTGCAATCACAATTCACTTTCCCACCTGAACTCAAGTAAACTGCAATTAACTAAACAGAAATTATAATATACTGGTCCCTATTCTGTTAATAATATTAGATTCAACTTTGTCATTGAACATGTAAACAAAGCAGCAAAATGCAATGAAATACACGGCGCTTCTCGGCAGGCATAGCTAAAGATGCAAATTTTTGCACTAAATGCTGCACAAAACGCTTCCATTACATGAGAAAAGCGTGACTGCACTGCATTCTTTTTAATTTCTGAACGTTTACTTCAACTGTTTAATAACAGACTGATTGAAAAAAGCTATTATATGGTTACTAAAAATTGTGTTTACTAGGCCATGTTTTACTGGTTAGATTAGACATATGTTGTTGGTCTCTTACATCATTCACCAGGGAGGGCTTAGGTCATGTCCACTGTCAGGTTCTCCTGTTGTTTTTCAGCCCTCCTAGCTCTTAGGAGACCTCTTCCTGAGAGGTCTAGAGGTGTCAACCCCTAGTTGTTTGTTTCTTGCATGGTACCTTGAGGATGAGGCCTTCTACTCAAGTGATAGTTCCAGCATGGGACCTTACTGCAGTTTTAATAGGGATTTCTCTGGCACCCTTTGAATCTATTGCCTCTAGAATAGATTACATTTCTCTCATAAGTTAACATTTCTTTTGGCCATTACTTCTCTAAGGAGGGTAGGTGACCTTTAAGCATCTGCTTCTCCTTAAGGCTATTCTACACCCGAGACAGGCAGTGCTGGACTGGTAATCTGGCATACCGGGCAAATGCCCGGTGGGCCGACGTCCTTGGGGGCCGGTGAATATAATATGATATTTTTTTATTGGCCAACGACCGGCCCATAAAGCAGGGACAGCGGCCCATTGGTTCATTTTCCATACTGACACTGGGCTGGTCCAATCATCTCTTAACAAGCTACACCCCTCTGTTTCTTGTGTCAGATGGACAGAGCGATGATCTGACACAAGAAACAGAGCGAGTATCATACAGACGTATCATACATCTGACACTATTTTTGTCTGACCAGCCCATAACACTCGTACATAACGCAACGCAGCTCGTTGCTTTCTTTCTTTGTTTTAATGTAATTCATTAATGGCGCAAAAAGGCGCGGTGGCAATGTACTGCATTTAAAAAAAAGTTAGCGTAAGATGTTTTTTTTTTCGGACAGACCGGCCCAGGAGACACCTAATCAGCAGCCCATTGGTTCTTTTTTATTTGACATTTGGCTAGCCCAATCACAACTTTTAGGGCATTTTATGAAGCATCCAGAGTTAGTGTGCGTCTGTCAAAATAAGAGACGACTGAGAACCGAGTGGACGTGTGGTAAGCAGAACTGCATCTAAACACTGTTGTTAGATATCCTCTTGATAAAACACAGTCAAAAACACAAGTGGTAGACCAATGGCTGTTTGCAAAATGACAGTGGTTACACTGCAATAAACTACAGTGTGGGCAAAATTATTAGGTAGCTACATCAAACTTTTGATCACAGTTTTTATCAAACATATTTACTTATTCCAAACCAAATTAATCTTAATAACTACCATTCATTTAGTAAATAAAGCATTTATAAGTAATACATTATTGTTAATGATGTCTGGCTGGAGAAAAAACACCTTATATTCAAGTGTGCAGAATTATTTGGCACATTTTCTTTTACATTTAAAAATGAGCTAAAAAATGTTTATTACATACACTGGAAATTCATTATTTAATGTCCATAAGAAAGATGCCATGCATGGAAAATGCAAAATTGAGGTTTGACCATAATATAAGAAATCCTGATTCGGGCAGCAAGGGCATAAAATAGGATGAAAGGAAAAGATATACAAAATTAATGTTGGGTATTAAAATTATTGTGTTTTGGAATCGGTAAAAGGTGTTCAGAAAAAAAGTGATCAAAATATTCTGCACACACTTTAATGGGACTCGTGGCTCAGAGAAGACTGCGACTTCATTGTAACATTTATCAGGTCTTGGTGTTATCATAAGGTGTTCAGAATGGTTAGTTTAAACATTGTGCACTACCTGGCTAACACTATTATTTTTAAAACCTGCAAAGCCTTTTACAGCGCTTACATTTTTGTAATGTCATGTGTCTGCTCTTATACTTTTCTACTTAATCATTATATGGAGTTGGTAGTCAAGGTTGCACAAAGATTTGTGATCCTATGTAGTGGGCCGGTCTGGGCCAAAATGCCAGAGCCAATTTTTTGTCCCAGTCCAGCCCTGTAGACAGGGTAAATACCTAAGGTTCGTTTATTATTCTCTGTGAGAAAATTGGAAGAGTATATAGAAGGTCTTCTCTGTGTATGTGTATATATATATATAGAGAGAGAGAGAGAGCTATGCGATATTCTACTGATAACGGCACAGCAACCGCTTCACCTTTCGTATCATTCCACCACCTAGTGAATGGAGGTCCTTTACACAGGCTCATACTTCAGTTTAGTGATGTCTTCACATGGCAAATCTGTCTTCAGAAAATACAGAACTCTCAATATGATATTTGTTTATTTTTAACCAAGAAAAGCCAACAAAAGCATCAGAATCAATTCTTCAGATAGTACAGAAAGCATCACAGTACAAAGATGAATGAATAAAGATGCACGCTTTTATATTTTAAAAAATCACCTAAATCACCTGCATTTCTGCCCTTAAAAGATTTTGCATAGTTAGAAACACTTCTCATTTTATAATAATCAAATCATCTCAATTTACTAGATATTCATCCCTGTGAAAAAGAGGAAAACAGTTTGAAGTCTTTAAAAACAGCAATACTTTCTTATAACAACTGAAAGCCAGTGCCTTGCCTTCTATACTGGTTTCTCTCTTTTTTTGGTACCTTTGCACACGTTAAATTACTTTCTATTCCAGTGCTCTCCAATACGAATACAGTCTCACACCAGTTTTCCTTCTTTATAGCAGTGACATTAAACTTCTCATACGGGGGAATCAGAATCTCTTGCTCATGAGGCTTTTGGGAATAGTTTGTCAGATTAGCACCATAACAAGTATTAATTTTAAAACAAGATACATTTCCAAATACTTTTGCTTTACGAACAAGAGAGGAGGATGCAAAAAAGCCAAAACGAATCTCCTTATTCAGAACATTCTCATCAAATTTATCTCTGGTACAACGATATGTTAAGGTGCAATTCGTTATTTTTAGAGTCTGTATTGCTTGTGTCAAGAGAAAGTGAAGTGAATACCAAGTGAATTTATCGTTTAGGTATTTTTCTTTACCAAATAAAACATCTACATTGAATAGCCCAGATACTTTACTACCAGTGTACACAAAAATTGCAATTAAATTGTTTCTTGTCAAGTTCTCTTGTGGTTCAAGGTATTCCCCCCCCCCCTTTTTCCATTCTTCTCCAAAAACCTTGTCAGCTTTGATTTCATTTTTTAGATACTCTTCCTCCACCTGGGTTTCCATTTCCTTTGTACAATTTACATACTGGTCATCAACTGATTTCACTGCCATATCCAATTGATATATCTCTTCTTCATCAGCCCATCTGTCATCCTGAGAAATAATAAGAAATAATTGCATATCATCAGTAATCATGCTTGTGCAATAATATATAGACTTATAATTCAATCTTACCTGTCCTAAGACAACTTTACTGGTGACGATGAGAATAAAAGCTGCAATGGTCAACATCCTAATTTGGTTCAGAATCCTCAGATGAACAAATAGAAATTCAGTATAGTGAAGAAGCTGAAAGACCACAAATATTTGTAAAATTGATGTAACTGCCAATGTACAGTAATATAAGGAGTAATAAACACACGCACAAAGAGCAGCGAGTAGCTATCACTGAAGTCCCCAATGAGAAACTGGAGAAAATGTGCCTTTGTGTTGTGTTACAAATCCAAAATCTTAAAACTAAAATCTATGCACAATACTAAATTGTGCACATCACAGTTTCTTATAGTTTCCAATGTACAAATAGCATTCAGCTTGTTTAAAAAGCATTTAATACATTTTAATTTTTTTAAAGCACAGACATTAATTTAAACTTAGCATTATTCTGTAAATATGTAATTGTTACATAAGTTACAATTTTACAGGTATCCTTTGTGAGACAAAAACATTTACAGTAACAAACCTTTTCAGATGTTGAGACGTCAAGTGATTTTCAGTCCAGGGTTTGATTTTAAAGATTCAGTATATAAGTTCATCTGTTGATAAACAAAGAATGGCAATGAGGAACAATCTCATTGGGTTTTATATTATTTTAAAATAATAGGCGGGTCAAAGCTGCCCAATACCAAGACTGTACGTCAGTTCTTAAGAAACCTAAAGGCATCTGAATATTAAATGCGTGTTTTTCACAGTTACCTCTATAATTTCTGAGAAGTCTTATAACACCGTTTTTTTTGTTGTTGTTGTTGTTTGTGTCAGAATGTTTGCAAGACACAAATAGATTTTTAGCTACATCCTTACTTTACATCATAAGTGCCTTCAGTGTCTTCAGTGCCAACTCATAAGTATATCAAAAAGTAAAATAACATTTTTTTATAGTCACCCCTACATTGGATTCCTATTCACAGGTTTACTGTAAAAACCCTGTTGAGCAAGACAATTCATAAACAAATAACAAAAAAAATGTATCTTTTGAAATTAAGAAAAAATTGCATAACTATAAATAAATAAATAATATAAATATATCCTAAGGATTGTTAGGAACACCATACTAATACTGTGTTTGACTCCCTTTCGCCTTCAGAACTGCCTTAAAGGATTAGTCCATTTTCATAAAACATTTTTCCACATAATGTACTTACCCCCATGTCATCCAAGATCTGTATGCCTTTCTTTCTTCAGTCGAAAAGAAATTAGGTTTTTTGAGAAAAATATTCCAAGATTTTTATCCATATAGTGGACTTGATTGGACCCCAATGATTTGAAGTTTAAAATTGCAGTTTAATTGCAGCTTTAAAGGGCTTTAAACGATCTTAACTGAGGCATTAGGGTCTTATCTAGCAAAACATCCACATTTACGAAAATAAAATAAAATTAATGTGTACTTTATAACGGCAACTTTGCGTCTTGCCTTGCCGGGCGATGCGCGTTCACGACCATACGCATTACGTAGTCGCGTCCAAGGTTACCGTTAACGTTAGTGTTTACAATTGTTGAGAAGTACCGTTCAGAAGTTGTAAGCTGTGGAGGGACACAAATTAAGTTGTTTGTGTTGTCAATTTATTGTTTGAAATGGTTCGTACGTGTGCGTATCCTAGATGTGGCAATATATTGAAAAAGAAAAGATTACTTTCGCTACAAAGTAACAACCGGAGTTCTCACAGATTTCCAACACGCAACCCTGAGCGACTGATGCTGTGGTTTCTCGCGCTGCACATGGATATCAACACACCTGTAGATTTTCTGACTGAGAAGAGAGTGTGCAGCGATCATTTTTGTGAGGATGATTTCCACCACAACGAGCAAGGACGGCGTCGTTTTCTGAAAGCGTCGGCTGTGCCCCTTCAGTTTTTACCGCAAGCAGCAGAGGTATGCATGTTTTTAATGTTTCGATTCATTATTCGTGCTTTTCGTCAATGTGCTTCAAAACGTGGCCATTTTTATTTATTAGAAATGTCTTCCTATTATTAAAAACGTATTAAATTATGTTTCTTTAACTCCTTAGTATCCGTCTCATGAAAGTCAAGAGTCCCTTGCAACACAGAATAAAGCGGAGCTTATTTGCGAGGAAGCAGAACTTTTTTTTGCTGATGTTCCACAGTCAACACCAGTAAAACAACACAACCCTGGTCCAGAAACTACGACCACACAGTTTTCAGACGCTCATTTGAAACTTTTAGTGCTCACAAGTCCAGAATCTGCTCGAAAGCATACAAATACGTCAACATCTGGTACATATTATGCTCTGCCTCCAATACGCTCCCAACTTTCTGTAAGTACCAACGTTTGTGAATTACAATTATTTAAATATTTTGATGTGTTTTATCCTTAAAAATGCACATGTATACTGGGTTACATATACTATAAGACGTGGTTCCTGGACATGAATTAGCCTATGCCAGGATTAGACTTTAGTTTAATTATGATTTATAACTAGTTTTAACAAACATGCCTTACATAAAACATTACTGGTGTGCATCTTGAGACACAAAACTCGCACTAATAAATTGTGTAAAATAAATATTTAACATAACTATTTTATATTCAGTTACTGACATTAATCCATTTGATTTCACAGCCTACCATGTATATTCAACCAGAACAGACTACAGAACAATATGAAGACAGTTTGGAGCTAAGTGTAAGCATGCAGTCGATTGATCCACCATCGGACGAAGAAGATATTAGCTTTCAGCCCCTGAGTTCAACATCAACTTCATCCCCAAGCTCAGATGATGATGATGAATATGAAATTAATTGGAAAGCAACAAAATGGATTGTCAACGAGCCTAATGTCATGGAGCTTTTCAAAAGATGTCAAGAATGTGGCTCACTAATAACAAAAATCAGAAAAGCAACAGTAGGAAGTCTACTCCGTGTTCACTGGGAATGTGAAAATAAACACAAGGGACAGTGGAGTTCTTGCGCTGATGTTAGAGGAATGCCTGTTAATAACCTTCTTGTTTCTGCAAGCACACTAGTCACTGGAGCAACATATACTGACATCAACGATTGGGCCTCTATACTCCACCTGCAATTACCAAAGAAATCTACTTTCTATGAAATTCAGTCTTCTTACCTTATACCAATTATTAATGAAGAATATGAAGAACAACAGAAAGCCATAATTAATGACTTGCATGTGCAAAATGAACTCTGTAATCCAGTTCATTTGTCAGGGGATGGGAGGTCAGACAGGCAAGTAAATTAACAAATTATTTTATTTTATTATATTTTGGGACAATTGCAAGTAACACTTATAAAATGTTTTGTATTTGTGTTTCTTTCAGCCCTGGTTTTTCGGCCAAATATAACACTTACTCTTTAATGGATGACAAAACAGACAAGATTGTGCACTTTGAGTTGGTGCAGGTCAGTTTACATGACACACATTTTATGTCATATGTAATAAATTAAAAGTAATCATAGTAAGTCTTTAGTATTTTCAAGTGAAGTGCAGAATTGAAAGTAATTGTCAATTTATGGTAATGCATACTTGAAATGTGACCTCTGCATTTAACCCAGTGGGTAGTGAACACACATACACACTCAAAACAGTGGACGACTATCACTACAGCACCCGGAGAGCAACTGGGGTTAAGGTGCTTTGCTCAAGGGCACCACAGTCATAACCCACCTGCTGTGAGACTACCAACTTGCGAACTTTGGGTTACGAGTCCGACTTTCTAACCACTTAATAGTGTGTATAACAATAATGATAATTCACACCTTATACCACAGGTCTGCATAGAGAAAGAGAGAGAGAACAGATAATTGACAGCACAATTTAGTTTTTAACATCAACAAACTACCATCATTGTGATTAGTGTTTGCGTTTCAACAGCTCATGTGCATTTTAAAGGACATACCCCAAAACGACACATTTTTGCTTGCACCTACAAAGTGAAAATTTTAAGTTTGTTATCTTGAGATAAAACTTCACATATGTACGCTAGGGACACCAAATACTTATTTTACATCTTAAAAAATTTATAAAATGACCTCTTTAAAATAACCACCAGATCAATGTCTGTGGTAACCATGGTATAACGTAATAATTGACTCGGGTCCTTTGAATTATTTGAAAATAATAGACATGTGCGGTCTAACGGCACGATGCAACTTGTGTGTGCATTATTTCCTTTTAATTCAACTGCTTTTGTCAATTATTCCTTACTTAACCACTAGGCAGTCATAGCGTTGAGGTAAGAGAGTCGTCATGTAACCAGAGTTCCTGGTTTGAGTCTCACGGCTGGCAGATTGTAATTTAAATGCCCTTGAGCAAGCCACATGTACCCCATTGATTCCCATTGCTCAGTGCTTTGGGTGTGTGTTCATGACTTGTAGTGCTTATGTTCATGCACAGTTAAATGCAGAGGGCACATAGCAAAATATGTCATTTTCACCTTGGTTGTCTTTCATGGTTTTCATTGTCAGGTTTCTGAAGCATCCAGTTCTGTGGCCATGGAGCCTATAGGCTTCAGGAGAGGTGTTGACAAACTACTTGAGCAAGGAATCCAAATAGATGTGCTGACAACAGACAGATCGCCATCTATTAGAAAGATTATGCGTGTGGAATATCCGAACATTCACCACGAATTTGACATCTGGCATGTAGTCAAAGGTAACTGTATTACAAAAAATCAATAGCCGAAAATTTCTAAATATGAATGTATCATAGTTTGTTGAAAAAGTTGCATAGTACAAAGTTTATTAAGCTAGATGAAAATATTTTGTTTGCATGTGCCATCAAATTGCTACAATAATCTGTGAATTATTAAAATTAGTCCCCGCCAGCATTTTTTACACAGTTGCCAGCAAGCACCAGCATTTTTTTTTTTTTTTTGATTTTCACAAAAGTTTAATGCCTTCCATATCAAATATGGGTAGGTTTTTTAAAACAAATACCAATTTTGAAGAAAAGCTGAGATCATTGCATTTTTGTCAAGGACTTTAGTTAGAGATCAGATTCAGAGTTGTGATCAAAACATACAGTACATTCGAGTATTTCTTGCTTTTGGATTTATAGATGTATAAGTAGTGTTTTATAAGTTGAATAGAAGTGCCATCTAGTGGATGGTAGCAGAAATATGCATTGCAGTATTAACTCGTCATTGGCACTGAAGCATTTTCTCTTAATTAACAAGATAACTTGTCAATGGTGGGGAAAGGGTTAGATTTGGTGTCTATTCTCCCTGCATGATCAGAGTTTTAAAATTACAAATACCTTTCTTTAGGATTTTTCAAAAAGTTGCTGTCCATTTCAAGACACAAAGACAATCAGGAGCTGCAGCCATGGATACGCAGTATTTGCAATCATTTATGGTATTCCTGTGGCACTTGTGGAGGTGACCCAAATGTAAGTTCTTCAATGTTATACTAATATATAGCTGTAATTGCTTAGCTTTCATATTGTAGTCATGTTATATTCGAGTCCTCAATCATTTCAGTCCCTGAACCATTACTAGATACAATTAGCATGTTTATTTTTTGTTGTTAACCCTCCTGTTTAAATTTTAGCAACACTTTTAATGTTTGGGGTCAAATTGATAATGTTTGATTGTGACATTTGATTGTTTAATACATGCTAAAGAACTTCACATTTAAAATAAGATTGTAGGGAAAAAACATAACATAATTTTTTATATACACATTGTTTATTTTATAGATTCATTTCTATGCAAACTTATCTTTGGCACATACATTTAGTTTATATTTAACACCTACATGTTGTTCTTGAAAATGTTTAAAATAGTGGGGTTGATGAACCACAACTATTTACCAATGTTTGTAGTTCTATTATTATTATTACAATTTCCAATGTTTCTGTATTTATGTAATGATACAGGAGTTGCTAGTGAAGTGGAAGTCCATTCTTTATCACATAGTAGGTGTGCACAGTTGGATTGAAGAAGGAAATACGAAAAAATGTGACCACAACGATCTCAATCCTGAACAGCAACGGAAAAAGAAATGGCTTCAGAAAGAATCCCATGCCTACCGCACACTAGAAGGCCTTGTCCTGGATAAAAGGCTTCTAAATGATTTGAGGCAGATGGCTCTTTTTAAACACACTGGTAAGTCAGTCATATAGACCCTTTTACAGGTCACGTGATCAAATAGCCTGCACGCATTTAGGCAAGGTGAGGTGGTTTTATTCCCCATTGGTTCTAATTTGTTAGCAACTCAGAAAGTTTATTAAAACGGTTTCCGAGCATCAAAATGTCTGCTTGTTGCGTTTGGTTGCACTAATATAATATACTAATATACGTATGTATCTGGCAACTTTATTTTTAGCCATCTGCTAACGTCTTCTATCCACTCCCCTATAGGACACGGATCTGGTAGCTGTGTTGAAAAAGTTGATAAAGTCAACCTTTTAAAATAACTTTCTGTGTTGCTTCACTGCTGATTCTTGCAATACTTCCGTTGGCTAAATGCACACGCATACGCTGCCACGTCATTATTGTGTACAAACAGTAAAAGGGTCTATGTATATATGTGTGTATATACAGTTATGCATATATATTATGTATATGTATATGTATATGTGTGTGTGTGTGTGTGTGTGTATACATACATACATATATACATACATACATACATATGTACGTACGTACGTACGCACGCACGCGCACGCACACACACACATATAGAACCTTTTACTGTTTGTACACAATGATGACTATTGTCAGTGTAGGTACACCTGATCATCATGTTTTCCTTGTGTTTATAGGAGAACTTGAGGTGTTCCATTCTGCCTTGCTGAAGTACTGCTCAAAGAGCCTCCACTTTCACTACACTTCCATGGTTGCAAGAACACAGCTAGCTGTCCTTGACCATAATGAAAATGTAAGTCGTCAGCAAGCCGCAACAATTACTGGTGAGCAGGAAACAACATACTGTGCATAATTATTTTAAAAATTACTCGCAATGTTAGATCATGACAATAGATTTGAGTACATAAACACGAGAAACAAAATGGAAAGTTCAGTAGTTCTGATATGATCAATACAGGTAGTATAATGGATTATGCTTTGTTTGATTTGTTATTTTATAGGAGTACCTCGGTACAACATTGTCTACCCAAAACATACCAAAGAATGGATTGCCAAAGTGATTTACAAACCCACCACTCAAAACTTCAGAGAGACACTGCTTGAGAAAGTTCTACTGCGGCGACAGAACCCCAGCATTGTTTTTAAGGACAGTTCTTCTCATTTAAGTCAAGCTGCATTGCCACAGAACATAGCCCTAAAACCAAGGCCTGACAAGCAGGACGTAATTGCAAAGCGCGTATCAAGATTTGGAAGGGGTCCAATGTAAAATGTTATTGTTACTGTTTTTATGTGTTTTGTTACAGGGTTTTTGTTATTGAGGGAAAATTAAATGTACCTTTGGTAAAAATATTTTTGTTTTAGTGTAAATATTCAGTCCATACCAACAGTAAACTACAAAAGTACTATTAAATGCATTTACAGATCAACAACGACTGTAGTTCTCTCAATGTTTTTTATTCTACTATGTAAATGTACATGTAAGACAACAAAAAAGTTCACAGTGTATATACAACAGTAAATTACAGAATATGATGATGATAAAACTACAGTTAGATGCTTACAAAAGATCAAAAGCATCTTCTGCTTCCCTGAAGCCCACATAATGTCCTGATGGAGATGGGTAAGAATGCCTAATGGCACTAACAACACAAGATGGAAGAATCTTTCTGTTTCCTCTTCCTAATCTCTCATCTTTCAGCATCCACTCAAGAACCAACCTGTACGCCACCAGCCTGTATTGACTAGATTAAAAGAAATGTGTCCAGTTGATGTGTAAGTTCAGTCAAACATGTAGTAATCACACAAAACGGGATACTTACTCTGCTGTTAGGGTGCCGCCAGGTCCTTGTGGCCTCGGACGGCGTCTCCAGTTTATTCGGGGCAAACGGAAAAACACTTCCAAAACAGTGTTGTTCAGTAACGCCGAAAAACCATTGTGTTCCGTGATGCAGCTTGAAACAGACGTCGCACCGGCTGACTCGCTGATTCGTTCTAACGGTGGCATAGATACGGTCCATTCGTGACAGCATTGGCATTCTTGCTCCGTTGGCAGTGGTTGGCACTTAATACAGGTACACCACCACGTCTCGTTTGATCTTCGTCTGACTATGGCTTGAGATAATCGTGTCGCCGTTGCAGTCTCCTCCATCTGTCTGATTTCATCGTCTGTGTACTCTGGCTCAAAAAGGTATGGTACAGCGAAAAACTCCATGTCATTTTCATCTCTTACTTCAAATAAATCCTCCGACATCGTTGTTGTACTTTTCTGTTACTCAACTTCTGAACGGTACTTCTCAACAATTGTAAACACTAACGTTAGCGGTAGTTCGCGCATACGTCAAGCGTAACCTTTGGACGTCATTACGTAATGCGTAAGGTCGTGAACGCGCATCGCCCGGCAACGGCAAGACGCAAAGTTGCCGTTATAAAGTACACATTAATTTTATTTTATTTTCGTAAATGTGGATGTTTCGCTAGATAAGACCCTAATGCCTCAGTTAAGATCGTTTAAAGCCCTTTAAAGCTGCAATTAAACTGCAATTTTAAACTTCAAATCATTGGGGTCCAATCAAGTCCACTATATGGATAAAAATCTTGGAATATTTTTCTCAAAAAACCTAATTTCTTTTCGACTGAAGAAAGAAAGGCATACAGATCTTGGATGACATGGGGGTAAGTACATTATGTGGAAAAATGTTTTATGAAAATGGACTAATCCTTTAATTCTACGTGGCATTGATTCAACAAGGTGCTGAAAGCATTCTTTAGAAATGTTGGCCCACATTGATAGGATAGCATCTTGCAGTTGATGGAGATTTGTGGGATGCACATCTAGGGCACGAAGCTACCGTTCCACCACATCCCAAAGATGATCTATTGGGTTGAGATCTGGTGACTATGGGGGCCATTTTAGTACAGTGAACTCGTTGTCATGTTCAAGAAACCAATTTGAAATGATTCAAGCTTTGTGACATGGTGCATTATCCTGCTGGAAGTAGCCATCAGAGGATGGGTACATGGTGGTCATAAAGGGATGGACATGGTCAAAAACAATTCTCAGGTAGGCCGTGGCATTTAAACGATGCCCAATTGGCACTAAGGGGCCTAAAGTGTGCCAAGAAAACATCCCCCACACCATTACACCACCACCACCAGCAGCCTGCACATTGGTAACAAGGCATGATGGATCCATGTTCTCATTCTGTTTACGCCAAATCTGAATGTCTCAACAGAAATCGAGTCTTCAACTGTCCAATTTTGGTGAGCTTTGTGCAAATTGTAGCCTCCTTTTCCTATTTGTAGTGGAGATGAGTGGTACCCGGTGGGGTGTTCTGCTGTTGTAGCCCATCCGCCTCAAGGGTGTGCGTGTTGTGGCTTCACAAATGCTTTGCTGCATACCTTGGTTGTAACGAGTGGTTATTTCAGTCAAAGTTGCTCTTCTATCAGCTTGAATCAGTCGGCCCATTCTCCTCTGACCTTTAGCATCAACAAGGCATTTTCGCCCACAGAACTGCCGCATACTGGATGTTTTTCCCTTTTCACACCATTCTTTGTAAACCTTAGAAATGGTTATACCTGGAAATCCCAGTAACTGAGCAGATTTTGAAATACTCAGTCCGGCCCGTCTGGCACCAACAACCATGCCACGCTCAAAATTGCTTAAATCACCTTTCTGTCAGGAAAAACTTCGGAGTCAAGTGCAAGTTAACAATATTTATTGAGAAAAATAGAATGAGAGATCTGGAGAGCAAAGTCACTGGTAGATCCACACACGGCACACACCCTCGACTCACTCTGGATGACAACACTACTGTGGGAATGAAGCACTCCCACAGTAGGAGAGAGTGAGTCGGCGCTACACGATAGTCCAGTACAGATCCGAAGAGAGAGAGAGAGAGAGCCACCCACGCACTCCGTCGAGAACACCAGCACAGTCACCACACGCAACAGAGGGATGAAACACGCCGCCCTGAAGGTGGATGACAGGCGGAGATGGAAGGTGGAAAATCCAAGTTCTCAGACGGGGTAATCCACTGTGAAATCCTGATGTAGATGAAGCCACCCGGAAACAACTGGTCACCGCCTAAAAACGAAGCGAACCAGCGGTTCCGAGAAACAACAGTCATTAGAGTCAATGTAATCCACAATGGTGAAATGGTGTACTCCACTCACGGGTGATGATGCAAGCCGAAGAGAAACAGAGACAGCTGGTGTACCGCCTAGAAACGAAGCGAACCAGCTGTTCCGAGAGACAAATAAAGTCAATGAGTTCCAGTAATCCACAAGCGAGCGGTCCGGGCGAAGACGAGTCCCCAGACGCCGAAAACCAAACCTGGGGTAACAAGAGGAGGAGACAGAAAGCGTCCGACAAGACAAGGCAGAGCAGCAAGACTGTGATAAAACAAATGAGCGCGCAACGAAAGACAAGACTACGTGCAATATAAAGGAAAAGGTAAACGAGACATCACGGTGAACAATTACTGAAACAAGGGGGCGGAGTTAGTGAACACCCGAGGAACCGGCACCACAGGTAAACAACACACACACACATACCCCACACACAGCCATCGATCACCCAGCAGTCATGACACTTTCTTTCCCATTCTGACATTCAGTTTGGAGTTCAGGAGATTGTTTTGACCAGGACCACACCCCTAAATGCGTTGAAGCAACTGCCATGTGGTTGGTTGATTAGATAATTGCATTAATAAGAAATTGAACAGGTGTTCCTAATAATCCTAATATATATATATATATATATTCAAATCAGTTATAACTCACTCAAACCCCAACTCTTTGAATGATTAAATGTACCACTAATTCACTAACCATTCCTGTTTAAGATGCGGTCCCCAGCAGCGCATACTCGAATTGCTCTTGACTTTTATGTCATACACTGAGCGGTCTGCGCAGCATAAGTCATGAACACCAACAAAAAACTTTTTGAATGTTATTAAAATTATGTGATTATGACAAAAAAAATATTATATCCATATATTTCTCTTATAACTTAATTTTTATAACATGCGTATACTTTTCATGCAACCTATAGCAAGACCTTATTATCAATACCCATAGAACTTTTTCAACTATTATTTTGATGGGAACAAAAAAAGAAAAGTGGACAATGAAAATAGGACATTTAACCCTGCGTGGAAATCTGAATTTGCTTTTCTTGAGGTAAGGGCAAACCAGTGTGTCTCATTTGTCAAAAGACGAAAGCGTACTTATCTGCAACGGCATCACAAACAGCTTCACCCTGACTTCAAGGACATGTACCCTCCTGAAAGTTATTTCAGAAAACATAAAATACAGACTTTGCGAGATGGCTTTCAGTCCCAACAATCCTTGTTTCGCAGTCATTTTAAATGTAGTGACAATGTTACAGAGGCATTGTTCAAAATCGCCTGGAATATTGCAAAAGCAAAAAACAGCTACAGAAGAATTTCTGAAAAATACATTCATTGAGTGCATGGAAACACTGTTCTCAGATTTCAAAAAGAACGATTACATTTTTAGGCCAAATTTTTTGGTTGTCCGACACAACAGTTATCAGAGGAGTACTGTAGAACTGTGGTTCTCAAACTTTTTCCGCATGCGGCCCCCCTTGTGTACGGTGCATTCCTTCGCGGCCCCCCAAAGAAAATTTATGATAAAAAACTGTTCTAAAATGTAACATTTTAATTAAACAAAACATATTAAGTTATACAAAGCAGTGCTGTTGGTTAGTAGCCTTATTTTTTATTAGGTTTAATTACACAGAATTCATGATAAATGAATGTATTTTATAAAATGTCATAAAACTGGGGCCCCCCGGCACCATCTCGCGGCCCCCCTGGGGGCCCCGGACCCCAGTTTGAGAACCACTGCTGTAGAAGTCATTACAGATGATCTCTTCTCACAGCTTTTAAAAGACATTGAGAGTGAGAGTATTTTAGCCTGGCATTAACCTCTTTCACACAGTAATTTTGGTAAATTACCATGAATTACCAGAATAAATTTACCAGTAAATACAAAAATGTGCTGTTCACACACGCAGTGATGTTCTGTCTTTTTACCAGTCAGACATCATTCACACATCAGTATCAAAATACCGGTAAACTTGGTGAGAAAGAGGAGTTAAGCTCAGTGTTGTATTTGTAAACATTGGTGGGTTATGACTTCATATCCACAGTCTATATTTTGTTTCACATCCATGGCAAACGCTGGCGGTCGCGAAGTTGCTTGTAACCAAACAACATTGCATTAGGTGACGTCAAACAGAACCTGCGACTTAAACAACAGTACTGTTTGCACATTAGGCTTCACAGAGGGTACACTGTAAAAAAAATCCGTAGAAATTACAATGGTATTGCAGCTGGGTTGCCGGTAAATTACCGTAGATTTAAATTTAGGTTATTTACTGGCAAGAGTTTGTTCAAAGTTAAATAAATTTTAAATATTAACAAGTCTTTTTCTTTACAGAATAAAACTATACAATAACAGCCGCATGCAAAGCATTCTGGGAACCAGAAATCATCATCAACCTTTTTCTGTTTTTTGCTTCAGATTTTGTTTCCCAGAATGTTTTGCTTGATGCTGTTTTTCTAGTTTATTCTGTAAAGACAAAGACTTGTAAATGTTTAATGTTCATTTAACTTTGAACAAAATGTTGCCAGTAAATAACATAAATTTAAATCTACGGTAATTTACCGGCAACCCAGCTGCAAATTTCTACGGAATTTTTTTACAGTGCATGCTAAGGACGTCAGCAAATCGGTAAATAGATGGTAAGCTGTTTTAAACATATTTGGTGAAGAAATGTGGACGTTAACTTCAGGTGTGCTAGACTTTTAAGCAGCGTTTGTGTGGAAACGTAATTTACGAGGGTAAACACGTCATCTGTATCAAAACGTTCTGATTGTCCCGAACAGCGCGGTCTGACGTCGTCCGTTCTAAATGCTGGTATTCTATATTTTTTGTTCACACAATCATAGTGGAACCATTTTAAGTGCTATATAGCACCTATGTAGTATGTGTAGCACCTGTGTAGAACCATATTGTGCTATACAGAACCATATCTGGTGCTGTACTACCCTACAAAGCCATAGCACAGTAACTGTAAAAAATTGAGTTATGGGTTGAAATGGGCTTCGTGACTTGTGACGAAGTCTCCTGGTTCAATTTTGCAGTAACATGTTTGACTGGCTGGTGTAAAAAACCTTAAGGGCATTTTTCTCAGTTTCAGTGTTTGCGTAGTTACTGCACTTAGCCTTTGTAGGGCAGTATAGTGGTGCTTTATCACCCTTGGATAGTTCCTCGTAGATGCTTCATATGTGCTGTATAGCACTTATAATGGTTCCTCTATGATTACGAGCTTTTAGTACTATTTAGCGTTAATTTTTTTAGAGTGTTGGATGAATGCAACAACGAATGCACAGATATTGCACAGCTTATGGTCTGGGTACGTTTTCTTAAAGGGGAAAATTTGCAGAAAAAATGCTGGAGAGGACATTTACTCTGCGCTAAAAAAACGATGTGAGAGTACATAATGGTGACTGGGCAATGCATGCAGAGGTCACCTGCAAAATAAGACTGTACTTTCCCATATAGTTTTTTTAGATGTGTGGAAATATAATTTGCATTTCATTGTTTTCATTGTTTCCATGAAAAACAAGTATTGTGCTGTTTGTGCAGTATTTTATAAATAACAAGTAAACATCAGTGATTTTTTTGTGCTTTGTGTACCAATCCCAGGAAGTAAACTGTTGCTTACACTCCATGTGTTTTTTGTAGTTCAAGAAAAGAGATTTAGGTTGAACATGATAACTCGTGTCACCGTTTACTTTGGGGAATGTACCTTTTGCATATCTATAACGTACTAATACACACTTACGCACCAATGGAAATGTAAAAATCATGAATCGGACCATAGGAGCTCTTTAAATTAAAGTAAAATTACAGATTTTAAGAGTACACAAAAGAGTACACAAAAACGTCTCAATTAGAGTAACGCAAATAAATGTAATTCATTACTTTCCACCTCTGATCATAATTAATAAAGTTTATAATCCCAGAATCCAACAACAGCTCACCCTCAGCAGTGGTGGTGTAGGAGGGGGCTTCCTTCAAAGCCCTTATAGACCCTTTTACTGTTTGTACACAATGATGACGTGGCAGCATATGCATGCGCATCTTGGCAACGGAAGCATGGCAAGAATGAGCAGTGAAGCAACACAGACAGAGAAAGTTATTCAACACAGCTACCAGTATCTTACTATAGTGGAGTGGATAGAAGACGTTAGCAGATTACCAAAAATAAAGTGGCCAGATACATATATTAGTATATTATATTAGTGTAACCAAACGCAATGTCACAAGTCGGGGTGGACCCAGATGCTATAAGGCCACGCCCCTTTCTAATTTCCACCTCGAGGAGGTTCCCAAAGCCACCCCAATGACCAGACACACAAGGTACAAGTAAAATTTAAAATGAAACTTTATTAAATTAATTAAAATGGAAAAGCAGGAAAGGGAAAGGGTGACTTAAAATAAGGGCCCCTTCTGGCCTCCAGACGACACGTAAAAAAAGGGAAAGGGAGGGGGGACTTAAAATAAGGGCCTCTTCTGGCCTCCAGGCGACACGTTGAGAAGGGAAGGGGAGGGGGACTCTTTGGGGTCTCCTCCTTGATCCCGTGGCGCCCTCCGCTTCTCCAGGAGGCAGATTTTTAGGGGGAGTTACTGCAGCTGTGGTTGGTGCTTCTCGATAGCCCGTTCGTTTCTACAACACAGGTTAGTTAATCTTTGGATGACTGAGATTTCTCTTACTTGCAGGTAGCGGCAACAGTGGATCTGGTGAGTACTTTTACAGGTAACTTATTCGTAATTGCTCTCCTTCAAAGTAGGTATTTCACTGGTGTCGGATTCGTGTTCTCCTTCTCTAGAAGGTTCGTGGCTGTAACACAGAATCAACACGTTCACAACTCACTGTGGCTTTCTCTCTTTCTTACAGGTGGACTGGCTTCAGCAGACACTGTAGGTATTTCTCTGGTGTCAGACTCGTGTCGACACAGACTTTGATAACCTGTTCAGTGTGCAGTGAATGGGTGTACTCACAGACCTTTCGCGGTGAGATGGTTACTTGTGAGCCTTGCTTCCTAGGCCTCTTTACAGCCCTGGGGATGGAATACTGTCACTGCCAAGCCGAACGCTGCCCTCTCCTCTCCGTACATGTAACTCCAGAGAACTGGACAGGGGCGCACCTTTGAAGAGGCTCCGTGACAGACAGGTTACTACACACTAGACTTCCATACATACACTGTATCTTCTTTTACAGGTATATCGGCATTCAAATCCCTACTCACGCTTAGGCCTGGATCTTCCGTACAACCCACCACCGACTTCATCGTCTACACCACGGGGACTCTGGACACCGTCTCCAACTAATTTCCACTGCACAGCATATGATTTATAAGCACTTTGCCCGCCGCACGGCGTCTTCTCTTACAGCCGACTCACTATAATGGCTCCTGACAACAGATACACAGCACAACACTGCACGACATCAAGTGTAACACTCAGCAAAGTCAAGACTCACCCACGACACACTTTTAATGACAAATAGTAAGGTCAGGCCAAGATCTTCTCGGAGTCGGCTATGGGCCGGCGGGGCGTTGTAATGAATGCTGAAGGTTGAAGTACCTGTTGCAATAATCCTCCTTCCTGATAATGATACGCGGCCGGCTCACCCACCACTTTGCTCCGTGACAGGCCCGCTATCGTCGTTCACCTGGGCTCACACACATGTCACAGGTAGGGGTGGACCCAGATGTAAATAAGGTCACGCCCCTTTCTCCACCTCGAGGAGATTCCCAAAGCCACCCCAATGACCAGACACACAAGGTAAGCATAAATTAAAAATGTACTTTATTTAATTTACTTAAAAAAGATAAATAGGGAAGGGAAAACGGGGAACTTAAAATAATGGCCACTCTAGGCTCTCCTCCTTCACCACCGACTGGATCTCCACACAGTCCACTCTCCTAATGTTCATTCTCGTTCTTCTTTCTCTCCACAGGTGGTCGCTAGGACACAAAAACACTGTTACTTGGACTTCGAGTATTTCTCACGGCTCTGCTGTTTACAGCTCTCTGGGTAAGGATCACGTTACACAGTCTGTTCTCCAATTATTCACTTTCGTTCTCCTTTCTCTCCACAGGTGGCCACTAGGACACAAAAACACTGTTACTTGGACTTCGAGTAGTTCTCACCGGCTCTGCTGTTTACAGCTCTCTGGGTAGGTATCACGTTGCACAGTCTGTTCTCCAATTATTCACTCTCGTTCTCCTTTCTCTCCACAGGTGGTCGCTAGGACACAAAAACACTGTTACTTGGACTTCGAGTATTGCTCACCGACTCTGCTGTTTACAGCTCTCTGGGTAAGGTATCACGTTACACAGTCTGTTCTCCAATTATTCACTCTCGTTCTCCTTTTTCTCCACAGGTGGTCGCGGCTCTGCTGTTTACAGCTCTCTGGGTAGGTATAGTTTCCTCCGTAGGTCAGCAGAGGGGCGAAGGTCACACACCACCTCACCGGGTCGAGCGCTGCCCTATCTCCACTGCCCGTAGGGCGATCGAATCCTGGACAGGGGCGCCCCTTTGTAGAGACCGCGGGGGCGGCGGACCCTTTCGCCTCTGACTCTGCGACAAGACAGACACAGGCAAGTTTGCACCACGAATATTTCCAATATTGTACTCACAATCACTGACAGCTCTTGATCTGCGTCCCTTCACACTCCAAAACAGCACACTGCGTATAGTAGCGGTAAATTCTGAGGTCGTTAGCCTCTCCGTCCTCTGCCCAGTAGAAGAATGAATGATGCAGGGCTTCGTCTGACAAGACATACAGCAACCCACAGCAAATACACAGCACCACTCCAACGTGAAAAGCTTAATTGCAAAGTCTCACTCACCATACTATAAGTGTACACACAAAGGAAACGCCCGGCGTCCTCCACTTCACTTGGGCTGAAATAAGGGCGATGGAAATACGACCAGAATAATGTTTCGTTGCTGTGGCTGCTTAGATTGACGCTCCTAACGGCTCACCCACCACGCTGCTTTAGGGGTAGGGCCGCCCTCCTTCTCCTGGAGGTTTCAAACGATTGCACAGGTTAATTTCTGCAAGTTGCTCCACACCAAAATGTATACTCACAGCGGATAGCCTTTGTTTACGTTGTACAACAAGGTCGATTTTCTTCCTGCTTTACTTCTTCAAAAGTGCTGGTTAGACCAAAGTTCCTTTTTACCCATAGGATTTTCCGTTTACTCCAGCGGTCCACCATAAACTACAACGAGAAAGGGAGAGAGAGAGAGAAATACAGACAGCCACCACGTCTAACAATGAGCACAGCTCCGTTCCTCAGCACACACTACGACCCAACTTGTCAGCACAATGCTCTCTTCGGGGTCCTCCTTTTCTCCACCACGTATCGCCTTTCTTTCGCCCCAGGCAGCTCCTGTCTTCTCTCCGCGCGCTCCGAGCGCAGCCCGGATCAACAGAGCCTGCGGGCTCTTCAAAAGGTACGTTTGTACTGTTCCTGCCCTAGGCAGAGGAGCTTTCCCCGCGTCGATCCCCCTCTCGTGCCCGAACTCTCGAACTGTGATTTAATTGCTCTTAAAATACTCCTCCGTGTACTCCAGTTGTCCAATCACCCGGCGATCCCTTTAACTATGCACAGCTGTGCTCAATCGGCTGATTACAGCCTTCGCGAAGCTGCCGGATGTCCGGTGTTTCTGTTCTCCGGTCTGGACGGAAACATCCGGGCGGAACCAAACTTTCCCAACTTTTGGTTCCGCCCCGAAAAGATCGTCACCTTGTGACACACACATGAAACAATGTACTTTCAATGAAATGCACTCAGCTGTCACTCTCTTGTACTCACGATAAGTTGTCGCTCTCTCATTCAGGCCTCTGTGATATCCACACGGGCCAGTTTCACTCTTGGTGTGGGTATTCCAAACGCACTAAACGCACTGTATCGAAGACATGTATATCAACTTTCTCACAGCATCAACAAACTTCCAATATACTCAGCCACTGATTTCCTCTTTCCTCGTTTCCCTCGTTCCTCTTAAATCATCCGTCTGCTCGCCACCACAACACAGTATCCGCTTCACCACCGTAAACAAAGGACCCAGTCAACACCACAAGCCCGATGGGCAAACTGAACACCAACCTTTAGTTTTCTCCTCCTCTTTATACTCCTTTGCTTCCTTACATCCTCCAATCCCGGATCGCTGCATTTGTTTGTCACACCTGTGTCTCGTTTGCTTGATTTCGGTCGCGGCGTTTTCCCGGAAGTTCCGGTGTCTCCGGTATGCCGCCGGGTGGAACTCAACTCCAGGCGGAACCAACCTTCCAGAGTTTTAGTTCCGCCCATGTATTCGTCACCGTGTGACATTTTGATGCTGGGAAAATGTTTTGATAAACTTTCTGAGTTGTTAACACACTAGAACCACTGGGGAACAACACCACTTCCCTTGCCAAGATGCGCACGCAGGCTATTTGATCAAGTGGGCTGTAAAAGGGTCTATCCTCCACAAGAACTCCCACAGCGTCACACAATGTTGCCGGCTCACACACCTGGTCAGATTTAAGAGGCTTGGGCTCCGGGCGATGTTAGGCTCAGTGACAATCCTCGGCGCTGGATTCTCAGTCATGGTAGGCTCTGACTCTCCATCTGGAGTGGGTTTTAGCATCTCTGTGCAAGGGGTGATGGCTGGCTGGGTTCTGAGTCGGAGTGGTGCTGGCGATGTCCTCAATGGTATAAGTAGACCTGCATAAAACTAACACCCATGTTACAAACACTGCAAATACGAAAATGCGGGGAATATGAAATCATGCAAGCCCTGCATATTTTGCGCACGGAAATCTGCAACTTATGCGGCGAAAGTGTGGCATATTCAAAAAAAAATCCGTTCCCCGCATAAATATGCAGGCTTTGGCTGATTGTGCGTTAAATCATCTGATTGCATAATCACGTTTTTCTGGAGGGATTGTACAGCAGGGAGGCCAATAGTATGATGGTGAAGTAAACTAAATGAGACACTGAAAACAAAAAACACTAATAAAGTACGGCACTTACTGTTTTTGGTCGGTCATTCTGTAATGGTATATCCACACACGGGCGATGATGATACAAATAACACTTATTTAATACTTCAAACAAACATACAATAACAGGAACATGGAGCAGAGATGTGGCAAACCTGAAACAATAACTGACAATGACATGAGTATATAAGGGCTGCATCTGTAAACTGACTTAATGACTTCGGGGGCATGAAGGCAGCTCCCAGAAACGCATTCGGACAGCCTTCATAAGCAGCGTAATGGAATTCTGTTTGAAATATAAACAGAGAGCGCCTTTGTGATAACTAATCCCATATTAGAAAACTACAATACTAATTAGTGTATGTCACACCCAGGGGCTGGCTGTTACTTTGCTAAAGCCACGCCCCTTCTCAACTTCCACCTCGAGGAGGTCCCCAAAGCCAACCCAATGACCAGACAACAACGAGGACAGGTAAGTATAAAACAATCTTTATTTAAATATTTAAAAGAATGGGGAAATGGGAAAAGGGCAATTAAAACTAAAGGATCTCTGGCTCCTCCCTCCAGGGAGACTGCAGCCACGGGCAGGCAGGGACAAAGGGGCAACGGGGGTCCAGACCACCGTAAGCCGGGGGAGGGAAACGTCAGGCTCCGGCCTGGTCCCTGCTATCCGTGGCGCCCTCCTTCTTCCTTCCTGGAGGCAGAGTAAATATCAGTGTGACTGGACTTTTCGCTGTTTGCTTACCTTTCTCTGTTCGGCAGGGGGTCTTCGCCCCGCGTGCCTTCACGTTTCTCCGTCGTACGTCCAACTCTCTTTCTCCTTTTTCTCCACAGGTGGCAGCTGGGACACAAGAGCACGGTTAACTTGGACTTTGGATGCTTCTCACCTGCTCTGCTGTTTACAACTCTCGGTGGGTATAGCTTGCCACAGTTTGTTCTCCTAATGGTCACTCTCGTTCTCCTGTTTCTCCACAGGTGGCAGCTAGGACACAAAAGCACTGTCAACTTGGACTTTGGATGCTTCTCACCGGCTCTGCTGTTTACAGCTCTTGGTAGGTATAGCTTTCCACAGTTTGTTCTCCTAATGTTCACTCTCGTTCTCCTTTTTCTCCACAGGTGGCAGCTGGGACACAAAAGCACTGTTAACTTGGACTTTGGATGCTTCTCACCTGCTCTGCTGTTTACAGCTCTTGGTAGGTATAGCTTTCCACAGTTTGTTCTCCTAATGTTCACTCTCGTTCTCCTTTTTCTCCACAGGTGGCAGCTGGGACACAAAAGCACAGTTAGCTTGGACGTTGGATGCTTCTCACCTGGGGCCCGTTCTTCGTACGTCGCTTAATATATCCGAGATCAAATGAGACATCCGAGAAGTTTAGATCTGGCTAATTATAATCTCGCTTATTTGGTTCTTTGAACACCACTGCTGTTGATGATTATTATGGCAGGATTGAATTATCTGAGATCACTGCGCGTTCGTGCACTGCAAGAAAAGTCAATACATATCGATAGTAGAAAACACTGATCAGCCACGCTGTGATTGGCCAGTTGTTACAATGGCCAAGAACACGCCCATTTTTAACCCCTGCAGTCTGAGAGCTATTGATGGAAGGTTGTGAACTTTTCATGTGACTGAATTTAAAAACCCAGTTAAAGCTACTTTAGTACATAAATCACCATAAATAATGTAAAATTTTTTGTAAAAATATAATCTTGATATCTTTACTATGCTTGTCAAAGATTGAAATTAATGATTGTAATTAAAATTTGATGCTCCTAAAGTACTTTAAGTTTTTTTTTAAAACAGTTAAATGCTATTTTGTCTGTTTGTAACAGCAACTTAAAAAGCAGAATAAAAAAAACACAGGTGGTGGCCCTCCATCTTCATGTGATGTGCTGGCAGGAGTGATGTCTCTAAACTGGCTGATTGTACAGATCATCTCTGGAGCAGTTGCTCTTTCTTAAACCGACAGCCAATGCAACAATTTAATTCCTGATAAATAAAATTTTAATTGTAGTGTTATGGTAATGTTATTCTACATCAAAAGATTATAAAATACAACCGTTTCTGATAGCAATGCACATGACAGTAAAGAAATCCTCTCAGATGGTAGTCCTTTAGAGAAACTATGCAAGTGGTTAAATAAGTTTACTTCAATTTCATTATTCTTAACTGATTTCTGACTATATTAGCAGTATTCCACGTTAACTGAAAGTCCTGCATCTGCTGAGTCTGCACAGAAAAGTGTAGTAAAGAAGATAAAGATATGTGAAAATATGTGCAAAAAACTTATTTGGTTATTTTGGTCATTTTTGTCACAGAACAGGGACAGGGTAACATATTTGTAGACAACGTTTTAAAGATAGAACAGATAGAAATTACTAAACGAAAACCCTTTCATGCATGACATTGTAAGCTACTTGACAATCTAAAGACAAAACTAAAATAGGAGATTAGTTTATTCAAATGAAAATTAGAGTAATAGTCTTTATTGTACATAACATCTATTAGTGCTGGGTATGATTAATTGCTGTTTTTATTAAGGAAAATTCAAACAAATTTAAAATGAATGTGATCAGCATGTCATTCATTTAAGAATAATAATCAAACACCTGTTACACAAAAACAAGTCGCACAAGTACAGAAAAAATATATTTGTTTATATACATCGCTAAAAGATTTAATTAATATATTCTTTTTTTATTACGTGTTGAATTTGAAAAGCTTTTTATATTAATCATGCATCTTACGCAGATTGCGCTCGTATAATGAAGAATACGCGACTGCGTCAGACTTTCCGTATCACATCCGCTTAAAAAGGTACAAACTAATCTTGTTTACATGAAATAAGCCTGCTCCCGAGCAGGTTTGAGCTTACGGACCTGTTGCTATGACACCAAGTTTAGAATGAGCTTCGAAGAACCAAATAATCCAAGATCATGCCAAATCATCAACAATCAAATCCAGCTAACTGAGTTAGCGACGTACGAAGAACGGGCCCCTGCTCTGCTGTTTACAGCTCTTGGTAGGTATAGCTCTCCACAGTTCGTTCTCCTAACGTTCACTCTCGTTCTCCTTTTTCCACAGGTCAAGCAGAGGGGCGAAGATGACACACCGTCTCACCGGGTCGAGCGCTACCCTATCCTCACTACCCGTAGGGCGATCGAATACTGGACAGGGGCGCACCTTTGTAGGGACCACGGGGCGGCGGAACTCTTTCGCCTCTGACTCTGCGACAAGGGCATACACAGGTAAGATTTCAATGCAAATCACCGGTATTCGTACTCACACGCGCTGATAGCTTCTAATCTTCACCGCCGTTCCCCGAAATCTGCCAACATACAGACGGGGACGGCTTCCAGAGACCCACGTCGTCGCTTCACACTCCAAGCAGCACTCTGCGTATAATAGCTGGTTCTTCCTAGGATCGTTAGCCTCTCCATCTCTTGCTCAGTGAAATGGATGATGCGGGGTTTCGTCTGACAAGACACACAGCACTTGCACAGCAACCCACAGCAGATACACAGCACCACTTCAACGTGAAAAGTTTGCAATTTACAGGGACTCACCCACCACACTATCGGTGTACACAACAAAAGACGCCCGACGTCTCCCACTTCACTTGGGCTGGATGAGGGCGATGGTAATAACGACCTGGATGAATGATCCGTTGCTGTGGCTGCTCGGATGAACGTTTATGCAGCTCACCTACCACGCTGGTTCAGGGGTAGGGCCGCCCTCCTTCTCCTGGAGGTATTCAACGAATGCACAGGTTATTTTTATACTTTGTCCCAACACAGGAGTAGATACTCACAGCGGTCCGCCTTTGTTTACGTTGCAAAGCAAAATCCGTTTCCTTCCTCCTTTACTCCTTTAAATGTGTCACTTAGACTGATGTTTCTTCTACCCGTAGGGTTTTCCTATGACTCCAGCGTTTCCACCACAGACTGCAAGCGAGAGAGAGAGAGAACATATAGACAGCCACCAATGCCTATCAGACGAGCACAGCTCCGCACCTCTACACACACTAACTTTACAAACTGTGATTTAACTGCTCTTAAGTACTCCTCCGTGTACTCCAGTCTTCCAATCACCCGGCGATCTACTTAACAACACACAGCTGTGCTTAATTTGCTGATTACAGCCCTTCGCGATGCTGCCGGATGTCCGGTGTTTCCTCTCCCCAGTCTGGGCGGAAACATCCGGGCGGAACCAAACCTTCCCAACTTTTGGTTCCGCCCAGACAGATCGTCACCTTGTGACATGTATACTAAATTACATAATAAAAAGGTGTAAAAAGTGAAAATATAAAACCTGACCAGGCTCGCCCAAAACAAATTCCCCGCTAACACATACACATAGAATTGTGGGACAAGACGATAAAGGTATCAGTAAAGCAAACATTGAAGTAAAGCAAATATTAAATTAGGACGTGCCTTGATGCTATCCTGCCTTAAAATCCTGCTTCCAAGGGCAGCATGCTAGAGATTTTGGACACAGCTAATAGTTGTGTTCGAGTTCATGCAGCGCTGTGCAGACCGATCGGCGAGGTTTGCCGCTTGCAGTCGAGGGAGGAGTTGAAAACGGAGCTGTCAAGTCAGACGCTTGCTTCTTGCCTTAGTGACATGTGCACCGTGTTTGCTTATTTTAATCACAAATGAAGTCAATTAGATGGTGAAATTTTTGGTAAAAGTTACAATCAGAAAGCGTTTATATTAAATATTTTAGTTGCCGTTTATACTATATTTCATCAGGCTCCAGAAACATTTTCAGCAAAGAATGGCCTTTTTCAGCTACCGTAGTTCATCAGAACAGGGTGTTCAACACATCACCGTTTTGGTTTAAAAAAAATGAGCTGGCGCTGATGACGTGTGACTATGACGTTTAGCATTAAAGTAACGCGAAAAGCGCCGACTGGCTGCGTTCAGCCTCGACCAAATGTTGCGAAAAAAAATTTAAACCAAAACGGTGATGTGTTGAACACCCTGTTCTGATGAACTACGGTAGCTGAAAAAGGCCATTCTTTGCTGAAAATGTTTCTGGAGCATGAAATTTTTTTGCAACATTTGGTCGATGCTGAACGCAGCCAGTCGGCGCTTTTCGCGTTACTTTAATGCTAAATGTCATAGTCACACGTCATCAGCGCCAGCTCAAGTCGGAAAAGATTTTGAACCTGCATGCACTGCTTCAAGCCAGCTGCCAATCGGTCGAACACACCTAATGAGTCCAGGTAATTGTGATTAGGTGTAGATGATGATGGTGAATGATGTGGTGCAGAGGATCATGGGTAGTGTAGTCCGGTGAGTGAGGGCAGATGATGGGGGATGCGTGACAGTTAGTGTGTTTAGTTGTGGAGATATTTCAAACATTTTGGAAAGAGGCAGATCATGTGTTTTATACAGCACTTACTTTGTAAAACAAAAGGTGCCGGAACGCAAAACACGTATTAGAGCAGAGGGGTGATGAGACAGGTGCAGGTCCCGGAATGGGCAAAAGAGGGTGCTGAAAACCACATACTATGTGCTCAAATACTCCCTGTTCTAAACTAATCCTTACAATACAAAATCCCACATAAACCTCATGCTTAACTGATAAACTCAGCGATTTATTTTGCAACAGGTATATTTCTACTACTTCACAGTTCACATTTACACAAAGCTTTCTATAATATTAAAAGGTAAACAAACACTTGCTTACCTTAACTAGTGTTTTAACCCTTACAAAAATGAATGTTTTAATGTTACATTTTTTTGTGGTAAAGTGTAGTAACCATTATTTTTGTGTGTGTATTGATTACTATTAGCAAAACCATGGCTAATTTGGCACCGTTTAACCTTGAACTAAGCTTCATTCCCAAATACTGCACCAGTCGCCATATGTCCCAACCTCCTCACCCCCTCCCCAAAATCTGAACTGCAAACCAGGCATACCCTACCTTGCTGTTAATCCTGGCTGGCTTGTGCCATGGCAGCCTCCTGCTTGTTAACAGTGCCGGTAGTTTGGAAGTTTTAGCGGTTAGACTAATTTTGTCAGCGAAGGCGCATACATGACTAGTTTACGCATCGCTTTTTACGTCCGAATCCCACTTACATATAAATATTAACTAATAAACTACGTAAAATGTCCTTGAAAATGTGCATAATATATATTTAATTTAGAATATATATAATATAGTATATTGTGTTTTTGTTGTTTTTATACCAAGTGAGGTGGCGAATTCTCGCAAATAGTTACCGGAACACAGACAGTCAAAACCAGAGAGCTCCCAGATCCTGTTCCAGCAGGATCCGGTTTTAAGCCCTGGTTTTATATAAGGAGACATTCTGAGAGGGGGGCCTGAGGACACTGCTATAGACTTATTGTTAAAACTTAACTCATTGTTCTCTAATTATTCACTGATGCTGTACCCATCATGCATTTTAAAATAACATTTAGGGTTATGTACCCCGTAGTCACATCTGTAATGGACATTACAGGTTTAAAAGGTATTTTATATGTTTAAATTTACTTTGTAAACATAGGCCTAATCTTTTATTGTATTACAATTCCTATTAATAGTCTCACTCACTATACACATCTTACTCATTCTCACCATGTGCTTTTTGAGAAAAGATGTAAAACTTAACACCACCTTTGTCTGTGGTTTCCCTTTCACCCTGTTAAGCCCACCCCCTACTTTCAGCACAAACCATGAACAAATACTAAACTATTTGATCTTTATAGACACAATTGTGATATCTTCAGCAAGAAGACACTTGGGACTTTATTAAGAATTAAGTTTATTAAAAAGAAAGAGAGATATAAAAGTTTACATATTGTGGAACTGAAATGTTATACACAAAACATATTTTTGTTTTATAAAAAATATCTTACACATGTCCCACAGCAAAGCAATGGTCTAAAAGCCATAGGTCTAATAAAGTTTTTTATTTTTATTTAAGCTATTCTTTCAGCTTTATTCTTTATCATAACACATTTCCAAAAAAAGGCCACTGGCCTTCTCCAAATATCCCTGCTATCCTGATGTAGAAAAAGCTCTATACTTAAAGGAATAGTCTACTCATTTTCAATATTAAAATATGTTATTACCTTAACTAAGAACTGTTGAATCATCCCTCTATCATCTGTGTGTGTGCACGTAAGCGCTGGATCTGCGACGCTACGATAGCATTTAGCTTAGCCCCATTCATTCAATGCTGCCATTTAGAGAAAAAGTTAGAAGTGACCAAACACATCAACGTTTTTCCTATTTAAGACGAGTAGTTATACGAGCAAGTTTGGTGGTACAAAATAAAACATAGCGCTTTTCTAAGCGGATTTAAAAGAGTAACTATATTTTATGGCGTAATAGCACTTTTGGGAGTACTTCGACTCGCCTGAAAAGTCTGCTCCCCTTCTCACCCTCTTAATGGGAGAGGGAGGGTGTTACTGCGCCGAGTCGAAGTACTCCCAAAAGTGCTATTACGCCATAAAATATAGTTACTCTTTTAAATCCGCTTAGAAAAGCGCTATGTTTTATTTTGTTCCACCAAACTTGCTCGTATAACTACTCGTCTTAAATAGGAAAAACGTTGATGTGTTTGGTCACTTCTAACTTTATCTCTAAATGGTACCATTGAATGAATGGGGCTAAGCTAAATGCTATCGTAGCGTCGCAGCAGGCTCCAGCGCTTACGTGCACACACACAGATGATAGAGGGATGATTCAACAGTTCTTAGTTAAGGTAAAAACATATTTTAATATTGAAAATGAGTAGACTATTCCTTTAAGCAATATTGCTTGAGTAGGAGTGTAATATAGCTCTATATCATCACGGCTATGATTAGGCCAGAGGCACGAGGCCACGGGCTGGAGACTCAGAGAGCGATATTGCTTTTATACAACAGTTCGACTGCACAAGTTTGAAAGATGAAAACTAGAAAACAACAACGGAGTGATTTTAAAAGGCCTCTTCTGTGAGGAGCTAATTTCTTCCGCCACGCCCTTGAAGCTCAGAATGACAGGTAACCCTTATGGCCATTTGTTTCTATGTGAGAACTCAATAGATAACAATAGCCGTTTCTCAATATTACTGCTCATTGGTAACAAAGTGTAGTTATAAGATTAGTTCAGTCGAGAATATATATGTATAATATTTAAATGTGCAATCGATTAGTAAAGATAGCACCTATTAAAAATTTGCTTAGAAAATATCGGAGTGTGAATTCCAGTGCGACCAGCGGGTGCCGTGTTTGCATACGCCGTGGACCACAGCCTCATCTTGGAAACTCCTATTTGACGCTGGTTCTGAGGTATCCGATGGTCAAAAATTTGATTTTATTGATGTCACGGAGTGACTTTTGAGTGGCAGAACCAAAAAGTGGTGAAGATTAGTTCCGCCCCGACAACGGTCCCTGAAACACCAGTCACTTCAGGGAACTCCAGGCAACCCAAATTTGGGTGTTATGGACAACAGGTGTGCAGATGAGTGTGGCCATTAATGATTGGGCAATTCAATGAAGAGGAGGCACATAAATAGGGCATTGGAAAAACAGGAAGTTGAAGTTGATTCCAGCAGATTCTGTTTGTGAGACGGAGCGTTTGGGGCGATTGGAGAAACAGATGTGTTGTGGATAGTTTGGATTGGGCGAAGAGAAACTGAGGATTTGGCGTGAACAGATACCGGGCTGAGTATAAATCACTACCTTTATGAAAGTGTCATGTTGATATGTGTTACTTGCTTGGAAGAGATTGTAAGCAGTGAAGACTTATTGGAAGTACTGTGAAGGAGGCCGGCACGAAGAGTATTGTACTGTGGGCCATGTCTACATCGGATATCTGCAAGGAAGAGGAAAAGATCTCATGTCAACGTAATTGTGAGTACACCGAATTGTCATGGTGTCAGTGTTTACCTTGAATTGTGGAATATCAGTGTGCCTCGTGTGAGTTGTGATTAGTGTGCAAGCGGCCCCACCGTGGAAAGGACTGGTGTACGTTGCATTGTTGTGGCTGTGACGCTTTCATCTGGCCATCCGCTGCATCGGTGCCCCCAATTACCCAGGACGAATCCCCGGTCCAACGTGGTTCTGAACTTAATTCACTGTGAGCGTGTGGAGTGCAGTGGGTGATTTCCTTTGATGTGTGTGTGTACACTTGGAAATTGCAGTGTCGTGCTGTGTCCATGTTGTCAGCAATCACCGCTTAGGCCGGGAAAGAAACCCTGTTGGAGAGAACGAGTACTGGTGCTGGTGGACGGCCACTTTCTATTATACGCCGCTTGTGACATCCTGCTCCCTTTTTCCCACCCGGTGGTGGTGAAGCAACAGAAACAAGTAAGGAACTGTGTGTGAATAGTGTGGGGAACCTCAACGGAGGAAAGTAGTGGCTGTTGTATGGAAAACTAGCTGTTTTGTCTCTGTGTATGATTACCTGTCTGTGGAGTGATTTCAGAGGCCCGCCCCTGTCTAGATCTCTTGTCTTGTCAGTTGGAAGAGAGGAGAGGGAAGCGTTTGACCTGTTCCTGTGCTACATACTTGGCACGACAACCAACCTGAACTTACCCATTGTGGTGACACCAGCTGAGGCCACGTTAGGCCCAACGAGTGAACACCGCAACAACTAAATGGGTGTGTCCGAACCCACTTTTGCTAATTTAACGACGGGAAAAATGGTTTGTGAGCCGAGCGCATGGTCGAAAAGGGTTGGTCCTTTTTTTTATGAGTAATGGGAGTATATTGGGAGTATATAGCGCTTTTCACAATTAGTAACTGTTTCAAAGCAGCTTTACATTAATAGAAGCAGGGGGAAACACAGAAAAATCGATAGGCAACATACGTATCAAAATACAGCAGTTGAGATTAAACTGAACGAGCAAGCGTAGAAATATGTAACGTAGGCTGACTCTCAGGGGTGGAAAAAAACCCTAGGAGAGGTGATTAGTAATATTTGAAAATGTATGCGATATTTAACTGGTACCCAGTATAAAGATGCCATAATTGGGCTTATGTGATCATACCTCTTAGAACGAGTAAGCACTCTTGCAGTGGTGTTTTTGCACTAGCTGAAACCTGTTTACCTGATTTGCATGGCATCCCCCAAGGTAGGAGTTACAAAAGTCTATTCTTGAGGTCATTAAAGCGTGAATAAGCTTCTCTGCATCTGATGCAGACAGCATATGGTGTATTTTTTAGATATTTCTAAGATGGAAGAAAGCTGTCATGATGTTCATGATGGAAAATCATGAATGTAAAAGTTTAGATATGCAGTTGTCCAACAAAAAAAAGTATTAATGTTCCTTTTCCATGAACTTTATAAAACAGCCTTCAGATATCTAATCTAAACCCTTTGACCTTTGTAAAGATATACAGTAAACAGTTTTTAAACAAAAAACACATTAGGTCCGCCCACGTGGAGCAGTCAGCTTAACAGGTTTGGATGTGGATAGCACCCTCTTATCATGCATTTTGACACTTTACTCCTACAAAGTTATATTTGGGTTAAACTCACAAACCTATCAACATTTAGCCTACATTACACATTATCACCTTTTTGAGTTGCACTGTTAAATATTTGCTTCTTGATAGTAGGCCTATTTCTGATTTTAAACATGTTTTTGAAACAATACTTGAAATGCTTTTATCTACATAGTAGGTTGTTGTCCTGGTGTGTTAAACAAGATGACCACCAACTGAAGCAAACTACAATAACTTGCTATTCATTTACTTTTTGCACAATAGGTGACAGAGTCACAAAATACCTTTTTGCAGGGGGCAACATTTTTATCTTCTTAAACTGATTTTGCAGATGCATTTATCATCACAATTTTTATGTCCTATTTTAACATGTCCTTGGTTCTTTTTTTCCCTATTTATTCCTCATGTTTCTTCATGTGTGAGACCATTGCTCATTCAATGCATTCCTACTGACCTCTGCCTTGCCTTGTACCTGCTTGTCTTATTCGCTGGCTACATCTATAATGAAATGTGTAACTAAGTGTGCGTGTGTGTTCCTCATAAAGGGGGTGCCTCTGTATCTGCTTAAATATCACAGTTTAACAATATTTCCAAACTATTTCACATATCTGATATTTAGGCTAATATTGGTTACATGCGAATAGCATAAAAATAGGACTGGATAGTATGAATTGTACTAGTAATGGCCTTCCATGATTGTGATTTAGATGGACAATTTATCTTTCCTAAAAAACTAAAGCCATGTAATTTCTGAAAAAAGGGGTTTTGAAAGTATTGTCTGACTACACTCTGAGCTTAATGTCTCTCACAATTGATCTCTGTAACATTGAGAAGATGTACTAATATCTTGTGAAAGGCTTGCTGCTTAATGTCTTTAATCATTAATATTCAGATTTTTTTTTTCAGTTCAATATTGTCTTAAAGTTCGAACAAAGTTTGCTCCTATTATGATGCAAAAGCAACACAATCTATCTGTATCAACAACATTTGAAGCGTGTTACATATCGTTTTATATTTTTACATCTCACTTCGTGTTAGGTCTACAGATTTTTCTCACACCTTATGTTACTTTTGTTTTTAGAGTAGTATAAGAACATATACTGTATGCAGGTCTCCGTCGCATTGCTCGTACAAGTCTGTTCTCACCTGTTAATCTGTAAACCCTGCTGAAAAAACCCAGCATCAAACCAGCATGGACCATAATAGGAATTATGCTGGTCTATGCTGGTTTGATGCTGGTTTAGCTGGTGGTCCACAGCATACCAGCACCAAAACACAACATATGCTGGTCTTGCTGGTATGACCAGCATGGGATGCTGGTGCTAATGCTGGTTTGGTGCTGGTTTAGCTGCTATTCACTAGCAAACCAGCACCAAAACACAACATCTTGCTGGTATGCTGTTTTTTTCAGCAGGGAAGAAAAAAATCTGTAAAGTTGATCAACACAAATGTTGGAGGAAGGACATTTGTCATCTCCAATTTGTGTAGCCAGACCTTCAGTACTTCAGGAATCCATGGCAGCTTTTTTGGTCAATGCTGCCCATGAGGCCGTTTGACTGACATGTCAAACAATCATTCACAGTTTGTTTCGCCTATAATAATACTCCTCCCAAATTCCGTTGGCAAACAAGTCAAAATATCTCTTTTTGACTCCATTAACTCCATCAAGCAAAACTCCTGTCGTGAACTTTGCATATTTTTGAGAACCAATGTTTAGCTGATATCATGATAACTGCTCATTATTAGCCACATAAACACAACTGCTTCTCTTCCTCAATCGAACATCAGCTTTGTTTCCTGGGGGACCGAAAATAATCATGATACTCGCATCTCCCAGAAATCAACAAATCAGAAGATGACATTCGACATTCCTGAAATGTTTCCAGTTAAGTGTGCCATATACATTAGGATACATGGGTGTGACGTCTGAGGCTGAGACTACAACTTACCTGACAAATAAAATTACATTTGCTTATTGACTCTTGTTGTGTTGACTTCTTCAGTCACTTTTATTCTGTTTAGTAAAGAAAAAGCTAATTTCACCTTTGCTGTAGTGATAGTATTTCAATTCTCCTAATGTCTCTTTGTGTTATTTTGTTAAGTTAATTATTCATTCATTTTTTGTCAGTGATCGTTCCTGACACAAAGCTGGCAAACCGCAGACAGAAACTGTTGCTCAGTCATGCTTTTGTGGTAAACTAGATCATTGTGTCAGGTAGCTCAGAACAGATGTGGTCTCTGATCAATACCTAAAAAAACACACTGAAGATGTGTCATTAAAGCACATAATTTTATCTTGCATTGGTATGGGCACGATGGTGGATGTTTTAAAGCATGAGGGAAACTTGTAGATGGAGAAATGACAATAAACCAAACCAAATGTCATGTGACATTTGAGAGCTCTGATTGGTTGATGTCACATAAAGTCCTAAACATATGACAGTACATACTCATCTTTTATAATTTAATTAAACATTTAAGATTTAAATATTATTTGCATAAATGTTGTGTCAGAGGACACTAATATGGTGAATGGTTAAGGCCGATGGTGTGGAGTCAGATGGTGTGGCTATGATCTCTAACACCAGGGGTTAAAAGAGCCATGATACCCAGATAACCATGAGCCTTGCAGTAAACTAATACTGACATCATTCAGATCTCACTGATTTAGTAATGGAATATCCAGTAATTTGGTGAAAAGGCTATGGGAAGTTGGAAAAAGAACAGATGAAAGATGTTTACATTTTTTAAATATTTTAACAGCTCTAAACACCTTTGCCTTTTTTGGTCAATGTGTGATTTTTCCACCTCACTTTACTGTTAGTGTATTTTTTTATCACACTGTGAACAACATTCACACCATACTCATCATGATACCTGGCATAGCCTACTCATTTTCACCATTTCATTTGTGGTTTAACTTTCACATCTTGTTAATGTGGCTGTGAATTCCACCAAGAAAGAGTTTTCAAAGTTTAACAAAATTCAACATCAAGGTGGGTTAAGCAGATTCTCAGAATGCAGCTGGATTGACAAAGGACCTCAGAGACGTGAGACGTGATCTTTGTTCTGATGAACATTGTTGTGTTTGTGGGGATCCTGCCAGATTCTTGTTTGGTATTTCTGTATGGCAGGGTCCCGACAGTACAATGTTCTGTGTGAGTACACATGGCTTTTTATTGTTTGAATCTTGCCACGTGTTTCCAGTGTCTCGTCACTTTTTCCGCGGTCCCTTGCGTGTGATTATTTTTCCAGGTGTAGGCCTATGTAATTTACTTTGTCCTATTTAAGAGTCCTGTGTTTGTCACTCATTATGGGTTCGTCCTGCGTGTTGTGCCGTGGTCCTGTCTTGAGTCTCTGTACTGATCATCAGTGAGTTTCAGTCATATATTATGTCCATTTTGATTATTTGTCCACTTAATTGTTATCCTGTTTGTCACGCCCGGAAACAGTAATCAGGACACATACGCAGGGTTCACATAAAAGGATAACATTTAATATAAATAACATAGAAAACAAACACGGGAACCAAACAACGGGCATAATAAATAAACAGGAACAGACAGGATGGAGACAAATGGCGACAATGATCCGGCAAGTGAGTATAGCACAAACAGGGGTATAAATACAGACAGACTAACAATGCACAGGTGTGATGAGGAAGGTAATTAATCAATGAATGTCCAGGTGACGGTAATCGGAACAGACACAAAACATGACACGGATTTAACCGTGACAGTTTGTTGCCCCCTCGTGGGTTTTTTTCTTTCCCTTTTGTTAATAAATCGTCATTTGTATTTCGTGTCTGCATTTGGGTTCTCCTCCCTTGCAAATTCCTGACAGTTTTCTACTTTTTAGCATGAGTCAGTGCACACATACACCAGCTCTCAGGGTCTAAACGCCTACTCCACTATGTCCCAACTCTGCCCCCTAGTGCCCAATTATGCAGTTTCACCACATAGATTATTACACAAACACAAGGAAGATATTTTGAGAAATGTTTGTAACCAAACTGATCATGAGCCCCATTTACTTCCAGGAAAAAGAATGCTAAGTGAATGGAGCTCATGAACGGTTTGGTTATAAATATTTTGCTAGGACATGGATCCACAAAAAAAAAATTTCCTGCTCTACATATATGCATTTTAAGACAGCAGAAGACCAAAGAATCAAATAACTATAGATTTGAAATCATGCAGTAAATTAAACCAAAAAGCAAATATACAGTGCCCTCCATTGGGACAGTAAAGGCAAAAGAATGTCTGATTATTACAAGGTAAAAAGTGAGACAAAGTACAGAATGTCACATTTTGTTTTTCACCTTTTTAACAAAACTACACATTTTACAAACTCAATAAAACAACACATTTGGATTATTTTATCTGTGAACATAGTGAAACAATTGTCTGACAAATGTAATGAACAGTGAAAAAGTGATGTACTGTGTCTTGATCAAGGGGCAACCTTCTGATCTCTCAGATAAGCCAACACGGAAGTGACTTAAACTTACAGTCGCCATCATGTTTCTGCCTCTCTGAGGTCTTTTGCCGATCCCGCTTCCCATTTGCTTATGTATTTTAACGAATACAATGTTACAGATCCTTAAATTCTTGCCTGGCTGCCAAACCTCTCTTCACACCATGCTCACTATCTCCACTTGTTATTTGTTTCAGAGGCCAGTTTCGCCACTAGCCAGGCCGTTATAGACCAGAAGTTAGCTTCAGGCCAGGCGCGTAACAGTATCAACGTGCATGTGCCAAATCAATCTGTTTATCATCATCAAATGATAAATATATAAATTATGCATACACACTGAAACTGTGTCCAGTGATAAACTGTGGCAAGTGGACTTGCCTTGCTTACAAAAAAAAAACATTGAGACCGCATTTGGGTTAGCCCAAGCAGGGCCCACATTAGTTTTGACAAGAGTGTGGGTAGATTTAGCCAGATGGGACCAATTAAAACTATAGATACCTAATGGAATGAATCATAAACTATTGCTGTTGTTGTTGAATGGTAGTCATATTGCGAGTGACAGTTTAAAAACAACTATACTGTATATATGACATAAACTACTTATTAGTTAATGTTTATTATAGTCCTTAATGTGTTTGCATGTACTTTTGTTAAGCAAATAATTTCCTAAGCTCATGTCTCCCTCTAGTGTGTAAGAAGTGATATTATATTTATATTTTTCATAAATGAATATTTTTCATAAAATTAAAACAATACTTAATAAATGTAATTGTTTTATGTGTTTATCATAATTTGTTCAAATAACTTACATGAGAAAGATGCTGCTGACTGTCAATGTGCCGCCATTAAAACTCAAACAAGTCAAATAAAAATTGCTGTTTAAAAGAACTCACACCAGGGGCCGTATTCACAAAGCATTTTATCTTACCACTAAGAGTACTCCTAAATCGCACTAAAAGATTTTAGCTAAGAGTTTTCTCTTAAAAGTTATTCACAACGCCTTTCAGACCTACTTTTAGTAAGGAAAAATGATAACTCCTAAACTAAGAGTGAGTCTTCGTTGCTACGGATGACGTCAGTTCTCATGCACGAGCTGCCTCGCAATGACCACGGTGATTGGTTGTTAGATGACAGCTGTCATGCGGAACATAACACAGACGCACCAAATCATGGAATTACAACATTGAAATATGTCTGTGTCCTACACAAAATAATAATAGTAATGCCATCAAAATGCATATATTAAAGAAAAGTCGTGAATGAAATTAAATTAAATCAAGGTAGCCTAATACCCAAATGAAAACCGTCAATTGCCTAATAATAAAAAACGACATTACATTAACACTTGCTTGATTAATTGACATCCTATTAGCCTAAATAGACTACTTAAAGCAAGTAAATGTTGCCCATATTGAAGAATCCTAATGTAATAAATAAATGACGGTGGATTATGAACTCGCCAAAACGGAAAAGAAAGCCCAACTGGATGCAGGATCAGTTACTGCTGCTGTTCCAGTTGGTGCTGGAAAAAAGAAACGTAATAAAAGGGAAATTCGGCACTGATATATCAAGCAAAACTAAGCGTGAGACATGCGAGAAAGTGATGCGCGGGTCAATGTACAAAACAACCGGCACCCGACCAACGTTTTCAACTAACCCGCCCGCAAGTCGGACCGCAAAAAATCCGCGGGTGACCTCAGGCATCCGCTCATTTCGGATCAACCCGCGCATTACTGACGGGAGAGGATTTGTTGCAGATCAATGCAGCATTCCCGTGTTGCGGACCCCGGACGACTGCGAGAGGCGGTGGTATGCATTACAATCGCAGTAGAGGGTTGAGATTGCAGTCTTTAAACAGATATGCCTATAATATTAAATATTTAATTTCATTATTGTTTCATGTAATTCTAAAAAACTTTCTGCTTGCCATGAATGTAATGAATTATAAAACAAATGTCATAAACAATATGCTTACATTAAAGTGTGCTTTTAAGTATGTGCAATGCTTTTGAGTTGGTGAAACTGTCCATGTTAAGGAGGATCAGCACCTAAGACATTTTAAGATCCTTTGTGAATAGGTCTTAGTGAGTTAGGAGTCCTCTCGACTTCTTTTAAGCTGTCCCAGACTTAGGTGCTACTTTTAGGGCTAAAATGCTTTGTGAATTACTCTTAGTGAAAAAAATTAGGAGTCCTAAATTTAGGAGTGACACGCCCAGTATTTTTAGGAGTTGCTCCTAAATTCGCCAGTTAGGAGCTACTTTTAGCCTTAAAATTCTTTGTGAATACGGCCCCAGGACAGTTGTGACATTTTAAACCATCACCTGAAAAGGTTGTAAAAACGAAAACTTGGTCTATTTCATGTACAAACACACACGACTGACTTTCCCACTGTACAGGTACTGATCATGCCTCTGTGCTTTTATATTTGCCCACCGAAGACATGTCACCGCTGAAAAACAAAACAACATTTTCGAAAAATCTTCATATATATATATATATCAGGGGCCGTATTCACAAAGAATTTTAAGGCTAAAAGTAGCTCCTAACTGGCGAATTTAGGAGCAACTCCTAAAAATACTGGGTGTGTCACTCCTAAATTTAGGACTCCTAATTTTTTTCACTAAGAGTAATTCACAAAGCATTTTAGCCCTAAAAGTAGCACCTAAGTCTGGGACAGCTTAAAAGAAGTCGAGAGGACTCCTAACTCACTAAGACCTATTCACAAAGGATCTTAAAATGTCTTAGGTGCTGATCCTCCTTAACATGGACAGTTTCACCAACTCAAAAGCATTGCACATACTTAAAAGCACACTTTAATGTAAGCATATTGTTTTTAACATTTGTTTCATAATTCATTAAATTCATGGCAAGTAGGTAGTTTTTTATAATTACATGAAAAAATAATGAAATTAAATATTTAATATTATAGGCATACCTGTTGCCATGCTAGTCTGTTTAAAGGCTGAAATCTCAACCCTCTACTGCGATTGTAATGCATACCACCGCCTCTCGCAGTCGTCCGGGGTCCGCGACACAAGCGGGAATGCTGCATTGATCTGCAACAAATCCTCTCCCATCAGTAATGCGCGGGTTGATCCGAAATGAGCGGATGCCTGAGGTCACCCGCGGATTTTTTGCGGTCCGACTTGCGGGCGGGTTAGTTGAAAACGTTGGTCGGGTGCCGGTTGTTTTGTACATTGACCCGCGCATCATTGTCTCGCATGTCTCACGCTTAGTTTTGCTTGATATATCAGTGCCGAATTTCCCTTTTATTACGTTTCTTTTTTCCAGCACCAACTGGAACAGCAGCAGTATCTGATCCTGCATCCAGTTGGGCTTTTCTTTTCCGGTTTGGCGAGTTCATAATCCACCGTCATTTATTTATTACATTAGGATTTTTCAATATGGGCAACATTTACTTGCTTTAAGTAGTCTATTTAGGCTAATAGGATGTCAATTAATCAAGCAAGTGTTAATGTAATGTCGTTTTTTATTATTAGGCAATTGGCGGTTTTCATTTGGGTATTAGGCTACCTTGATTTAATTTAATTTCATTCACGACTTTTCTTTAATATATGCATTTTGATGGCATTAATATTATTATTTTGTGTAGGACACAGACATATTTCAATGTTGTAATTCCATGATTTGGTGCGTCTGTGTTATGTTACGCATGACAGCTGTCATCTAACAACCAATCACCGTGGTCATTGCGAGGCAGCTCGTGCATGAGAACTGACGTCATCCGTAGCAACGAAGACTCACTCTTAGTTTAGGAGTTATCATTTTTCCTTACTAAAAGTAGGTCTGAAAGGCGTTGTGAATAACTTTTAAGAGAAAACTCTTAGCTAAAATCTTTTAGTGCGATTTAGGAGTACTCTTAGTGGTAAGATAAAATGCTTTGTGAATACGGCCCCAGGACACTTCTTCCACTGGGTTATACATGGGCAGGTGTAAATATATACCATAACTGTTTTAATCATGTTTTAAATCAATGCCAGTAACATCTTTTTCCAAGGCATGTTTATAAATAGTGCTGCCTCACGATTAGTTTGCAGAATAAAGATTTTGTTTACATAATATATGTGTGTGTACTGTGTTTAATAATTATGTATATATACTTGTGGGCAAGCTCAGTCTATACATACACTTAATAACTTTACATTGATTAACCCCATCTTAATTAGAGAAATAATACAGAAATCAAACTCTTCCTCATGCCGGCTGGATCCCGCACCAACAATCCTTCTGAAGCACTGCACCGCTGTCATTTCTGCTCCTATCTCACATCTTGTGAAATGTCTTTTCTCTCTCCCTTTGTTCCAGTTTCACTAAAGAAGCCTGCAGTTACTCCTATTCTTAAAAACAAACAAATCTGGCCCCATTTGAGTTGACTAATTATCCGCCCATTTCCAACTTACCATACGTCTCAAAATTTTTGGAAAAGGTTGTTGCCACTCAACTGGTGACATATCTGTCTCTCAATGATAGTTTTACTTTATTTCAGTCTGGTTTCCTCAACCTCAGCTCAGTTTTTAATACTGTCTGTCATAAACTCTTACTGAAGCACCTCTCAGAGATTGGTATCTCAGGAGCTGCGCTATCCTGGTTTTCCTACTATTGGACAGACAGAACATTTTATATCAACATGCACAATTATAAATCTCCCACTGTCATCTTAAAGCAAGGTGTTCCACAAGGATCAGTTCTCGGCCCATTACTGTTTTTATTTACATTTTGCCGCTCTGACAAATTATTCGCCACCATGGAATATCACTGTTATGCCAACGATATTCAGATATATACCGCTTGTCAACCAGACTCTATTCAACAGACTACATCACTATCCTCATGTATTAATAAATTAAAGACCTGGCTGAACTGCAACTTTCTCAGTTATGAATCTAATTAAGACAGAAATCTTAATTACTGGTCCACCATCTCTAACAAAAAACATAACTAAGACTTTGAAGACCTTGAAACTAAATACATTTTTCCAGCTGCCACTGTCAAAAACTTGGGTATCACCCTTGACTCTTCACTGACCTTCGACTATATTAGTCAACTCTGTAAAACTTTTTCAACTCTGCCGCATTGCCAAGCTCCGTTCCTGTGTTAGCCCAAAAGACGCTGAATCTTTGGTACATGCGTTCACCACATCTCTTCTCGACTACTGTAATGCTCTTTTTTCTGGACTACCAGCACACTCTATCTGACGTTTGCAATATATTCAAAACTCTGCCGCAAGATTGCTAACTTACACTAAACGTTCTGCTCATATCACTCCAATTCTCTTCGACCTCCACTGGCTACCCTTGTCTTCTCGTATTACTTACAATATACTCCTGCTTACCTTTAAGTCACTCAATGGTCTTGCTCCTTCCTATCTCTCTGACTTACTTTCTCCTTATATTCCCCCTCGAACCTTCCGATCTTCTGACTGTGAACTCCTCTGTGAGTCAAGATTTCACCATCTGTGGGTGGTAGGTCTTTCTCAGTTATACAGTAGCCCCTAAGCTAAGGAACTCTCTCCCCCTGTCTCTGAGGACAACAACAACACTGCATGAAATTAAGTCTAAACTCAAAACCCATTTGTTTAATAAATACTATCTGTCATGACATGTTTTTCTTAATCAGTTTCCTTACACTCCATTAGTCTGTTGCATCAGACCTTTGCTTCAGCTGCAGATCTTCCATGCTGTCTTGTTTTGATCCTGCTTGTTTTTTGTTTCTGTTTTATGTCATTTTTGGTTATTGTTTCTGTTTACTACACTTGCAATGTGAAACGCAACCGTGATCGCTTGGACTGGGCAATTGTCCATTGTCCGTTTCTGTATGTATTATTTGTTTGCTCTTTATTGTTATTGTGAAGCATCCTTGAGCTTGGGAAAGGCACTTTGTAAATTAAACATGTTATTATTATTATTATTATTTATTATTATTATTATTATTATTTATTATTATTATTTATTATTATTATTATATAAAAACACACACATACATGTATAATTTTAAGAAAAAAAATATATTTATATAATAAATATTTATATTTATATATAATATAAATTATATATGATTATTCTGCAAATGATTAGTCGCGACAGCACTTTTTATAAAAGATGCTTAACATCTTAATTTATATTAAGATGGTCATAATCATATGACCTAGTCCTGGCTTTAGCTAAGCCTTGTCTGTGAAACCAAGCCAATATGTGTTAATTAACAGGCATGAAACTAATAAGAAAATAAAGGACCAAATGTAGGTGTTTTCAGCAACATCTCTGGTATCCCCAGAATGTGTTGGTAAAGTTTCAGCTTAAATTACACCACAGATCTTTTATTATACGATGTTGAACATTGCCATTTGTGGCTGCAATGAAAAACGTTTTTGTGTGCGTCTCTTTAAATGCAAAGAAAGTTTCTGCTCCCCTCCCCATATGCAAAGTAGGTGTAGAGCGCTTACACATGTGCTTTGGACTACATCAAAACATATGTATCTGGCAGAAGGTTGAACTACGTGCTCATAAGGTGGAGTTTGTGAGCGGTTATGGTTGGAGCGTAATCAATGTGACATCACATTGATAGGGGATCCTCAACAACTTGTTTTTTGTGACTGTTGCGGTTTAAGGAGATTTTGGATGGATTTGTATAATTACTTAATCTTGTGATGTATACACAGAGATCAAATTCATAGCATTTTCCTGTTCTCTTTTGATTAACAAGACATATGTTAAAGTGTGTGAAAGTGTGATATGCTTGTCAAATATGCAACACATACTCAAAACCTGTGACCTCTGCATTTAACTCATCCAAGTGAGCAGTAAACACACACACAGCAATTTGCTCAGGGGTACCAGTTGCAACCTGAGGGCCGCAAAATTCAAATTATTAGCTGATATATCGGTGCATCTCTAATCATACAGCCTATTTAAGCGAGTCAGTCCCAACCCCTACCAGTGACTATTCATCCGGCATCCCTCCTCAAATCTCCTCCTTTATTTTGCTCATTCCTCTCTCTCTCTGTAGTCTTACCATGAGGGGTTTTGAACTTGGGGCTCGAGCCGAGCCTCGGGTTCGAGCTCCCTCTGAGGACAGCAAGCCTTATTTTACCATCATTCAATAGACTGAATGCGCAGGCGAACTTGTGAACTGTTTATTACAGTAATTAGGGATGCTTAACGATTAATCGCGATTAATCGATAGCAGAATAAAAGTTTTTGTTTACATCATATATGTGTGAACTGTGTATAATAACTATGTATATATAAATACACACACATGCATATATAATTATAAGAAAAAAATATATTTATATATTAGGTATTTATATTTATATATAATATAAATTATAAATAAATATACAAATGTATATACACATGTAATAGCAACCCTAACAGTAATAGTAAATTTTTTACATTTTCTGCAGCTGCTGATGGTATTTTGTTTGTCTCTCTCTACATTATGATTTGACAGTTGTCTTTGACAGTACAGTATCTTAACAAGTGCAGACAGAAACTGTTGCTTGTTCATTTCCTGTGATGAGGTGTTAAAGCCCATAGCAGGCCACATGAGTTAACCCAAATGAATTAACCTAATGATTTCACTTTACTCTTTAATGCTTTTTACCATTTTGTGCTTCGCAAATTATAAATAATTATTGGTTCTGGTGTATGAGAACTTTTTTTTTATTATTCCCATTTCTAAATTATTTTTGTTGTTTATTTCTCCATCTGCGCCATGAAAACGCCCCAACACAAACAGATAAAAAAAATAGTGTGATATAGAATTTAAATATAGATGTTATCTGCAGATGTTCACATTCAATAGCTTAGAGACCTTTGCCCCTCCTACTACTTTTTATTGGTATAAAACCCTTGTAGTTTCTTTCTCACTGCCACTCTTTGTTCATGCACATAAGATCTCAACATTATTTATTTAAGTACTCTGAAACTTGTTATTGGAAGAAAAATCACCTGAAGGTCTCAACATCTGAAAAGGTTTGTAACTGTAAATTTTTTTGTTGGTGAATTGATTGTTAGCAGATATGATTTGATATTCACAGTCAATGCTTGCGTTAATATGTTTGCTTATAAAAGTATAAATGTTTTAAATGGCTTTTAAGGCAAAATGTTAAATGCTTCCTTATTCCTCAACTGGAAAGTATAAGAAGCTGCGGTCTGCAGTTTTGTATCGTGCAATGATTTTGGATGTCTGTCTAACACAATGTTGTATTTTTTGTCATGCAGCTTCTTGACTGTATTATATTACTTGATCTCCATTCGTTTTGCCAATCATGATGTTGATCACTGCAGCTCTTATTCTCATTGTCACCAGTAAAGTTGTCCTGGGACAGGTAAAACTGAATTATGAGTCTGTATATTACTGTGCAATCATGATCTGAAATGATTATTTTTCATTGCTGTAGGATAACAGAGTGTCTGTTGAAGGAGAGATACATCCGTTAGATATTGCACCGGACTCAGTTGATGACCGATATGATGGCTGTACATACAAGATGGAAAACTTAGTGAGAACAAAATATCTAATCAAAGAAATCTGTGATTATAAAATATCTTACTTTGGGGAAGCTTGGTTGTATAGTACAGGACAAATCCCTGGACCAGATAAATTGAAAATGCACCATTTAGTTGCGATTTATACGTACAGTATTTCTGAGCTACATAGAAAGTTGAATCAGGATGTCAGGGCTGGTAGACAAAAATACAGAGACAAGATTTACACGTGGTATTCACTTCACTTTTTCTTGACAGAAGCGATACAGATTCTTAAGAAAACACAAAATAAATGCATAACAACTTATCGTGGTACCAAACTTACATTTGATGAGAATGTTCTGAACAAACATATTCGTTTTGGTTCATTTGCGTTTTCCTCTCTTGATCGTAAAATTGCAATGGGATTTGGAACAGAATCTTGTTTTGAAATCAAAACTTGTTATGGTGCTGATGTGTCAAAATACTCCCAGTTTCCTCATGAAAAAGAGGTGCTGATTCCCCCGTATGAAACGTTTGAAGTCACTGCTATCATGAAGAAAGATCAGAAGAAAAGTGCCTGGTGTAAAACTGTGTTCATGTTGAGGAGCTCTGGATTTAGAAGTGACTTAAACTGTGCCATGGTCTCAATTAAGCCTCAGATATATCACAATGCCAGTTTCTATGCCTGATTGGCTCTTACATACATTTCATTCATTCAATTAAATTTTTTTTATTCATTTATTTTTTATATTAAGTGTTGATGTCATTGTAATAACATTTTATAAATCAATCCTGATGTTTTTAAAGCTCAAATCCTTAATGAGCAATAACCTAAACAATCAATGTTCAAAACTGTCTCCTTATCTTCCTCTGATTCACGGTGGTACGTTTATAATAATGATTTATAAATTGAGCTGTTAGGTCCAGTTTTGCGAGAAATGTCAGTTTGACTTTACTCATGTGAAGTTTTAGCTCAAAACGATTTATTATAACATGTTAAAATTGACACTTTGTAGGTGTGAGCAAAAAAATTTTTTTCTCTCTTTCTCTCTGCACTAAATTCAATTCAATTCAATTCAATTCAATTCAATTCAATTCAATTCAATTTTATTTATATAGCGCTTTTCACAATTGTTAATTGTTGCAAAGCAGCTTTACATGAGTAGATGTAGAGGAGAACATTGAAAATCAATACATAGTATAAGAAGTAGAATATAGCGGCTAAGGATAAAAAACCGTGTAAGCGAGCATATTAATAATGTAACGTATACAGTAAAGTGCTAAGTTAAGCCAAAGTTGGCTGACTCTCCCTGGGACTAAAAAACCCCCTAGGAGAAAACCCAATGGGAAAAAATCCTAGAAGGACAAAAAACCCTAGGGAGAGATTAATATTTATATTTATAATATATAGACACGGTAGGGATAGGAAGCGTGTAAGCGGATTAAACTGGTTCAGCCGGTGGCCGTTGGTCGCGCATCGGTTGGGCGTCACGTTGAAGGACAGCCAGTTGATTAGTGGTGCGATGACCTTCACAGCAACAGGAACTGGGTCTGTTTGTCTCATTGTCCTCAGAGTCGAGGACGAGACAGGGAGACAAAAACAGAATTCTATTAGCGTAGGGGCCGTTCGCATGTAATGCAAGTGTCATACATTATAGTGGTTTAATTCAGCTCGGTTCCAGACAGGCTAACTATTGCGGCAAGAGTAAATTACCCGTATGAGGTATGTGAGTGCTTTGTTCTAGACAAAATAACTACTGCGGGAAAAGTACATTTACTGGACATTCTATGTGAATGCTTTGTTAAAGAAGAATGTCTTAAGTTTAGATTTAAATTGATCGACTGTGTCTGATACTCGAACATTATTTGGTAAATCATTCCAGAGCTTAGGGGCTAAGTAGGAAAAGGATCTACCACCTTTAGACACTTTTGATATTCTAGGGATAATTAAGTAACCCGAATTTTGTGATCGCAGTTTACGTGGTGGATTGTATTCTGATAGTAGTTCTTTTATATACGAGGGCGCTAGGCCATTTAAGGCTTTGTAGGTGATTAGTAATATTTTAAATTGTATGCGATATTTAACTGGTAGCCAGTGTAAAGATGCCAGAATTGGACTAATGTGGTCATACTTTTTAGATCGAGTAAGCACTCTTGCAGTGTTGTGGTTGGATAGTGCAGATTAAGGGGCGGTATTATTATAATAAGAGCTCCTTGTGACATCACAAGGAGAGCCACATTTTAGTGACCTAATTTTTCACGTGCTTGCAGAGAATGGTTTACCAAAACTAAGTTACAGGGTTGAATATTGCAGCTTTAAGGACCTGAATAAAATGTTTTGTGTTTTTTTTTTAGATTATATGCTGAATTAAATGCATCTTAAATTAATACATTTGTTGCATATTTTTTTGTTTTATTACATACCCAACTTTGCCATCCTGCTATGAAAACTATAATTTATTTGACTATAATTTATAATAATTTATATTTATAGCCAGCCATGTGGCCATCATTTTCTTTCCCTCAGGAAAATTAATCATGGTTTTATTAGCCTTATTAAGTTTAATTACCATGGTTTTTGGTAGGTTGATTTGTAAATCCATTTGTATAATTAAATAGTCACTTGAACCATGGATATTTGCCTGATCTCACAAATTTCCATGGTATAGTCACAGAATATTTTGCTAATTTATCCGTGTCATTGTCACTGATCTCCGTATTTTTCTGTGTACGTACCAGAGACTTTCTTTTTCTGGTCAGTTTCACGTATTGTTTACTTGATTGTTTTTCCTATTTTCTTACCATTGTCACTTGGGTTTGGGGTTAGAACGACTTTCTGTTACATAAAATGACATCCAAACTCAACTCTTACCCTAATGCCAGAAGACAATGGTTTAAAAATCAGAAAAAAGTTGTATAAACCAATAGTTAAAGTGACATCCTAACTCAAACTCCAAAACCCAAGCGACAATGGTTTAAATATAGTAAAAAACAATCGAGTAACCAATATGAGAAACTGACATTGAAAAGAAAGTCTGTGGTACAGACACGGAAAAATGTGGAAATCCGTGACAATCAATGACAACATAAATTAGCAAAATATTCTTTGACTATACCACAGAAATTTCTGAGATTCGGTTGGTAATTTGTAACTATAAAACCAAAAAGACAGATCAAATGGATTCATTGTGCCCCTGCACATATATTTATAAATAAACATTGAATTAGTTATAAATGTTATATAACCATGTAATCATCAGAAAATGTGTTTGTGTCTCGTTTTTACTATTATATTTAATGTTTTGCAATAATAAACTGCTACAGTATTTAATATTGTGTGGTGTTGCATTTTATTTCTGTATTTTTCTAAGGTTTCATTTCTACGGAAGAGGATTAGGGCCACTGGTGAAAAAATTATTTGAATTCTAACTTTTTTCTCAGAATTCTGACTTTAATCTCAGAATTCTGACTTTAATCTCAGAATTCTGACTTTATTCTCAGAATTCTGAGATTAAAGTCAGAATTCTGAGATTAAAGTCAGAATTCTGAGAATAAAGTCAGAATTCAAATTTTGAGTTTAAAGTCAGAATTCTGAGTTTAAAGTCAGAATTCTGAGTTTAAAGTCAGAATTCTGAGTTTAAAGTCAGAATTCTGACTTTATTCTCAGAATTCTGACTTTATTCTCAGAATTCTGAGATTAATGTCAGAATTCTGAGATTAAAGTCAGAATTCTGAGATTAAAGTCAGAATTCTGAGATTAAAGTCAGAATTCTGAGATTAAAGTCAGAATTCTGAGTTTAAAGTCAGAATTCTGACTTTATTCTCAGAATTCTGACTTTATTCTCAGAATTCTGAGATTAAAGTCAGAATTCTGAGATTAAAGTCAGAATTCTGAAATTAAAGTCTTTTTTTTGAATTCTGACTTTATTCTCAGAATTCTGACTTTAATCTCAGAATTCTGACTTTAATCTCAGAATTCTGACTTTAATCTCAGAATTCTGACTTTAATCTCAGAATTCTGACTTTAATCTCAGAATTCTGACTTTAAACTCAGAATTCTGACTTTAAACTCAGAATTCTGACTTTAATCTCAGAATTTGAATTCTGACTTTTTTCTCAGAATTCTGACTTTAATCTCAGAATTCTGAGAAAAAAGTCAGAATTCAAATTCTGAGATTAAAGTCAGAATTCTGAGTTTAAAGTCAGAATTCTGAGTTTAAAGTCAGAATTCTGAGATTAAAGTCAGAATTCTGAGATTAAAGTCAGAATTCTGAGATTAAAGTCAGAATTCTGAGATTAAAGTCAGAATTCTGAGATTAAAGTCAGAATTCTGAGAATAAAGTCAGAATTCAAAAAAAAATTTCACCAGTGGCCCTAATCCTCTTCCGTACATTTCATTATATATAATGTTGGGTAATTTATTTTACTGCCAAGCATTGTACCTAAAATAAAATAAAAATTTCGGCGCTCCATAAAAATCAGAAACATCTCTGCTGTGATATGAAATCTGAATCTTAACACTGTGGATTGTGTAAGAGTTTGTTCTTGTTGTCGTCTTCTCAGTGTTTTGTATAGGTGTATGTGACAGATCATGTGACACTTCAGAGTCACTGTGTTACCTGTCAGTACAGATCCTACAGTATCTGATGTGAGTTCAGGTTTTGGTTTTGATCCTGCAAGATAATAAAATACATTCAGATCCTGAAGAAACTTCTCTTTGAGTCTTTATTACATTCATTACTGACCTTTAACAGAGAGAGTCACATGATCACTGTACTGTGAGGATGAGGGACGTCCATCTCTCTCTCTCCTCTACACCAGAACTCATCCTGATCTGATGGTGACCTGATGCTCAAGATGTTTTCCTCAAAAACTAAAGTCCCAGTTGTGTCTTCATACCACTGATATCTCCAGTAACTTTACTGAAAAATCAATCAAAATGAATCACCTTTAGTTCGTTTGAAGTCAATGTTTGAAATGGAGTATGTATTAAACAAAGCAAAAAACTTGGAGATGTTGTTACTGCAGAAGTAAAATAACAATACATCAATTATAAATTTAAATCAAATGTCTATTGATTGTACAGGAAGCTGATCTCAAGACTGATGTGCACATTTCAGCCACTAATTCAGTCCTGTCTGCGTGTATCCTCTTTCTATCTTTACCATTTACATGAGGATGTGGCGGCAGTATGATGGTACTTGCACATCTGTATTATAGGAATAAATTAAAAGGTTATTGTTTGGCCAGATTGCTGTCTGGATGTTTTCTGTATCGCCCATCATCACTGCATGAATGCTGCTGTCATTTGCACTGATTTCAGAACAGCCATCAGTATGAATGGTACATTACGGATGCAACTGGAAAATTGTGCTTTATTCCTTTTGAAAATCACCCAGGAAATTGTTTTGGTAAAATTAGTTCCCAAACTAATCGGTGCTTTAGTCATTTCTTTGTCTGAAATTTATTTTTTTTATCATTTGTGACCCTGGACCACAAAACCATAAGTCATAAGTAACAAGGGTACAGTATATACACTGTATAGGTCCAAATATAGATTTTTCTTTAATGCCAAAAATCATTAGGATATTACATAAAGATCATGTTTTGTAAATATATCAAAACTTAATTTTTTTGTGAATGGATGCAGTTGCTTAACTTTAAGGGCGATTTTCTCAATATTTAGATTTTTTATACTGTATACTAACAAACCATACATCAATAGAAAGCCTATTTATTCAGCTTTCAGATAATGTATAAATCTCAATTTAGAAAAAAATGACCTTTGGATGTTCAAGGTTCTTTATGAAACCATACAGTCAGACATAAAATATAAAAAAAAAAATTAGGGGAAAGCATTTCTAAATGCATTGTGTTATCACGAGGGCAGGTTGGGCTGAGGGATGCTGTCAACACCACACCATCACAGCTGACATTACAGCATCACGGGGCGGAGATTCAGAGGATTTTGTGAAGTATTTATCGATCTGTTTGAGCTTTGGCCAACACACGGCTGTCCTTCCCTAGAGAACAACTTTAATCTCTCGAAATGTGCTGATATAAACCAGGTTAGGGACTGAACTCTTAAAGGTAAGTACTCTTTATGTGTTTTTAATCTTTGTTTACTGGATAACTAAAAGTAAATGTTATTGGGATCACTATAGATGAGCTATTTGCAGAACGCTGATTGTCAAAATGCAGCTTTTGGCCATATTATCTATCTATCTATCTATCTATCTATCTATCTATCTATCTATCTATCTATCTATCTATCTATCTATCTATCTATCTATCTATCTATCTATCTATCTATCTATCTATTTCTACTTTTGAACAATATTATAGAAATGCATTAGCTATGCTCGGTGTGTTCTTGCTTTTATGTAATTTCTAAATTTATATCTAAAACCTTTTGCCCAAATTCTCTTAAATTTTGTGGCATTGATTTCAATATTTACATTTAAAAAGTCCAATTGCATCTGATAGTCTGATATAACTGATTTAGCTGGCAGTCACAGAATAGCAGACAACATTGTATTGATCTTTTCAGATCAAAAGAGGAAACCAAATAGTATGTGTAACATATTTCCATTTTCCTATACAGTTTTTATTTTATTTTATGTTAAACAAACAAAAAGTTTGTTATATTTTAAAATGTTATTTAAGGCTGAATGGCTATGAATAATCTGTTTACTGTAAGCGCAGTGTACTGTAATGTGCAGTGCTTTGAAAAAAACAATTTTGTGATGTCAAGCTGTCAAGTGTTACATCACTCGTCATATTCATGTCATTCAAAAGAAAATGGCTCCACCCACACATAAAATATCTTGATAGTTAAACCTTTTAAACCCTTAAAAGTCAAAAATAAAAATTAACATTTTACAGCCAACAGATTTTCATGCCGATATACATTAAGTTTGTGATTTGAGATTCTTGTTTTGTAATATATTTATTTTTGTCCATTTGTGATTCCCACAGCCCTGCTTTGAAGATAAGATCCGATGATTTGGTGAAAGATGATAAGATCAAATTAGCCTTCACGTGACTTGCCCTTACTCTGGAAACGTATTTTTGTTTGCTTGTTGGTCCACGTAAGAGTTCAAAAGTGTTTCTCCAACGCGTCCTCCAAAAACTCAGACTGTTTTCCAAAGCAGACGAGGTTCAGCCAGCTCATGCCGAAGTTATGGGAAGCGTGAGAGCGCACCGCTACAGCATAGTTTCATCAGAAGAAGGCGGTATGAAGCTGTCGCCCATCGCCATCCAAAATGGCTTCGGCAATGGAAACGCAGGCGGGAAAGTGCCCACGCAGAATCAAACGCAAAGCCGCTTTGTAAACAAAGACGGCCGCTGCAACGTACAGTTCATCAACATGAGCGAGAAAGGTCAGCGGTACCTGGCTGACATCTTTACGACGTGTGTTGACATTCGCTGGCGTTGGATGATGGTCATCTTCTGCCTCTCTTTCGTGCTGTCCTGGCTTCTTTTCGGAGTCATATTTTGGCTAGTCGCACTTTGGTCGGGCGATTCGGAAAATCAAGAGCAGATATGCATTTCAAACGTAGACAGTTTTACGGCCGCATTCCTGTTTTCTGTGGAGACGCAAACGACTATTGGTTACGGTTATCGCTACGTGACGGAGGAGTGTCCCTTTGCTGTCTTCGTGGTGGTCTTCCAGAGCATTTTTGGATGCATCATTGATGCTTTCATCATTGGTGCGGTCATGGCCAAGATGGCCAAGCCCAAAAAAAGAAATGAAACCCTCGTGTTTAGTTATTACGCCACAATAGCCATGAGAGACGGCAAACTGTGTCTGATGTGGAGAGTCGGGAACCTACGAAAGAGTCACCTGGTGGAGGCTCACGTTCGAGCCCAGCTTCTCAAATCTCGCACCACTGCTGAGGGAGAGTTTATCCCACTGGATCAAATAGACATTGATGTTGGGTTTGACACTGGTATTGACCGGATATTTTTAGTGTCCCCTATTACCATTGTCCATGAGATCGACGAGGACAGTCCATTTTATGATATGAGCAAACAGGAACTGGAAAATTCTGAGCTGGAAATAGTTGTGATTTTGGAGGGCATGGTGGAGGCCACCGCCATGACCACTCAATGTCGCAGCTCATATGTGACGAGCGAAATCCTGTGGGGCCATCGGTTCGAGACGGTCCTTTTTGAAGAGAAAAACCTTTACAAGGTGGACTACTCGAGGTTTGAGAACACCTACGAGGTTCCCAGCACTCCACAGTGCAGTGCCAGAGACTTGGCCGAAAAGAAGCTCATGAGGTCCAGTTCAAACTCTTTCTGTTATGAGAATGAAGTAGCCTTCATGGATAAAGAGGATACGGAGGATGATGACGATGAAGACGAGAAACAGAGTGGGATTGCAAGGGACAGTGTGGCCATGAAGGGATCCAATGTTGATGTGGCCACAGTTTCTAGTCAGGATACATTACCTCTACAGCTCATACCTTTTATACAGCAACCTGAAATGTGACAGGCAGATTTCAAAGATAAGTGAATGAAAGGATGATTTATATATATAATAATGATGACGATGATAATGAAGAGTTTGGTCTACATCATGCATGAAATTGAAAATGCTGGGACAAGGCTTTAGACCAAAACATTGTCGTTGGTTTTGAGGAGAACCCTAATGATAGTGTAGCTGCACGTAAAGGTTGGGTTACAAAAAACTTCTCTGATACTATAAAACGGGAGTAACATACATTTTATATACTATAATATCTGTTCCAACTCCTAGGTTGCTGTCTGCTGGATACTTTGGCAGGTGTATATTCTAAGACAGCATTCTTATTACAATGGCCCCTATAAACTGAGCAATTCGGATTAGTTAAAGGGGACCTATCATAAAAATCGGACTTTTCCATGTTTAAGTGCTATAATTGGGTCCCCAGTGCTTCTATTGACCTAGACAATGTGAAAAGAGCAATACAGTAACTTAGTTTTGGTAAAGCATGTGAAAAAATAGGTAATTGAAATTTGGCTCCCCTTGTGATGTCAGAAAAGGATAATACCGCCCCTTAATCTGCACCCACGGCACTGCCATTAAGTGCAGAGATCAGCTCATTTGCATGTTAAAGGACACACCCAAAACTGGCACATTTTTACTCACAGCTACAAAGTGTCAATTTTACCATGCTTTAATAAATTATCTATACTGCATTTTGAGCTAAAACTTCTCATATGTATTCTGGGGACCCCAAATATTTATTTTACATTTTAAAAAAAGTCTTTGTGAAATGTTAAAATTTGTTTTTTGGAGGCTGTTATGACAATGAGATTGAACTGCAAATATTTTGTGTTATCTTATATCAACTATTAAATTAAATTAAATTAAATTAAATTAAATTAAATTAAATTAAATTAAATTAAATTAAATTAAATTAAATTAAATTAAATTAAATTAAATTAAATTAAATTAAATTAAAGTATTTAAAAAACAATAAGGATGTATTTGTTAACATTAGTTAATAGAATAGCTATGAATTAATAATGTACAACACAGTTTTTCAGCTTTTATTTAATTTCGTTAATGTTATTAATGTCTTCACAATTGTTCATGTCGCATTAACTCATTTACAACTTTAAATTGAAAATATAAATTTTTCAAATACTGAAATTTACACGAACTAAGATGAATAAATGCTGTAGAAGTATTTTTCATTGTTTAGTTTATTGTATGTAAGCTAATGCATTAACTAATGTTACCAAAACCAACCTTATTAGAAGAAAGTGTTACCTAAAACTCTGTAAGTACTTAATATAAACATAAATATTACCATAACCTCCATATTTTTCATACACTTTAAAAAATGCTGTGTTTTTATCCCATGTTGGTTCAAAAAAGGCCGGACCCAACCCATTGGGTTATTCTATGGGTTGTTCTAACGCATCATTGAGCCAAATATAAACATTTCCTGGGTCAATTGATCCCAGGGGTTTGAGTTTGTCCTGTTCTGATTTATCATTGGCTTAAAAAATAACCCAGCATTGTTTAAAGAGTGTGTGGTTGTTGATTAAAGCAAAGAAGTTTTTTCAATAATGGCATTAATTCATTTATATATTGTGAAAAACTGTTGACATACTGTTTAAAGAAACTTAGTTCTAAATCTGTTTATGAGCTGGTCTCCTTTGAACTGGTCGAACAGCTGTGACACCTTTAGGGCACTTCATGGTGAAGATTTACTGAAAATCATTATGAGACTAGTTACTACTAGTTAGAGGAACTGCAAAAATGAATCTAAAATGTTTAACTATGTAAATCTCTAGCAGTTTGTTTGCGTTTTGTTACATTATGCAATGAAATTTGTGTATTATAAAGTGTGGATATTCAGGCCACATACATTTACACATATACATATAACTAGCTTGATTATTGTGTGTTATGATATCAGAATTGGAGATTGGACCTACATCTCTGCTAGATATGTTGTTTTGTAGCAAACAGAATGCTCATCTATTCATGTAATGCACTTTTTATACAAGCCCCAGAAAATATAATTATCTCAGGGTTAGAATCAAATCTGACATTCATAAAACAAGTCAAAGATGGTGATCTATACATCATAACTACTCTTTGAATATGTTGAAGGGTTAGCTTACTCTAAAAATGAAAATTTTGTCAATATTGTCTCATTCTTGTGTTGTTCAAACCCTCAAACTTTCTTCTGTTTTATTGATCTTTTAGTACTGTTAAAGTGTTGTATACTGTTTATAATGGGAGTGGATTGTAGGGACAGAGAGGGTTTGAATGACACAAAGCTGAGTAAATCATTATTTTTGGGGGGGTGAACTAACCCTTTAAGAATGGCATAACAGACAGTGTGTGTATTTTTATGAGCTTAATTTGCTGCTATTAAAAGAATATATAAGAAAATACAAAAGAATGGATAAGATTTATATATTTGATAGTAAAGGTATTTTGTTTAATTGTATCATATGTGTTACAATGCAGGCAAGAAAGTCTTTAATGGTGGCCGGTTTTTAAAACTAAAAACAGTAGAGCACAATTATTTTCTTGGTTTCTTTAATAGAAGTCTGTAAGTTATTGTCAATAATCTTTATTTTTTTGAAACACAAAACAGTATTCTGTAATGTTTGTGCAAAAGCAGCCTGTTCAAGACCTCTATAAAAGGTTAAACGTGTAATGACAGAATTTGTTTTTGTATAAAGTGTTTTGTTTATTTTAATTTCCAATAAAATGGAACTTTATGGAAATAATCAGTCACTAATCTTAATAAAAATATTACATGCAGTGTAAGAAATCATTATGCATTTAAATACATACACAAAAAAAATGTTGGGTTGTTTTTAACCCAGGGCTGGGTAACTGTAGGACACAGGGGCGTCGCACCCGTGGGGGATGTGGGTGTTTTAACACCCACACTTTTCCCGTTGAGAGGGTTCAACACCCACACTTTTTATGCAGTTTTGCAAGAACGTCTTATTAAAGTCGCTCCTCCGTTTCTCTGGCCGCTCTCTGTCTGCTGCGCTGCGCTGCATTCTCTCCCCCTCCCCTCTCAAACATGACGCCGGCTTTGAGTGTTACCGGCTGATGATTGGCTGTTCTGTCTTAAGTCCCGCCTCTCTTGGTGGGTTAGATTGATCGGTCAGCTCGCGCTGAGGAGGCGGGAACTTATGTATTTACATCTCCCTTCTTCAGGTAGGCTACTTTGAATGAGTGTTTAAAAAACTTTATTAAACACTTTAATCAACTCTATGCTTTTGAGGTTTTTGAATAAGCTTGATATGTGCTTGGGACTAATGCTAATTGGGTTATTGTTCAGCAGCTGGCTAAATTCGGTCATGTGTAGACAATGTGGCATGCAATGTATAACCTGTGATGAAGAAGGCAGGGAATTGACGGGGATGAGGGACAAATTGCAATCGATCTGATATTTTGAGCATTGTTTGTTGATTAGCTGAATACTTTGTTAATACTACCTGTTGTGTATGATTGTACTTGTTAAGGAGAAAAAAATGAGAAATGATGACATAGTTCTTCAACAGGTAACTTATGCAAACAATGAAAGAAAAGTGTAGGCTATATTATTTTAATGTAAAACTGTAAATTGTTACATCATTTAGACCACCAGAGAAAAAGCTTTTCAGGGCACAAGTAGCAAAATTTAGCAGTCACAGTCCTGTCAGACCCATGTCACTATCGAGCTTACCATTATCTTTTTGTCACGCAGTATCAATAAGATACAGAAAAGAAAGAGGCAGGAGAAGATGGACACCTTTTTCAAGAGAAATCCTGTAAGTGAAGTTGAAAGCTGGTCGTTGATAAATGTTGACATTAAACAACAGTAGCCTATTACCATTATATATTTTTGCATTAATTTAATATATTACTTTTCAAGTTTCAATAAGGTTTGCTAGTACCACAGCCTTATTCCTTTATCACCTTGTTTAGGAGATGAGGTTGCTGGAGGCATCAGTTTAAAGAGAGAGAGAGACACAGAAAGTTTCACAGGTGTGCAATGAAAAATGAATGTTACAGTTTGTGAAAGAGGTCTATGAAGGAAGAGAGGGTGTGTTTGTGTCATGGGTGGTGCTTAATTCCATCCCAGGTGCGTGTTTCTGGTGCGTTTATATCAAATTTTAAATTATATATATCCATCCCCCACACTTTTAAAAAGCTTGCTACGCCCCTGGTAGGACAGAACACATTTCTGGGTTAAAAGGACCCAAATAATGGGTTGTTTAACCCAACTGCTGAGTTGTTTCAATATGGTTGATTAACAATAACCTAGCAGTTGGGTAAAAACAACCCATTATTTGGGTCATTTTAACCCAGAAATGTGTTCTGTCCAATAGTTACCCAGCCCTGGGTTAAAAACAACCCAACATTTTTTAGAGTTAAAACAAAATGTATCTGTAAAGCTGTCCATCTGTTACAAAAAAAGAGATTTTTGTATTTTTGCTTTAAAGATGAGTTTATAACAATTGAAATTTAATTACATGGCAAATTATGTAATCCTAATAGCATTACAGAATAACATCATGTACTGTGAGTTTGCCTGTTGACATGGAGCCACTGACAGATAAGACATTCATTAATTTTGGACTAACTGGTTAATTGTCATTATGATTATCCATACGGTTGACTGGCTTGACTAATTTGAATCCCTGGACCCAGTTTGTGTGAAACAGGAGATCGATGGTAGACTAGAGGCAATGAAAGGATTTGATTTCGCTCTGCTGAATCTCTAATTTCTCCCTAAGGGATTTTTCCACATTATTCAGAGTTCAAATTAATCCTTAAAAATGCAGCCAGTTAAGAAAAATTGGTTATGGTTTTTTCATTGTTCACACCGACAAAACCTTTTAAGGTAACATATGTGACCCTGGACCTAAGTAGCATGGGTACATTTGCAGGAAAAGCAAAAAAAGTTGGGTCAAAATAATAGATTTTTTATGCCAAAAATCATTACGCTGTAAAGCCTGACAAGTTCAGAGTACTTAAAGGTGCAGTGTGTAATTTTTAGAAGGATCTCTTGACAGAAATGCAAAATAATATACAAAACTATATTATCAGTGGTGTATAAAGACCTTTCATAATGAACCGTTATGTGTTTATTACCTTAGAATGAGACGTCTTTATCTACATATACCGAGGGTCCCCTTACATGGAAGTCGCCATTTTGTGCCACCATGTTTCTACAGAAACCCTTAATGGACAAACTTTTTTTTAACTAAGTTGTCTCCGATGACATGTTTGTCCGGTGGCGGCTACCTTAGCTTCTCTATGTGATTAAAAAACGAGGGGTAAGCAGAGGACTGAGCCATTGGTTGCAATTCAGCAGCACCTCACCACTAGATGCCGCTAAAATGTACACACTGCACCTTTAAACATTTTGTGGACATACCTCAAAACCTCAATTTAATAAATTCATACTTAAACGTTTAAATTTCATTCGATTAAATATTTAAGTAAAAAAAAGTAAAACAAAATTATTTGACCTTTATGACTGGTTTTGTGGTCTATGCGGTCACAAATAGGCATTTTCAGTTTTGTAGTGTATGTAAAAAATGTTTATCAAACACGGTTTTTAACACTGTAAATTTGTATAGAATAGAATCATCATGCAAAATGACTTTTTATATCAGAAACCAGTTAATTTATGCATTTGTCAAATCAGACTGCTTGACTTGAAAGCTATCTGTGCAGAAATAATGACAATGGTCACAGACACAGACTGATAGAAAAGTCACCCTCACCTTTAAAACAATATTTCAAAGCCTTCATAATCCAAATACAAGAGTTAAGATGAAGCAGCTGTTGCATTTGGTGTGATTAAAGGTGCAGATTGAGTTCAGATATAGATTTAATCTATGATCACATTTCTGATGAATGAAATCTGTTTGTGAGAATCAGATTATCCCTCTTCCATGCCCTACAGGGCAAATAATGACACACATTTTTACGGCTTTAATGGAAGACAAAAACAATGAACAATGGTTACATAATGTTTGGAATAATGACCTCTATACGGTTCTTCTACCATATTGCTTTCTTTTTTTCTTTCTTTCTTTCTTTTTTCTTTTTCTTCTTAACTGTCAGTTGATCCAAAGTGCTGTACAATGCAGACAATAAAAACATAACTCAAATCATATTTTTAACAGTACAGTAGGGAGGGCACAGCTCTAACAGACATTAAATCACTATATCTGACGTATGCAATATGTACACTGCCCACAGTAAGCCTATAATAGCCAGATTTGCTTGAATTTGCACTTGAGTTGAGTATTGAATGTATCAAAAAAACCAAATCAATGGCACATGATAGTACCCTTTAGGTCCTCATTTGAATTTGGTACCCAAATGTACCTTGTAGATACTAATACATACTGTACCTCTGAGGTACTATTATGAACTCTTTAGGGACAAAGGTGAACGTTTTGAAATGGTAAAGCCCCAGTGACAGCTGGGGAACATATTTACATTTTTTTATGACAGTGCAATGTTATTTGGTCCAACAAAACGTAAATTGAATCGCCTGTAAAAACACCAGGGCTTGGTGAATTATTTGCAATGCATACACAATCAGAAAAATTGTCCAAAAAAGTCCCAAGCTGTCACTGGGGCAGTATCTATTAAAAAGGTATGTATAAATTTGGTACCAGTATGTACCTTTGATGTACTAATTTGCACTTTTGTTACCAATATACACCTGTGAGGTCATTTGAAATGTTGAGGTGCAAATGTGTACTTTTTGAAAGGGTACCACCCCAGAGGAGACATATAGGGACCATTTTTTGACCATTTGACCAATATATATTATAATAAATATATATATATATATGTATTATAAATAGACTCAGTAATCTTTGAATTCAGGATTTTATTTAAATGTTACAATTATTGCAGTACAGCATATAAATAAACCATTACATTGAAAACAAAGATAATGTGTGTAAATGCATCAATTATATAGTACAGCTGAAAGTAATCTCACTGTGTGTAAGAGCAAATAAAAAATTAAACAATAGTGAATTCAATTATATCATGCAACATTTAAGATTCACCCAAATTTAAGGACATTAAAGAACTGAAGAAAAAAATCAACAATAAAACCTGATGCTGAGTCAAATTTCGATTTGCAATCTTAAAATTATGGCACCTTCATTTGTAAGTACTGAAAAGCATACTTATTTTTTTGCTACTATGAGGCTGTGGTAGAGGGGTTTGACGATAATATGCAAGTAAAGCGAGCTGTCTATGAGGTACTCGGATGTCCTGCGCTGCAGGTCAGCATCTAACAGAAAGTCGCCCACCTCCTCTGTGCTCTGGTGAAAGTTGTAGACGTGACGTACAACAACCTTCCCCTGCTTCCGGGTTGATACGATAACAGTTTTTTGAAAGGTAACACCGGCAAAGTCTGGACTCGAGGTGGCAGGTGTGATGATGATGCGTGGACGCCCACCATCTGTACGAGTGGGCTGCATGGAGCCGTGCTCAGGGTACGAGGATCTCACGCTAAGTGGAAGCCATCGGGGGGAGAACAGGGCGTTCCACGTCACACGCTTGTTGGCGTCGTGGCCGCTAGGTCCAAGCTGAGTCGGAAAACTAAAACTACGGTCGTCTCTTGTAGGGTTGTTGATCACCCACGGTGAACCCCAGGCGGGTGACAGGTAGTTGCGTGGCGTGAAGAGGCTGCAGTTGACGTCGAAGTACTTTGCCAGTTGTACGGGTGAGGATGCGTGGAACTGGAAGGCGAGGAAGAGCAGATCCCGAACCGATTCGTAATATTTCCCCATCAGCGATGACTTCTTCTGCAGGTGGAACAAATGCTGGGGTGAGATCATGGCATAGCGTATCGCCTTCAGTGCGTTCTCAGCTGTTGTGGTTGAACGCTGGTTCTGGTTGATCCAAGTTTCCAGAGCTTCGTACAGCTCCAGTTCGCTCTGCAGAACCAGGTCCGAACGCTGCAGCAAATTGAGCAACAGTTCCTCGCCGACAGAACTCCATTCGGCGCTGTGAAGAACCGATGAAAGATTCCAGGACAGATATTGCAGACAGCTGTTTTGCAGAGCAACATCTCCGATCTGCATTGCATATTGATACCAACCAACCACATGACCTGTCGGGGAATCACTTGACAGATGGTGGGTCATGTATTGGGTGAGGCCTTGTTGCAGGTCCCATACGTGATACTTGCTGGCAAGCTTGTGCAAAGCGATGGCCTGGTTCAGACGCACAGTGATGTCCCCACAGTATAAATACCTGTACAAAGAAACATTAACTATAAATAACCAATATTATAGTTTCTCTGCACACTGTAAAAAAAATGTAGCATGAAGTTAAAACAATTTGGTTTTGCAAGTTAATATACCCTACTATTTTAAAAAGACACTCCACTTTTTTTGAAAATATACTAATTTTTCCCTAGAACTCCCCTAAAGTTCTAGAGTAAAAACATTAGATTTTTACTATTTTGGAATCCATTCAGCTGATCCCCGGGTTGGGCGCTAGCACTTTTAGCATTGCTTAGCACAATCCATTGAATCTGATAAGACCATTAGCATCGCGCTAAAAAATAACCAAAGAGTTTGGATATTTTTCCCATTTAAAACTTGACTCTTCTGTAGTCACTGTACTAAGACCGACAGAAAATTAAAAGTTGTGATTTTCTAGGCAGATATGGTTAGGAACTAAACTCTCATTCTGGCGTAATAATCAAGGACTTTGCTGCTGTAACATGGCTGCAGAGGGCGTAGTGATATTACGTAGTGCCTTAAAATAGTCCCCTGCCATCGAAAGTTACTAAGGGGACTCTTTTCAGCTGCTGCATGTCATTGCGCCTCCTGCAGCCATGTTACAGCAGCAAAGTCCTTGATTAAAACACCAGAATGAGAGTATAGTTCCTAACCATATCTGCCTAGAAAATCACAACTTTTAATTTTCAAACGGTCTTAGTACACAATGTAACTAAAGATAAGTCAAGTTTTAAATCCAAACTCTTTGGTTATTTTTTAGCACTATGCTAAATGGTCTAATCAGATTCAATGGATTACGCTAAGCTATGCTAAAAGTGCTAGCGCCAAACCCGGATATCAGCTGAATGGATTCCAAAAAAGTAAAAATCGAATGTTTAACTCTAGGGGAGCTGGAAAATGAGCATTTTTTTTAAAAAAGGGTCCCTTTAAGTTTTGACTTGTGATAAGGTGAAATAACTTATAAAAACATTTAAAATTGTATAACTAAATTTGTTATGTTTTCTTTTTGGGCCATTTTTGCCAGACAGTATTTGAGGAGACGACAGGAAGGTATAGGGTGAAGAAAGGGGTATTGGATCGGCAAAGGACCGTTCGGGATTCGAACTCGGGTTGCCGGAAGTGTGTATTCACCATATGTCGGAGCACTGTCCACAACACCATCGGCTCCAACTTAATTTGTTAAGTTAAAGTAACATAAAAATATATGTTGATTTGACATTATTTTTGTACAGTGTGGGTCTCTAACAAGGTTGCCAAGTCTACTTTTTGGCCATTTTGACATGGGCTGTTTTTCATGTATGCGGGTTGAAGCGACCCCAATAATGTGATAATTAGCCCCAAGAATGGGAATTTTAGCAGATAAAACTAAACAAATTTTATTCCCAGAACGCAATTTTTGATCGATGAGTATGAAGACAACTTGTATCGCTCACCTTATGAACTTATCAAATACAGCTGCACACTCTGCTGTCTCTCTGAGCACCAGTACGCTTGAGTTACGAGTCTGAAGCAGCTCATCGAACACATCACTCTGGAGACTCAACACCAGCGTGTGGACCTGGATGACTTTAACTTCATCCGTGTTCAGGGTTTGAACATGCAAGGTCACGTCGCTGCCATTCCCGTGGTTCAGCAGGGCCTCCATGCGCTGCACCAGCGCCATTGAATGGTTGATGGTTGCAGCACTGATCTCCAAAGTGGCCTCATGCTTTAATGCAGCTGAAGGACAGAAATGCAAAATACAGTAATGCAATATACAATATAAAAAATGAAGATGTATAAATATATCTCATTTTACAAAAATATTGTCACAATCAGAGGCGTCATGCCCATTCAAACTGAGGGGGCAGTTGCCCCCTTGGTTTTTTGAGGCTCAAAATCAAAGAAGCGCCCATTAATCTGTTATTTGTCTTTTAATCTGTTTACTATGCACAATATTATTAATTCTGTGCAACATCCTTGTCACTTTTCGGAGATTTTCGCCGTTTTTATAGTGTTTTGATCGTGTTACATTACTTCTGGCGGCAGGCGCTGCATACAGCGTAGTTGCTGACGTCATCAACGTCAGAGCGCGCTCACAAGCTCTTTTTGCTGTTGCTGCTGCATTTTGCTATCCGAGGAATTAAAACGTGCAAGACACGCTCACAACATTTCCAAACCCCAGTACGGTAATGTGCAGTAAAATGTGACCGTCTCAACGTTATATTAGTAGAGATTTCTAGATTCATCTTCTTGGTACAACGCCAAAGTTCGCCAGAGTTCACGGGGGCGCGGAATCACACATGCTCACATATGAGGTAAAGTTGAATGCAAAAATCCGTTCCTCTAATAATTTTTATCTGAACATTTTTTGAATCATTATTGAACATTAAACTCAATCACGTGGCTATAGCTTATGTCATTTTCGTTGTTTATAAACTTTATGGATTTAAAATTACATTAATTGTATAGGATTGTGCAGTTGTTGTGCAAAATGCATTGACACAATTAAACAAGTCATTAAACAAAACGTTAATAAAAAAACATGCCGTTCCAGATGTAAATATGATGCCAATATGTCATTATTCCGATTGAATAGTATTTGATATGAAATTTAGTCAACACTTTTATTTCGGAGGTTTTTGTCATGAAGGCAGGAAGGCTCAAAATAGTGCCACGGAAAAGACTGAAAGCTCTATAATATTGATTGAACGAATTGCTTCGAAAATTGATTCAGTTTTTCAAAGCAGTTCCAAACAACCCACACGCTGGCGACCCCTGCTGGTGAAAAGAGTGTAAAAGCAGAATAATAGCAAGATTTTTATTAAAATATGTTTCAAAAATATTTAACTTAATTAAGACATAGTTAAAAGTGTATTATGTGTTTTTAGTTTTATTTGGGGCAAACAAATCATTAAAACTAACTACCCTTTTAATTATGCACATTTTTGTCATTAAATCTGTTTATAAACAAAAAGTAGACAAAATGGTAGTGTTATTAGTCAGTTCGGATAAATGTTTTATGAACTTGTGACCTTTTATGAAGCCTCGTTTGCTAAAATCACGTGACTTGGGCCAGTTTGAAACACGCTCCGAACCACTGATTCAAAACAAAAGATTCATAAATGTTTTGAAGCCTGGAAAAAAAACGACCATCACTATGTATGCACACATTTTTGTAAGCTGTGCACACTGTGCCCCCTTAAAAAAAATTGGTGCATGACGCCCCTGGTCACAATGTTATTCAAAAACCTTTTGTGTCTAAATGGTTCTATAAAAAACCTATGGCATCGCTGTGAGAACCTTGTAAGCACCTTTATTTTAAAGAGTGTCCATCACAAGTGCACACTTCAGGGTTCCCACACTTTAGTTAACTTCAAATTCAAGGACCTTTCAAGGACTTTCCAGGTCCAATACTCTCAAATTCAAGGACTACATGTGGGGACACATTTCAAGAGAGAGCAAGGTTACATCGTGTTACCTTTTAAGATACATTGTTACAGTTCACTTCTGAGGGAACTTGCGCTGAGTCACTGCGGTGACACTTTTGGGACGCCTCCAGAGGTAAGTGCAACTTAATGTGTATATCAAATTCAATCAATTATGAGGCTTAACGACAAAGACAGGGTGACGCGAGAGCCAGGAAGTATATCGCTATCTGAAATTGCCAAAAACAGCATTACAGGGACACAAGAAATATGGCAAGGGAGACGCAGCGTCTCGTTCCCTTCTCAAGGAACAACAGTTACATACGTAACCCGAGACGTTTTCATGTGTCAAACACAACTATGCAAAAAAGCATTTTGGTATGAATTAACATTTGCATACAGAAGATATAAGCATTTAAAGCGAACCACTTAGCACGTGCGCTTAAAAAGTCTAGAATTTGTATTATATTATCCTACACTACACAGGGAATAATATTTAATTTTTTCTCCAAAAACTTCTTGCATAAAATAGATTCAAGCACCTGTATCTATGTATGTATATTTTCAAAAACGTTGAAATTTTTCCCCCAGATTCATAAACTTTCAAGGATTTCAATGAACCGTGGGAACCCTGACACTTAGTGATGCAGAAATAATTTTACACATTCAAATAAAAAATTGGACTTAAACAGTAGTATTAGAAGAGCTTCAAGGGAAAGTTGAAAATTTTGTCATCATTTACTCCCCCTCATGTTGTTCTACACCTGTATGAGTTTCTTCAGTCTGTTAAACACAAAAGATCTTGACAACCACATAGCTTACGATCAAAAGCGTCATCATGCCAATCATGCCCAACTGGATTTCTGAGCCAAATGGATTTTCTATGCAACATCGAAATCAATGAAGCATCTTCAAATCTGTTGTTTTATAGGGGAAAAATATGAGCAGTTCTTCACTTCACTATGATTTTTTGTTGTTTTAATCACACGCTTTATTCTGAACGCAATAAATTATTAATGAACATAAAAAATCAGACACAACAGAACACAACTGGTGCCATCATTGTGCATGCTCACGGACACGTTGCTCCTGGTGCTGCATTTTGTTATCTGATAAATTAAAAAAACGCCATCACAAATTCTCGCAACACTTTCAAAATGCATCAGTTACCACAATGTTTACCCTACATGTGTTCAAAATGATGGTTCATAATGTTTTTATCTAGATTCACCCCCAGAGGTATGGAAGGTATTTTTGGACTTTTTTAAATTAATTAATTAAATTATAAAATAATTAATTAAATTATAAAATAACAAATAAAATCGCAAAATATGTCCCAATTTTGAAAATGAAATACTAAAATAAAAATTAAAACATCATATTAAATTATTTCATTTTCATTTTTAACGTGATGAAGCATCATTCCAGCCAAATTAAAAAATAAAATTAAATTGATGATTTGACATTTCATTTTCAAAATAATCTTGAGTCAAGACTGACAATATTAAAATAAAAGGCAAGCTTGAAAAGGAATCTGTAAATACATTTTTAAAAGGGTTTTTATTCATGCCCAAGAAATAATAGGGACAAAATTAAAATGTAAAGTTCAGTTTTAATTTTATGTTCTCTTTAAACTATTTGTTTTCGTTTTCTTTTTCGTTTTCATATTCAACCTGTATGCAAATTCAATGTTAATTAATGGGTTGGGTTTACTTGCTCAAAAAAGGGGATTGGCTGAAGCAGCGTTGCCAACTCAGCGACTGTGTTGCTAAAATAGCGACTTTATTGCTACATTTAGCGACTTTTAGGCCCATTTAGACAAATTTAGCGAATGTTTGGATTAATCTTAGCTTCAAATCTGTACAGATAGGCTACTGTGTCGCTTGTACTGGCCCACGAGTGCCGGGTGTCGCTGTCCCGGCGAAATGTGTGTCTGGTGTTTCTGTGCATGGAGCTGGGCAGTGAGCAACATTTAGACTGTAGGAGCTGACGCGTGGATGAGATTCAGGTACATTGCTTACATTTCAAAGGAGGAACAAACAATAAAAAGTGACTGGACCGCTGTTATGTATGTGCGTATTTTCACACATCTGATGTAGCAATAAAGTCTCTATTTTAGCAACACAGTCGCTAGGTCGCAATGCCAATCCCCTTTTTTGAGCAAGTAAACCCCACCCATTGATTAACATTGAATTTGCATACAAGTTAAAAATGAAAATGAAAAAGAAAATGAAAACAAATAATTTAAAGAGAACATAAAATTAAAACTGAACTTTACATTTTATTCCTTTTCAAGCTTGCCTTTTTATTTTAATATTGTCAGTCTTGACTCAAGATTATATTGAAAATGAAATGTCAAATCATAAATTTTATTTAATTTTTCAATTTGGCCAGAATGATGCTTTATTACGTTAAAAATGAAAATGAAATAATTTAATATAATGTTTTAATTTTTATTTTAGCATTTAATTTTCAAATTTGGAACATATTTTGCGATTTTATTTTTTATTTTATAATTTAATTTATTATTTTATAATTTAATTAATTAATTTAAAAAAGTCAAAAAATACCTTCCATACAGAGGGGGCACAGAATAACATGTGGTCAAATATGATGCCAAAAATGTGTTCCTCTAATAACTGTATATACATATGTTGGCTATTTTTTATGAAGTTGCATTAAATTGAAGTTGAATTAAATTGAAATATGAAAATAAACAAACAATTACAGCATTACATTGAGCATTACACTTCTTTTGCATCAAAGGTTTCTTTTTATTCCCTGTTTTTGCAGTGTTGATCATTAAAACCAATCACAGACATTACCGATGAGCGTATAATGTAACTTTTTAAATGAGTTGTTGATGTTAAAGTTATGTGTAAAATATCAATTAAATTAACTCTTTAACTCTTTTTACATTTTTGCCTGTGTAGTCAATGAGAATATAAAGTTTTTAATGTATTCTACTAATGGAGTTTAATAATAAAGATTAGACTATGAAGTGTGCCCCCTTAAGCAAACTGGTGCATGACGCCCCTGCTCATTGTACCCATTAACACCATACTTTTGCTTTTCCTACCATGAAATTTAATAGGTACTGTCAACTGTGCGCTTACTATCATTTATCAAACAGGTTCCCACAGGTCCTTGAAAGTTTGGGAATCTGGGGGGGGATTCAAGGCCCTGGGAAGTTTTTGAAAATATACGTAGGCCTACATAGATACAGGTCATTGAAAGAGCTTGAATCTATTTTATGCCAAAAGTCTTCTGAAAAAAATCCATTTTATTCCCTGTGTAGTGTAGGATAATATTATAAAAATTCTAGACTTTTTAATCACACATGATAAACTGTTTGCTTTAAATGCTTATATCTTCTGTATGTGAATGTTCATTTATACCAAAATGCTTTTTTGCATAGTTGTGTTTGACACATGAATTCATCTCTGGTAACGTATGTAACTGTTGTTCCCTGAGAAGGGAACGAGACGCTGCGTCTTCCTTGCCATACTTCCTGCGTCCCTGTAACGCTATTTTTGGAGATATTTCAGATAGCGATATACTTCCTTGCTCCCGCTCCTCGTCTTTGTCGTTAAGCCTCACTAATGGTTGAATTTGATATACACATTCAGACGCACTTACCCCTGAAGCGTCCCCAAAGTGTCACCGCAGTGACGCAGCGCGAGTTCCCTCAAAAGGGAACTGTAAAATGTATCTTAAAAGGTAACACGATGTAACCTTGCTCTCACAAAAAGCGTCTCCACATTTAGTCCTTGAATTTGAGGGTATTGGACCTGGAAAGTCCTTGAAAGGTTCTTGAACTTGAAGTTAACTAAGGTGTGGGAAGCCTGCTCAAAATATTTTCAGAATAAATAATCTCATACAGAACAACATGAGTGTGAGTAAATGATGACAAGAGTTTTCATTTTTGGGTGAACTTTCACTTTAAATACTCATAGTTCATATTTTCTTAGAGTTGCATATAATTATTTTTAAGGATTTTCTTTTTGTGAACAAACTAAATCTTTCATTAAAGAAAATAAGTCACTATACAATAATAAACATTAAAGCAATTGTGTGTCAGCTCCCAGAGCCACTTTCAATATAAAGAGTCTTAGTTTAGGCTGCATTCTGTGATACAAAGGAAGAAAAAGCGAACTGAATACGAAATCAATTTGGATGAGGGGTAGAAGAAAGACCTTGTAGTGAAAGCCACTGCCGCTCTTCAAGTCACGTGACACATCATGTTTAGTCATTTGATAGCTACAGATTGCCAAATCAAAATTAAATGGCTTATTAGTAGCTTTTTAGGTCACAGAGTAGGTTAAACTTTTGCATTTAAATTCTATTTATGATCTTTTGATTCTGCAACAGAAAAATATTCCTATAATTATATAAAAGTATCTTATATAAGAAACACTAAAGCATCTATCGTCACCAAAAAAACAAAAGGAAAAACAGCTGCATCAATTGAGCATCAACATGTGAGAATGCAGCATACTGCATAACATAAAGATGCAATGCAGGTGTCAAAGATGCCTACACACCACTCCAGGAACTATTACAGTAACAAAACCCAAATATCTATGATCTTACCTCCATCCCCTGACCCAGTGAGAAAATGCACCGCAACACAAAGGTTCGCCAGATAGATGATGCTCTTTCCAAAGAAGTTCACCATGTTTCGTCCTGTATCGACGTCTTTTTCTAGTCAATCTGCACAGTGATGCCCAGTTTTCCTGTCCCACACTCTTTATGTAGGACGCCGAGCATCTCTCTGCCTCATTGATTGGTGGAATCCGGCTGGGCCGTTGCTATGACGACCACTTTGATGGTGAGTTTCTTCTCTTTCAATGTTACATGATATTGATTTGGGTTTGGAGCGAAGTGGGATGCTGCCTACACATCGCCTCTTTTCTTACTGTATTTTTATAAACATTATTGCGTGTCGTTGCAATATGCTGGCTTAAGCTAATATGCCAGTTTTAAAGGAGTCTGAAGCTCATAATTTAATAAATTCATACAAAGGCATTCAGACAAATATATTTAAACTTTAAAGGTAGTTCACCCAAAAAAAAAAATGAAAAATTAGTCATCATTTATTCATGTTGTTCCAAACCTGTATAAATTTCTTTGTTTTTCTGAACACAAAGGAAGATTGCAATGTTTGTACCGTCAAATACTTTTTCCCTTTATCTAATGTTTTGATTATGAGTCATACGCCGTTTTAAAGGACCAAATGTTTGTGAACATACTGTGGATAACACGTAAGTGTGAACTTCATATTTTTAAAATCACACACCCACAGTCCTGCTAGGCCCATATGTACCATGACAACAAAATCTCTTTTGTATTTATTTGCTTTTAACAGATTTCAGATAAAAAAACACAATAATCAATTACTGTAGTTGATGCAAATATATTTTAGAAAATTTGCGAAAACAACAGTGAAATGTATACACAATATACACTATATAAAAACTATTACAGGATTACGTGAAAATCTTCCCAGCTCTTTCCTTCTCATGTTTGTCCCTCTGTTTCTTTTTCATCTGTCTGTACAGCTGCACTACTCTTTCTCTCTCCTCCTCCATTATCCTCTTCCTCGCCATAGAGGGTTTATTTACAGACACGGGACTGTGACCAAGGAGGGAGTTCAGAAGAAGACCTTTGGATGCCCCCTGGAAAATGGCATCAGGATAAGAATTATGGAGAACAAACATTACATCAACATCTCAGGGTAGATATTTAAGGAAACGGTTACCTTGGGTTTAACTGTGGCTTTTTTGGGTTTCACACTTAGTGATGGTGGCGCCATGGCGACCTCTCCAAATGGTACTTCATCTTTAAGAGGAAAGCAAATGATGCTCAGTAAAAGTTTATAAATAGAATGATGAAGTAAAGGCATTACAAACCTTTAAACATGTCCTTCTCCTCTTGTTTCTCACGCTGAACTAACTTTTTCTTTTCTTGTTTGAGTTTTCCTCGACTTAACCTAAAAAACAACAATGATGTACGAGTATATAAATCATCTGTAACCTAATGATCTGTTATGATGCAATTCTGAGATATAATTTTTTTTAAATATAACTGAGGATGTTGGGAAAACTTAGTAGTAGTATGGCATCTAACACTAACCCTTTCTTTTTAGCCGATTTCTTTTCCTCCGTCTGTTCTTCTTCTTTCGGCAGCTCTGTCTCTGGCTTTCGGTCTATCTGGTTGTTGGTAAGGAAGAGTACATGCTCGCTCTCCTCTGTCATGCGACGGACATAAGCTTTCTTTGATTCATTATTCCTTTTGCGGAAGTGTGGAACTGGAATGTCTCCTGGTTGTCCTGATTCCAGCGTTGACAGAGAGGCTAGTAGACAACAACATATAAACATATATCAGCACAATGCCATAGTCTCTGTTGTCCTTGCCACTGGCCATGTCTTTGTTGAAGAGGAGTGTTAGTGACCCATGCAGAGAGTAAGCAGACAGAGCCCAGACAGTATTGGGGTGGTGTTTATGTGACTGTTTTTGTTTCTATTATTTTTAGACCAATAAAAATTTCTTAAAAATTTTAATGCGTATATTGTAGATCCACCACTTAACAATAACACTACTGGCATCCTATGCATCTGTATTTATAATAAATAATAAATATATAAAAACTTAATTATTGATTGATATAATGTACCTGTAAGTATTTTAAAGATTTAAGCTTTGATAACTTTCAACATATTGACCTCAAGCCCTCTGGTATATCGTGCACTGTTCAAAAGCAAATTGCACTGAAAAACTCACATTTCTCTTGCATTTTCTTTCTTGTATGCTAGCAACAAAATAAATTTTATTCATTACCTTTCTTTCTTTGTCGTGAGGTCATTTTCATCCTTTCTTTACTCTTCATGATTTCACGCAAACGATGAGGGATCTGCTGGAGGTGGTCATCTGATTCTGGGTTAGCATTCTTTTTTAACTTCTTTGTACTAACAAAACAAAAGCGAATATGCTTTAATTGGATGTCAATTGCAATAAAATAAAAATACAATTTTATATAAGTTTCATTAGAGCGGTCTCTGCAACATAACAGATACCCATAACATTACTCAGACACATAGTAAAGTACAATTAATGCCAATCAAAATTAGAGCAATTTCAAATGTTATTAATGTTTGCTTTGTGCCCTGACAAAATCTTATATTTAAAACCAATAAAGGACCATACTGGGAAACTGCTCACTTGTGCAAAGGTAGTACTAAGTAAAGTCCATTAGCTTCCTGTTTAGTTTTAGATTCAACACACCTAACGTTAAGTACTCAAATTATTATTTTTATAATATAGTACATCTTTATATAATAAAAACATATAAGAAAGATGTAGAGTTAATCTCAGGGTAAACGTGCATAACATTCACTACAGTATTGTGTTCTTAGCTGCGCATGCGCCAAATGCAGAATCGAAAAGCAAAATAGTACACTTCTAATTGACTGTAACTTGAAAGTGCATGAAGATTTAACGTAATTTTAACGTGTTGTCCCGCATTTCAATCAGTCGTATATGGTAAATTGTCAAATACAAATACACCAATTTAAACAATACATATATCTGTAACACGTTAACTAAAGATTGTATTACCCGATAGACTTCTCATTCTTCTGTTGTTTGTGTTGTTTTTCTGTTTTCATTGTGTGTTTTTATATTTAAACAGCGCTTCTCCTGTCTGACTGTAAACTCGTGTTGTCTGTGTTGATCTTCTTCTGTGAGATGAGATGCGGAACACATCAGCGCATTACTGCCGCCTGCTGACATCTCAATGAAACTACACCGTCATCTCACTGAGGTAAATAATTTTTGCTATGTAATCCAGTAAAAATTGCTAATTTTATGTTATTTTCTGTCTTTGACTTCTGGTTTTCTTTTTTGGAAAAACACGCGAGAATCTTATTTTCACATATTTTTAAGATTAAATGTCGTTTTTCTTCATTTCCTTTGCATATTTACAACAGCTGTTATTTCCTTCCTAAGTCCATCGACACGTACGCGTGCGTGAGTAATTTGAAAAGATTTGCAATCCGTTAAACTTTATTTTGCTTTTTTCCTATAAAAATACATGTTTTGTGATTAGGACAATGAGATGTTTTTGTTGAATATAAACGAGGTTTATGTAGGAGGTGTTTCATCAAATTAAATTAATAATGTTTTTATAGTAAAAGTGTAGTCTATTACCATATTTTTTACTACAATACAAAACCAAAAGTTATAGCAAAATCATGGCTTATTTTCATTAGGCTAAAACTCTAAAGTTTCTAATATTTTAATATTTATTTTGGTAATTAAATGCAAAGCAATTAAATGCAATGAATATTACACATCGCCACGTGTATTTCTTGAGCTTCTTCTGAGGTAACAGTTGTTTTTTCCTAATGTTAATGGTTTATTTTAAATTGCTTGTTTTGCTTACCTCACCGGTTAAGTCATACTAGTCAGTGGATTGTTTTCTAATGTCTACAGACTAAGTACTCCCAAAATCAGCTGACTAAACCTTGCCAGGAGCCGGGGACACGCGGATGACCCTCAGCCTTCACCAAGGGAACAACAAAGGTCTTTGAGTCCAGAAAGCAGACACATTGACACATTCAGAAGGCCCTGACTCACTGTTTCCTGAGAAAGCTCCACTCCCAGGTACCCACAGTGACCTGTTCACACAGCAGCCTCTTGTGACCTGTTTACATGCTTGTTCCCCAAATATACTGTATGGTTTTTGGATAACACTGGTTTCCTTTAACTGTCTGCGGGTCAATGAGGGTCAAGTCATTATGTTCAAAAGTTGACAGGTGAAGGTAAGAAGAAACAAAAGCTTGAACATGTCAAGAAACCTAAATATTTTACACTTATTACACACTTCCTGACAAAATAATTTACGACACCCCCTAACCCCTTCGCGACACACAGCACAGCGAGGAAGGGGAAACGCACACCACCAGAGGTCATCAAGTTTCACCCAAGCTAATCCAAGTTTTGCATGGGTTTTATGACTGGCGGAGCACCTGCGACCGTGGTGTATCTTGACATACTGGTGGATGGTTTTAAACATTAGCTTAGAGCACATTCAGAACATATATTATGTGACTAACATTGTTATGTGTAACCGTATAGACCTGCTGGTAAAACATGCTTTCACTTGTGTCATGAAAAATCCTGCTGATGATCTAACATTTGTACAAGAGAGAAATGTATACTGATCTGTGAATCGGACCTTTGACGACTTTTAGGAAGTTTGTTTGAGAAACAAGGAGGACCATTTGTAATGTGTGCAAGCTAATCTTTATCCAGAACATGCCTTTTTCATTACATTGCTTGAAATATTGGCCCCTCCATTCCATTGAGTCAGTATTGAATCATTGCACTGAGACATACAGTCAGCACTGGCATGAGTCAGTAAATTCACTACTTTCAGAAAAGCTGACGTAGCTATGTCTATGAACTTTCATTTGGAAATTTCACCTGACTAACAATCTTATCTTAAGCAGACATGTGCGATATGTACTGCCAGCTCAGAGTCACCATTAAGCAGTCTGGAAACAAACCTTTAACAAAAGGAAATAAGAATCTAGCATGAGTACATGGGCTAGACATCCGCCTGAATAACTCATCAGTTCACAAATAGCATGCATTCACGGTTTAGACAGAAAATATGCATCAAGAAAAACAATAAGCACTGACTTATGTTAAACTGATGCATGAGCTTATTAAAGGCATAGTTCACCCCACCAAGTCCTATGAACACATTTTTCGATATTTTTTATGAAAACCGTGAGGCTTGTCTGTCCCATAGACCGCAATTTGATTTTCCCAATTCTTTTCCCAGAAAAGAATGAAAGACATCGCCAAAAAGGTCCATGTTTTAATAAAAATATTATGAAGCAACGAGAACACATTTGGGGATTCTCACCAAATCCAGACTTACACTGCAAAAAATGACTTTCTTACTTAGTATTTTTGTTTTGTTTTCAGTAGAAATATCTAAAAATTATTAAATCAAGATGTATTTTCTTGATGAGCAAAATGACCTAAGAAAATAATACTAGTTTAGACAAAAAATATACAATTTAAGTGAATTTGTGCTTAAAACAAGCAAAAATATCTGCCAATGGGGTGAGAAAATTTTACTTGAATTTAGTGTTTAAGAAAAACAAAATCTTATTTCACAATTTTTTTTCTCACCCCATTGGCAGATCATTTTGCTTGTTTTAAGGACAATTTCACTTAAATTATATATTATTTGTCTTAAAACTAGACTTATTTATCATCAAGAAAAAGCATCTTAATTTAAGAATTTTTAGATATTTCTACTGAAAACAAGACAAAAATACTAAGTAAGAAAGTCATTTTTTGCAGTGTAAAAGGCATCAGAATTTTTAAAAAGCCCTTGAATTTTTTGCACATATAAGATTAAGGTCTAAACTTACTATAACCATTATTTTTAGAGGATTTAAAAAATATTTCCTATAGAATTATTTACATTTTTTGGTTATCATTATCAAAAATTATCATTACTGCAACATGTTATTACATTAAATATATGCATTTACAAACTCATGTTTCGGTAATGAGAACTCAAAAGCTGTCTAGGTACTATGACAAACAAAATTTCAACTTTTATCTGGAGAGAAAAATAAGAACTGATTTCCTGGTAGCCATCTTGAATGTCACAGTCAATTATGTCCATTCCAATAAAGTTTTTTTTTTTTTGAAAATGTTAGTTCCTTGAGGGCTTAAACAATGATTGAAAATTGTTGCGGAGGATGAGAAAATTGGTCTTGGACACATTTATATTCCTTATTATTGTCTCTACGTTTACCAATTATTACCAAATACCACATGTTTTTTTTTAGATTTTTTAATTATAAATATTTCCATGTCAAAGAACCCAAATCCAGTCATGGACACGTTGCAGTAATAAAAATGTTCCCCTTAAATGTGGAAAAAACAACAAAATTGGTTTGTATGTCATTTGAAATCATGTGTAAAATAGTATGTGAAGAGATGTTTGTAACTGTATGCTTCTTATTTTGATACTCTTAGTTTGCATTTAATTTTTTTATTAAAATGTTTCATGACACCTCATAAGTCTCATTTTGGGTGCAAAGAAAACAAAACAAACAATTTTATTCAACAATTTGTTCTCCTCCTTGCTCCTTTAGTGCACATTCACGAGCAGACTACAGCGCATGCTGCTGATGTCACCTGCTGACGTAGTTGCCAATGTTTTTGGTTTTCCCCCTTTTTTATTGAAGCCATTATGCATTGGATCCATCGGATTCTGTTTGAATGCTGGCAACTACAGTACATCAGCAGGTCACATCAGCAGCACGTGAACAAATTGTTGAATAAAATCGTTAATTTTGTTTTCTTTGCGCACAAATGTGTTCTCTTCACTTCAAAATATTATTATTGAACAACTGATGGCACATGGACCTTTTTGGCGATGTCTTGTTTTTCTGGGGAAATAAATTATGAAACAAACGGCAGTCTATGGGACAGACACAAGCCTCTTGGTTTTCATCAAAAATATCTAAAAATGTGATCTGAAGACAATCTTAGGTTTAAGACGACACAGGGGTACGTGATATATGATAAAATGTACTTTTGCGGTAACCCTTTAAGGGAAATATAAATCAATTAAAGACAAAGTAAAGGGTTCCAAACCAAGAAACGCATACGCTGATAAAATATGTAAACCTTGTAATGCACTGTAAGTCGCTTTGGATAAAAGTGTTTGCCAAATGCGTAAATGTAAATGTAAATGTCTTTCTCTTTTGTCTTTCATTTTAGTCTTAACTTTTGAAGGACCTCATGTCCACTCTTAATTTAGACAGCCACAGGAATGCTTTAACCGAGTCAGTTTTGCTTGCTGTGCAAATAATAAATATGTGCCAGGAACTTCATTTAAATGGATTCCTTATCTTTGGCAGTGGCTTCCCTTAATTCCAAATTTTTTTATTTCTTAAAATAATCTTGAGCTAATATTTACGCATGCTAAAGAAGGGATTTGTGGTGAAAGAAAGCAAAGGACGAGCCCGCGTTCTGAATGAAGCCTCCAGATGAAAATGGCTGAAATGGGCCACTGACGCAAATCCTGAGAGCTGGTGTGCAAGACACAGCCACATATCTCCCCAACCCAACTGTGTGCTTCCGGTTTATTTAAAAAAAGATATATACCCTTACAATGTGCCTTTTTTTTTATAACGGCCAGCATGCATTTTTGTTTATGTGTACAGTATGTATGCTGGTCATGTAAACGTCATTAAGAAACCAGAAATAGAAAGCTGTTATAATATGCTATTGATTGATCATCTACTACAGTACGTCTCTATTCAGAATATTTTGGCACCAGGAAAGTTATTGGCAATAAATAGTTGTCGTCACTGTGTGAGGTCTTGGGGAAATGATACCTCTGTGTGTGTGTCCGTGCACATTTACACACATGTGCTCATATTCACATTCCAGGTTTCATACAGAAGCCCTGGAGCCAGGATGTCTTGACCAGAGTCTCATGCCCACTGTCCACTGTTCCTAGTTTGGGTCAGGCCAAAGCCAACTGCAGGGTGAGAGAAATGGATTAGCAGAATGAAATGTAGCAATTCTGGGGATTTCATTTTCATAACTACTGAATGGTTCAGTGCTTTTGGAGCAGGTTTTGTTAAAGCATGAGCCGCTGTATTCTTTACTATCTAATACAACTTACCAGTCTGAGATTTCAACTCTTGGCCTCCTTCGTGCACTTGAGGTTGCAATGATCTCTTAATTCTTGAAATTGGGTATCATAACGATGGTTAATGAGAGTTTCTTAAAATGCATTGACGTGTAAATTGGCTAGGTGAGATACAGTAGTAAGTCTTGCACTATAAGGGTAGTCATAGGATTGCTTGTTTTTGAAACTTGTAATAGATTTTGGCCTCATATACCCACAATATTGCCAGAACAGTAGATTATGGAAATATGTTGTTCGAACTATACTCCTGCACGCTAAGGGTCTAAAAAAGGATGTGCCGGTTAGTGAGTTGATGGCACGGTTCCACGGGCAAATTGGAGAAAATTGTGAGGCTTTTTGTCTCACTGAAAGCCTTCTTTATTACCACTTCAATACTGCTTTAACCTTTGGGATCTCTACCGTGGTTGCGTGGCAGGTAATTCCTATCCAATCTTCTGGACACAATAGACTCCACTTACAAATCTTTCCAAGCTTCTAACAAATTATAGGATTATTGGAAGATGGCCATTGGTAACCTAATGCCCCAAGAGTGGTGAATGATGATTCAACATTGAACAATCAGACGTCTTGTCTTATAGCGTGCATGTTTTTCCAACTTTGTTACTCAAATTATTTACTAGAAGCATACTTTGAGATATCAAATAATTAGGGATGCACCGATACCACTTTTTTGGAATACGAGTACGAGTACAAGTACTTGCATTTCAGTACTTGCCGATACCGATACCGAGTACTTAATAAAAAAACATGATTTAAATTTACAGGTAACAGCTTTAGTCATATAATTTAACAAAAAAACAAAGGACTAGTTTTCCAGTTTGTTGTAAACTCTGTCTCTTTGGATAACACAAGAGGCATTAACCCCTTACACGCCGCTCAAACATAGACATTTCTCAGATTGTGGTATCGATTCCAGGTATCGGGGGACTTTTAACGAGTACGAGTACTTTAGAAAATGTGGTATCGAGGCCGATACCCGATACCAGTATCGGTATCGGTGCATCCCTACAAATAATGCTCTAGACTTATAATACATTAATATTGCAATTCAATACCTTGTTAGGGGCGATTTCACAATTCGCGTCTTTTGCCCGCTCAAGTTCGTTATTTGAAATGTAGGCGATGTGTGCGCTGTTTTTTTTTCAGGCGCGCCTGCGCCGCATCAAGTTAACTTTTCAGAATATCACAAGCGTACCGCAGGTCATGTGACAAGAACCAACCGATGGTCGCGTTTTCCGCGCGGTTTTAGACGCGAAATGTTGAACAACTCCTTGTAAGATTTGTTACTTGTTGTTTTAGCTTCAATCCGTACCTTATAAGGTTAAAAATACACAAACATCTGTTTTTCATCTATTGGCAATAATAAGCTTGTGATTACGATTTTTTAATTAAACTGTCAGGCAAGATTTTGCTGAAAATGTCAGTTTCACATCATCATCTGACTTCAACCCACATAAAGGAAAATTGGGAAAGTAACATGCAATGTTATGTTTTAAACTGAGATGGCAATAGAGAGGCAAACGTTACGGATTGCAGTTTGAAATGTATTACAATTTATTTTACACCAGGTGCACATGCTATTTACACTAGGTAAAAATATAGATATTTTCTGTTTTTACGTTAACAATATCAGCATTTTCTTAGCGATATTGTATTTACGGTTGGTGAAATTTTTTATTTAATTAATAAAATGATCAAATTTGCAATAAGTGTAAAATGTAATAAGATGTAATCTCTATTGGCAGATACTATTTGCACCTCAGTATTTTTGTAGATTAACAGGATGCAATAATAACAGATGTTATACTATGTGATAAGGAAAAGGGAGATTCGAACTAGTGACATCGCGTCAAAAGCCAGTTCCATGAGCCTTACGCTCTATACAGCCTCCACCACTGAAGTTGTTCATTTTAAACATAAAAAATATGTAAAAAAATAAGGACGTAGTGTGAAGTAGGGTGGCTGGTTGCTCAAACCACACCCGCCTAGCTCGATTCTAGTGACAGCAGTGGCAGTTCACCCCTCATTCAAGTTCACCCCTTAATTATGCAGAAGTTTATGGCTTAATATAATTTAAACAGATGAGTAACAAAAAACTTCACCCCCTCACAGTTGTCATGATGGGCAAAATTTGCTATATAGACCAAGAACACTTTTTGTACCAGGCTGTAAACATATTATTTTCTACTGTAAAGTTGGCTTTTTAACATGGAGGTCTATGGGAATTGACTCCCTTTTGGAGCCTGCCTCTAGCGGCCAGTCGATGAATTGCAGTATTGGCTTCATCAGAGATCGGAAGGTTGCCTCTCGATTTTGAACTTGTCTTTTTTTTTCAACTTTAGTGCTTCAACCAGACATTGGTAGGCGGAGCTAGTGCTAATAGCGTTTGCCAACAAGGGACGCTGTGTACACTCAGTGTAAACAGACTCTCAGGTATTTTAATTAGGGACTGGCATTTATTTTACAATATTTAATCTTACACAATCTCACAAACCATCGGCCATTCCATCATAAATCCACTAGGGGTAATAAACCTGTTGGGAAATCTTGATATAAAGATCATAATTTAGATTATTGTGTTGTTATGGAGGTGTGATTTGTTATATTACATGTAGAACGTCTCTAAATGTCTTTATAAACATCATCTCTAATCCATGTCTTGTTAGACTTTGTCTTCAGATGAAGCTTCTGTCTTTTACACTTTATAATGTTAATGTACAACTCCAAATATGCAGGATATATTATGTACACTGTCAGATAATATGGTATAAAATCTATCACTGGGATCATAATATGTACCATTTAGGTGCAGATATGTACCTGTGAGGTACCAATAGCAATATGTATCTCTGATTAATTAAATGTGACCCTGGACCAAAAAACCAGTCATAAGGGTCTTTTTATTGAGATACATCAATATATAAGCTTGTCATTGATGTTTGATTTGTTAGGATAGGACAATACAGTATTTGGTTGAGATAAAACCTTTTAAAAATCTGAAATCTAAGTGCAAAAAAGCTAAATATTGAGAAATTGCCTTAAAAGTTGTCCAAATGAAGTCCATAGCAAAACATATTACTAATGATAAATACATTTTGATATATTTACGGTAGGAAATGTACAAAATATTTTCATGGAACATGATCTTTATTTAATATCCTAATGATTTTTGGCATAAAAAAATCAATAATTTTGATCCATACAATGTTTTGTTGGCTATTGCTGTAAAATAACTTGTACCTTAACAGTGTACATAAGATATCCAGCATGTCTTTCTAATTCCTGAGTGTAGGTATAAAATGTAAAAATATTTATGTTGGAAAAGAGATGATAATGTATATTTTCTGTTGGGATTTGGCCAGAGACATTGGGGAATCCTACAAACATTTAGTATAGAAACACTGAACAGACTTCCAGGTTCCAACAAGTTATGAATATGAAAAGCAAAGTAAATCATTTAGCTGCCAAAGAACAAAAACAGACCAGCAGGAGCTACCGAGCCAAATCCGGTCATGCTTCAGCACACACCATCGGTTTTAACCACTAGACAAACAAATACACAAGAAATATTACACCCATTTTGCTGTAGAAAGTGACCATGGGTCGTGCCAGACATACTACTGTACTGTATGACTCAAGGAACAAAACAAACATTTTGTTACAAAGCACAACAAAACGCGTCAAAGTTTTGCTCCCCTACCTCGGAACCGTCTCTGATTCACGGCGATTCGAACATCCAGGTGCCACAAGGTAGCCAAATGTGCCACCCGAGGGTTACTTGTCTTACAAAGTGCTCTACATTCTGTTAGAGGCAGTGCCAGAATAGCTCTGTTTGTCTGGCATGTGTCAAAAATGACAAGAACTATTGGAGGCACTGTAGCTCGACTTTAGCCAGAGTCAACAACCAGCCTGGAAGAACATAAAGAGTTTTGACCGAGGTGAAGTCAGGCGAGACGCTGACCTGAAAAGAGTGACTAACAACTTTTCTCAGGTTCTCTGGAAAAGCAGACGACTTTGACCGTCTGACTATGTGTACTGACTCAGTCTCAATTTACTACATGATCACTTTTACAGCAAACAGTAAACATATCCAGAAACAGATTTTCCCTACACCAACCTGTCGTCTAGTGTGGTTTACACTCTTAAAAATAAGGTGCTACCAAAGGTTTCACAGCCATGCCAGTGAAGAAACATTTTTGATTCCCAAAGAACCACTTAGTTATTTTTTTATCACCTTTTATAGTATACTACACTACAAAGAACCTCTTTGGACCAGTGGCGGCTGTTGACTACTTTTTTCGAGGGCGCACAATGCAAAGTTCGTCACAATGTAGCCAGTAATTTGTGTGGTTCGTAATTTCAAAAGATGTGTTCGGCGCGTCGAGTAAACCTATGTGTCTTGTCAAAATAAGTGCCTGCTGCAGACGCGTCTAATGGATTTATGATAAGAGACCCTCGCGTTTCCCAGATACTCGCATAATTTCATGCATAATCAGAAAAATTTGGGCATCATTTACTCACTCACATGTTGTTACAAACCTGTATAAATTTCTTTGTTCTGATGAACACAAAGGAAGATATTTTGAGAAATATTTGTAACCAAACCGTTTGTGGTCCACGAATGGTTTGGCTACAAACATTTCTCAAAATATCTTCCTTTGTGTTCATCAGAACAAAGAAATTTATACAGGTTTGTAACAACATGTGAGTGAGTAAATGATGCCCAAATTTTCATTTTTGGGTGAACTTTCCTTTTAAGTGAGTGTCTTGCGTGTATTTTGTGAACGTGAGCGTTTCTTTTATCATAAACGGTTTTGACGGGTGTGCAGCAGGCATTTATTTTGACAAAACACGTGATGCACATGGTTCACATGATGCAAGAAACACATATTTTGAAAACACGAGCAACACACATGACCAGTGTTGGGGAAAGTTACTTTTAAAAGTAATGCATTACAATATTAAGTTACTCACAAAAAAGTAACTAATTGTGTTTGCTTACGTTACTTTTAAGTTACTTTTGCATTACTTTTTCTTGGCTGAGGCTTGATCTCTTTCAGGCCTTGCAGGTGTTTTTATGACTGAAAAGTTCTGTATTCAGAAATTGCATATTTCATCACAAAAATGTCGAGCTCTGGCCTGCCATCTAAGTTTCTGACTCAAACTGTTCCCACACAGGCGTGTACGCATAGAGTGCATAATGTGACTACGTTTAGTTTAATTCAAGACATATTTTTTTTTATCAAATTAATTAAACTAAAAAAGTAACTTGCATTACTTTTTTGAAAATGTAACTTAAATATTAATGTGTCCATTTAAAAAGTAAGGCGTTACTTTACTCGTTACTTCAGAAAAGTAATATTATTACGTAATGCACGTTACGTAATGCAACACTGCACATGACACTCCGAACACATATTTTGAATGTGCGCCCCTCGGAAGAGCAGTCACGAGCCGCCACTGCATTGGACATTAAGGGGCAGTTTTCCAGACATTGTTTAGGTTAATCCAGGACTAGGCCTTAGTTATTTTAGGACATTTTGAAATATTCCTTACAAAAACATTACTTATCTGCATTTTGAGATAAAACAATGCACTGATTTATGTTATGTCAGTGTTAAAAGTCAGCTCAAATATGTATTTTAGTCTGGGACTAGGATAAGCCCTGTTCGGAAAACCTCCCCTAAAGATTCTTAATGAAATGACACAGCCAAAAATCGTTCTTCTTATCTATGACGTCATCAGGGGCGCTGTAAAGGGGGGGTAAACAATGACGATTCTCGGGGCCCACGAGTAAGAGGGGGCCCAGAGAAGCCCCCAAAATTGTGGTGCTAAAAAAATATTTAATAGTAAAAATTATTAACTTAATATTTTTATTTGTTTAGGAAACACAAACGTCCGTGAGCCCCTTTCCCCCCTCTCAATTATCATAAAATGGTTCAGTCCGCCCAAATTGTATAATCCAGGCAACACAGCTTGACTTCACTTATAGCGCCGGCAGAATATCAACTTGGCAAAACTCAATTTAAACAGCGCAAAATGACTGCCTGTGGACGTTATAGATAGAAATGATTATATTTCTGTTTTTATTCACACAATAAATATTTAAACTAGTTTTAATGAAAATGCATGTAGTTTTAAGAAAAGTCAGGGAGCAGCAAGGATATGATTTATTTAGACAAAGTTATTGACTATGCAAATTTCAAAACGGTCAAAATGACGCCCTGTTTGTTCTAGTGTTAAAGATATTTACCACACTGCAAAAAATGATTTTCAAGAAAAAAATTCTTAGTAGTTTTGTCTTATTTTCAGTAAAAATATCTAACATTTTTTAAATAAAGATGCTTTTTCATGATAAGCAAAACGACCCAAGAAAATTAATCTAGTTTTTAGACCAAAAATATTAAATTTAAGTGATTTTGTGCATAAAACAAGCAAAAAAATCTGCCAATGTGGTAAGCAAAAAATCTGCCAATGGGGTAAGCAAAAAAATCTTGAACATTTTTCTTAAACACTAAATTCAAGAAGAATTCAAGAAAAATTTGCTTACCCCATTAGCAGATATTTTTTTGCCTTACATGTAATATTTTTGGTCTAAAAACTAGACTTATTTTCTTGGGTCGTTTTGCTCAAGAAAAACCATCTTAATTTAAGAATTTTTTGATATTTTACTGAAAACAAGAAAAAATACTAAGAATTTTTTTTCTTGAAAATTTTTTTTTGCAATGCATAAGTTTAAATGTTACGGTTAAAATGACTGCTGGTGGCCGTTCTAGTGTTAAAAGTGCATGATAAGGGAAATCAATTTTCTTCCCATGTTAGGTCAAGAAAACGCTGGAAAAAATAACAATACACAGTTTTAGTTAAACGTTCAACACTGCAAAAATTGACTTTCTTACTTAGTATTTTTGTCTTGTTTTCAGTAGAAATATCTAAAAATTCTTAAATTAAGATGCTTTTTCTTGAAGAGCAAAATGACCTAAGTAAATGAGTCTAGTTTTAAGACAAATAATATACAATTTAAGTGAAATTGTCCTCAAAACAAGCAAAATGATCTGCCAATGGGGTGAAAAAAAATGGTGAAATAAGATTTCTTTTTTCTTAAACACTTAATTCAAGTAAAATTTTCTCACCCCATTGGTAGTCAAAATACCATAAAAAATCATGATTTTATGTAAATTAATATGAAAAAAGTCCAGCTGTGTTGGGGGCCCTGTCAAGATTTTTTTCATGGGGCCCAAAATCCTTAGCAGCGCCCCTGGACGTCATGAAGAACGTTTATGTTTAAATGCTGTACTAGTATCTTTAAAATTTAAAAAGTGATAGAAAACAAAATTAGCTGCTTACAGTAAAAAAAATCTTTCATGTGCAATAGTAGTGTGAATACTATAGTGTTTGTCCATTGTGATACTTGTTTTGGTGTCTTGTGTAAGAACATGATACAACGAACTCTTCATTTGTCAGATCTTTTTATTTGTTACATAGCTTTATACGTAAGGAAATTGTTTACTGTCTAGTTGCGTTGTCTGTGTGTATGCAGGTTATTGTGAGTAATAGAAAATAATGAACCAACAATGTGACAGATGGTCCCTTTAGTACTTACTACAATGGCCATACTGCAGATACTATACAGGAGGGCAAGTCAAGTCCAGTCCTGAATGGCCAATGTCCCAGAGTTTAGTAACAACCCAACACACCTGCCTGTCAATCTCAACTTTGGCTACACCCCAAATGGCGCACTTCAAGTGGACGAGTGAGTCCACATAGGGTGTCCCATTTGTCATTTTAGGCTTCAAAGGGGAGCTCATGGGCACCCCATTTTTGGTCATATTGGTCACTTTTTTCCAGAGCCTGCACTTTTGCAAGCTTCACAGCAGACTTTACGTCATTAAAGTGCCGACTTCTAGGAAGGTTGTGAGTGTTTAGGGCACCATTTGGGACAAGGTCTTTGATTCGCTTCTTCAGGTGCATTGGTTTAGAGTTGGAGCTAAACTCTTTAGGGACAGCAAGCCTCCAGGATCCAGACAGACTAGCCCTGCTGTGTAGCATCTCTTTAGCATCAAGGTCAAGACCATGCATTCCTTCCCGTTCCTTGCAACCATGACATGTACAATAACTTTTAGCCAAGTCATACTCCTGATTGTTGCTCCTTATACAACATTCCCATCAAACAATCACAGCACAAATCACGAGTCTTTATAACCTCAACCTTGTGACCTCTAAAAATCAGAGAAATAAATCAGGTTGACAAGAACATCGCTAACCTACTGTACATCTGCACAATCTGATTGGTTGATAGAAATGTCGTGGGACGACCAACAAGGATGTTGATTCAGGAACATGTCCTCTTCAGGCAAATCACATTAACTCTTTCCCCGCCAGCATCTTTAAAAAAAAAAGTTGCCAGCCTGTGCCAGAATTTTTTATGATTTCCACAAAAGTTTAATGCCTTCCAGAAAATGTTCTTCTTTAAATATATAAACATACAATATTTCAAATGAAAAAAACAGAACGTCTGCTTAAAAAAAAAATCTAATCAAAAATGTTTTGATCCGTGGATGCTTCAGTGTTTTATAAGTTGGGTAGAAGCGCCACCTAGTGGATAATAGCAGAAATATGGATTGGCGTAAAAACTCGTCATTGGCAGGGAAGCGTTTTCTCTTAATTGACGAGATAACTCGTCAATGGCGGGGAAAGAGTTAAGCACCATTACACCACAATTAATAAAAATATACATAAACATACTTCCTGCTTGTTTCTACGTACACATTATAAATATATTTTAACAAAAATAAAGCATCTTTCCATAACCGTCTTACACAGACAAAAAGATAGTTTTGTGACATGCTGTAAAAAATGCAACAATAAAGCTGAAATTTTGAGAAAATGGTACTGATAATGCTTTTACGTACATCGAAGAGGAGGAGTCCTTCTTACACTGGACATAGAGACAGAGAGGTTATGAGAGGGTGAGATAGAGATCACATACATAAATACTTTATTCTGGTACTGCATTACACTTCGCCTTCTGTACTGTATATACTCAAGTCTTTCTTTATTCATGGACAGGCAGTCAAACTTAATGTTCTGGACCCAGGAGGGCTAACGGAGGGATGTAGATCCGCAGATAATAGCGTATTCTGTTTAGCAAGATTATATGACAACATTTGTGCTTTGTCCAAACATCCCTTTATGCGTTTTTCCTCTTTCCTCGAGTTCATAGAATCCATTCCTCGAGATCATCTGTAGTCCCACTCGAGTGGATCCGAGCCCGAGAGTGTGGATCACGGTTTTTAAAAAACGTAGTGTTCTTCAACAGGCTCCTCTTCATTTACATCTTTGACCTTTAAGAGATTCTCGCGTGAACGACAAAGAAACGATACAAATGTCTTGCTTGTCAGTTTCATCGTTTCTGCCCAGTGTGTGACCACTTAATAATTAACTGAATACATATCTTGCCGTCTTCAGTGTTTGACAGAGTACATCCTAGCAGGAGTAGAAAGCACCTTTGGTGTTGTTTTTGCCATTTTTGAAGTTCCTCTGGATACAGTATCTTTATATAACAGAGATGGGTCAGAGGTCAAAGTCTCAGGTGTGACGGAGCGGTTCGTAGCCACTGATGTCCTTCGATCGGCGTTTATTACGGTTTCACCTCATATCTACTGGAGGGAAAGAAAGAAAAGATGATTGGTAGCATTCCAGATAGCTTCTCTGTGAAATCTGTCAAAGTGATTTTCTTTAGTAAGACATGCGATTTGTGCTTGAGCAATGCACATCCACCACACAGTGATTTTATTACTGGACAAAGTCTGTGCACATTTCAGAAAGAACGAGTGATGTGAAAGTCACAATTTTTGTGATTAAGTTCAACAAACCATCCACATATATTTTTACTTACACAAACATTCAAAATTATAAACAAAACACAGGCTCCGTTCCAAAACTTAGTGTACTGCCTAAAAATGGACAGCATTTTAAGATATTATAGGCACACTGTTGGTACAGAATGCATTGTGAATTTAATGCTAATAGCTTGCAGTATCAGCATGTTAACAACTAGTATGCTAACACCCTATGCTAACATCATAACACTTCAAGAGCATTTCTGTGAATTTTATGGTAATAGCTTGCACTATCACCATGTTAACACCTAGTATGCTAACACGCTGTGCTAACATCCTAGCACTTCAGGAGCATTTCTGTGACCTTTATGCTAATAGCTTGCACTGTCAACATGTTAACACCTAGCATGCTAACACGTTATGCTAGTATCCTAGCACTTCATGAGCATTTCTGTGAATTTTATGCTAATAGCTTGCACTTTCACCATGTTAACACCTAGTATGCTAACATGTTATGCTAACATCATAACACTTCAAGAGCATTTCTGTGAAGTTTATGCTAATAGCTTGAACTATCGCCATGTTAACACCTAGCATGCTAATACGCTATGTCATCATCCTAGCAATTTAAGAAATTTCTGTGATTTTTATACTAATAGCTTGCACTATCAGCATGTTACACCTAGCATGCTAACACGCTATGCTAGAATCATAACACTTTAAGAGCATTTATGTGAAGTTTATGCTAATAGCTTGCACTTTCACCATGTTAACACCTAGTATGCTAACATGCCATGCTAACATCATAACACTTCAAGAGCATTTATGTGAATTTTATGCTAATAGCTTGCACTTTCACCATGTTAACACCTAGTATGCTAACATGCCATGCTAACATCATAACACTTCAAGAGCATTTATGTGAATTTTATGCTAATAGCTTGCACTTTCACCATGTTAACACCTAGTATGCTAACATGTTATGCTAACATCATAACACTTCAAGAGCATTTCTGTGAAGTTTATGCTAATAGCTTGCACTATTACCATGTTAACACCTACAATACTAACATGCTATGTTAGCATCCTAGCACTTCAGGAGCATTTCTGTGAATTTTATGCTAATAGCTTGCACTATCACCATGTTAACACCTAGTATGCTAACACGCTATGTTAGCATCCTAGCACTTCAGGAGCATTTCTGTGAATTTTATGCTAATAGTTTGCACTATCACCATGTTAACACCTAGCATGCTAACACACTTTGCCATCATCCTAACACTTAAGAGCATTTCTGTGAATTTTATGCTAATAGCTTGCACTATCAACATGTTAACACCTAGCATGCTTACACGCTATGCTAGCATCCTAGCGCTTTAAGAGCATTTGGTCATTTATTAGATTATATTTAAGTTAGGCTGCTAACTAGATTTTGGAACAGAGCTATTTATACACATGATTATATATTGATTGATTTCAGCAAACAAACAAACCCGTGACACATGCAGCAAAGTGAAAACACAAGTTGCTCTTATTTAGTGTTGTGTGATTTTGATTGGAAAATTCTCTCTTTAGTGATTGGTTACGAAAGAGAAGGGTTTTTTCCTGCGGCTGTCCTACCTGCAGGATATTTTGGTCCTCTGAGTGTTAGGAAACATTTACTTTTTATTGAACGTCCTTGTTCATCTGTGGCGCCATTGCTTGCTTACTGTGTTTCCGTTTTTTACCTTTTTTAACTGTGCGTGGGCCTGGAAACACAGATTTGGGGAAGGGTGCAAGCGGATGATAGACGGAGTGTTGTTCAGTGGAAAGAAAAAAGAAAAAGAAAGAATTTATGGCCTCTGAAAGGTGCAAAGCAGACTGTAATTGCACTTCATAAATATTTGAGTCTTATGAGTTTCCAACGCTTTTATCTCAGCACGTGGTTGTATAACACGGGACCAGAAACTTGTTGACCCTGAAGGACGCACACTTTAACCCATTCAAACAAGGAGAGGCACACCTGTGGGCTTTTTTATTCACCCAATTGCATCATTCCTTCGACATGGACAACAAAGTAAAACGTAAGCACATGCGAGCGCTGACGTGGGCAACAGTGGACTGGCCGACAGGTGTGTTTGCCTTTGGCGGCAGCAAAACAGGCCAGTGAAAGCACACTCCAGAATAACATACTGTATTCATTCATGCCATTCTGTGTGTACGTGTTGTATGAGACATACCTGTGTCTGATTCCACATGCTCTGTCACATGATGCTGGGACGTGCACACGCATTCAAGGTGATCCTCTAACCGGACGAGCACCTCCTTCAATTTTGCTTTTTTACGGGATGCAAACTCTACCTTTGCCACCTGGAGGAAGAGAGAAAGGGAACAAGTTGTTATTCCGCCTGCCATGTGTTTGTTCAGCCAGCCCATTCTCATGATTTGCTCATAAATAGCACGCAGTGTGAGAAGTCGTGCAATACATATGCCAAAATTTTGCATGCGTATGATACGCAAGTCCTTCCCATTTACTAGTGCTGGGCAAAGATTAATTGCGATTAATCGCATACAAAATAAAAGTGCATTTTTGCATAATATGTGTGTGTGTGTATTGTATATTCATTTTATAATTTATATTATATATATAAATTAAAAAATTGATATATATATATAGAGTATATACAAATATAAATTAAAAATAAATAAATATAAAAAATCACTTTTATTTTGTGTGCGATTATTTTGCGGTAATCGCGATTAATCTTTGCCCAGCAATACTTAATACGCTGTATTTTTTCGAGACGTTTTATGTTTTGGTTTCTTTTTTTTTCTGTTTTTTTTCCAATTCTAACTCCAAGCGACCATCGTTTAAAAATAGACAGAAAAATGGAGAAAAATCACATCCTAAAGCAAATCCCAAATCTAACCCCAAACTCATGCGATAATGGTTTAAAAAAATACAAAAATCAATACATAAAACGACACAAAAAGACTTATGCGTTAGCATTGCACAACTTTTTTTTAGACGTACATCATGAGAATGGGTTGGTTTAGCACAGGGTTAGTTGGTGGACCCCTGGTGGTTCGTGGGGGAATTGCAAAGGGGTTCGAAAGTTAATTTAAAAAAAATTCAATTAAAATTAAATTATACAATTTTAATAAATAAAATATCTAAATAAAACACTTACTGACAAAAATATAAACATAAACAAAATTAGAAACAGAATTTTTTTAGATGTTAAAGGTGTTTTATGGAACCATACAGTCTAAAAAGTTTTTTCTATGGCATTGTGAAGCACCATTATTTTTACAATTCTGGCATTCACACACAAAGTTAACTAGGCTAAATGTGAGACGAGGTTAGGCCTACACCTTCCAGACATACAAATTAACTAAGTGAAGGTGGGGTTGGAAAGTCTTGTGTGTTACTGAAGCTCAAACATGTGGTGGAAAGTTGTCTGCCCCATTGGAACGAATTATTATCCCAACTGCCATACAGAGGAAGAGATCTGGAATAAACCAGCTCTGAATCTTCCCGACCTGCCCTCATAAAGACGGATTAATGAACACACAGATGAATACCGTGGACTTTCTTCCTTCCGATTGCCATTGGGCACCTGATGAATGTTTACCGCTACTATGATACAGACGCAAAGTTTCCTTTCCAAATCAATGGATGCCATGTGGATGTGATACACGCCCATAGCAGACACAATCACAAACTTTAAAAAGCAAATAAAGCCTCTCTACAAGGGCAAATATTGATTTAGCATTATGTCACAGTGTCACAATAAAGGTGGGAAGAGGAAGAGAAAGCAAAGTCGGCCTGTTTGTGTCCTCCGTCCACCCTGTCATCCCCGTTACTGGTTTATACCTCTGTTCGGCTGCCCGGCTCTCCCCCCCTCTCGGACATTCTTGCGCTTGGTTATATTTACAGAGACGAGACTAAAGCAGCCCATGGCATGCAAGAATGTCTTGCCACCGAGGATGAAGGGTGAGACAGACTCTGATGGTCTTGAGAAGGATGGGGGTGGAGGTTCATCGTAGGGTCATAATATGAAAGAAGAACCCCTAGATTCCTCTGCAGCATGCGTTTCTGCCCCCACCCCAACATTTCTAATGAAATTCAATTTAATCTTTGCTATTGCTGCTTTTCGAACCTCACAAATGCTTTCACTCAAATAGGCTTTATAAAAAGCCCCATGTTTCTTTAGGAGCTCCTCCGAGTCCTATTTAGTAGAAACCACTGTGCTTTACGCTGCAACGAAAGCCCTGCAAAATCCCAGCGCTATGGCGTGACATCTGATCCAACTCCCCATAACACACACACACACAGAGAGAGAGAGAGCGGACCTCTAGAAATCCACCCCAACCCCCTCTCGCTCGCCCCGTGCACTGTGAGGACTATTGTCCGAGGTTGAGATAATTGGCACTGGGATTTCCCCGCAAAAAGCAGAAGAAGAAAGGGTGAGAATGCCGAAGAAAAAAAACACAGAGGTGCATCATGGGTAATTAGCATGAGCACAATAGAAATTGACCGTGAGTGAGTTTTGCTGCACATCTGTCAGTGGGTAAATTCGACAACAAAATGCAGAGGGAAACACGCAAACGCAAGGTTCAATGGCAGATGACTGGTGGGGCAACCTGAAAAGAAAAAGGGGTGTGGGGAGCAAGTGTTCTTATTCAGCGAGTGACAATAAGAGCTGAAAGATGCAGGGAGGAGGGAAAAATAAGGGAACTTTTATCTCATGACCTGCATGTCTAGAATTACCATCATAGGACGAGCAAAATCTCTGTTGTGAAACGCATGTACTTACACAACAGCACCCGGACAATTACACAGAGATCACAAGAAAAATCTAATCTGCCTGCTTTCTGTCATGGCCCTTTAAAAATGTCCCCAAACACCAGCAGCAAATCTCAGAAGATAGAAAAAAACTTCACAAAAGTATAGATATGACGACAATTACAGTTCACCACATGCTAAGAAAAACAAACATGCAGGGGTGGAAAGCGAGAAATGCAGGATGCAAACAATTAAGTTCTCAAAGAAAGCTTCATCTAAATCTACATAAATAAGCAATTTCTGCATTTACTTCAACCATTGACTTCCATAGTAGGAAAACAAATATTATGGAAGTATTGTAATAAATGATGATGAAGATATTTTGATAAATGATGAAGAAGATATTTTGATAAATGATGTTAAGCACACAGTTGACTGTACCCATTGAATTCCACCATATTTGTTTTTCCTACTATGGAAGTCAGTGGTTATAATTAGCTGTGTGCTTACCATCATTTATCAAAATATCATCTTTTGTGTTTATCAGAAAAAAGAAAATCATACACTGCAAAAATGATTTTCAAGAAAAATATTTGTAGCATTTTTGTCTTGATTTCAGTAAAAATATCAAAAAATTCTTAAATGAAGATGCTTTTTCTTGATAAGCAAAATGACCTAGAAAAATAAGTCTAGTTTTTAGACCAAAAATTTCAAATTTAAGTGATTTTGTGCATAAAACAAGCAAAAAAATCTGCCAATGGGGTAAGCAAATTTTTCTTGAATTTAGTGTTTTTTTGCTTACCCCATTGGCAGATTTGTTTTGCTTGTTTTATGCACAAAATCACTTAAATTTTATATTAAATTTGGTCTAAAAACTAGACTTATTTTCTTGGGTCGTTTTGCTCATCAATAAAAAGCTTCAATATTAATTTAAGAATTTTTTGATATTTTTACTGAAAACAAGACAAAAATACTAAGAAAGTTTTTCTTGGAAAATAATTTTTTTGCAATGTACAGGTTTAAAACAACATACACTGCAAAAAATTAGTATTTTTTTCTTGTTTTCAGTAGAAATATCAAAAAATTCTTAAATTAAGATGTATTTTCTTGATGAGCAAAATGACTCAGGAAAATAAGTCTAGTTTTTAGACAAAAAATATAAACTTTAAGTAAATTAGTGCTTAAAACAAAGCAAAAATCTGCCAATGGACTAAGAAATAACTTTAAGTTTTTCATAAACACTTAAATCAATAAAAAAAAATCTTATTCAATTGGCAGATTTTTTTGGCCTGTTTTAGGCACAAATTCGCTTAAATTATATATAAATTTGATATTTTTTGTCTAAAAAGGACTTATTTTCCTAGTTCAGTTTGCTCATCAAGAAAATGCAACTTAATTTAAGATTTTTTTTTATTTTTAATGAAAACAAGACAAAAACACTAAGTAAGAAAGTCATTTTTTTGCAGTGTAAGGATGAGTAAATGATGACAGAATTGTATTTTTTAGGTAAACTATCCCTTTAATACAACTTTAATATCTTTGAGTCCACATTAATTCGATTCAGCACTATTTATGTTTCCTCAACGTTTGCGTCATAGTTGGGCCCCGTGTCCTCACTAGCCGGGGCCACTTGAGGGTCTTCAGTGCCCCAAAACCACACTCTTAAAAAAACCATCTGGCTTCCAGTGCCAATATAAACCATGTCTAATTTCCCTTCGTATCAACCTCTAAAGAAGAAATCCAAACCCGGATCATCCAAACACATAAACACTTGCTATTTAAACCACATGACAGGCACCCGTGTGGAATTGTTTTAATAGCGACCACAAACATTCCGAATCGGGAATATCCTCAGTTAGTCTCTTCATTCCCAGTCAACAGTGGTGTGCCTGATTTAGTACGTGTAGCAGTCCGATTACCAGCGATGAAAGTTAAATAAACAACACTCGCACGCTCTCTGCTGCCAATGAAGTGACTTATCTAGATATTCCTAGGAAACCACAGCTGCCTTGTTCATTGTTCAAGTTGACCAACTTTTCCACCTGGGCCGGAGATAGAAAGATCTAATGCTCTCAGCAAACCACTTCATATGTTTATTCAGATCTAAACCGAATCAATGTTTATAAATCGCTTTAAATAAAAAGCAACACAGACGTTTACATAACCATTAAATACATTTCATTTTTGGTTAAACTATATAGAATTCAAGGGCTAACTTGGAGATTTGTCACCCTGGACCACAAAACTTTGATTTTTTTTTGCACAGATTCCAGATTTTCGAGTACTTGTATCTGGGCCAAATATTGTCCTATCCTAACAAATCATAATGGAACGCTTATCTATAAATTAAAAAAGGGAATCGTATGACTGGTTTTGTGGGGTTAGGGTCACATCTAAGTAGCATTATCATTTTGCAATTAAATCCTAAAACTAACATTTGTAGTTTTTTGAACCAGCACACCAAGGCGAAGAACTACACTTTTCAAAAGTGCCAGCAGCTGGTGAGTTTTGTCTGTGCCGAGTGCGGCACTCACCGTTTTTTCCGCGCTCAGCGCCGAGAGTTAAAAAGTGTTTTTTGGTTGAAACGTTCAGCTCGTCAATGTCATTCTCACTCTGCCATCCAATCACAGTGGAGAAGGGGTGGGACAAATATCACAACAACCAACCGGTGCATCGTTCAAGCAGAAGTATAGCAACCAAAGCGCTCAGCTGAAAAAAGCTGGGAAGAGTCTAAAGTCGCTGTATTAGCCGAAATTAGGCGGTTTGGTGTACACGCCTTCTTACTGTGGGTTCACACCAGACGTGTGTTCAACGATTTGCCCAAGTAGATTACATACAAAGTCAATGCAAAGGCATGATCAGATGCGTCCTTGCGTGGGGCGATGCAAATCATGCAATATGGGCGGTGCGTTTGCCGCGAAAACATGCACCATTCGCCTCAAACGCGTCTTCGCCCAAGTTGAAAATATTCAACTCAAGCGAAAAATTTGCATGACAGAAAGTTAAATCCTGTTAGTAATCTAGAGTGAGTAACGTGATGCCCCGCATTTGGTGCGTACATAGCATTAGAATTAAACGTGCTATGTCTGCTACTATACCTTTAAGACTTTAATATGTAAATGATCTCTGTTGTGACTGGATAATCCATGCATTCTAGCAAAGTTCACATTGGGGTTAATCAGGGCAGGCCAGTTCTCTAAAAATAAATACATAAACATGAATGGTTGTTTACAACCCATTTTTTGCAGCCAAGTTTGCGATGCAGACAAGTACGTCTGAACTTAATTTCAAGAAAACCCCTTTTCTCCTTCGACTAAGAAGTGAACAGAAGTTTAAAATGTGGTCTTTCTCACACACGGCAGCTTCGAATCTCTTTACTGTAACATGAGTTTATACTGTCCGCGGTCCAACTTTTTCCCCTGCCCACAGCAATCTGGAGCAGCACCTGTTGTTGTAGTACTGCGTGATTATGTTTGCATGTGTGAGAGTATTCGAGTTCTGGGAAAACCATCAGTACTGTACATCAGGCGAGATCGAGAGAGAGAGAAGGGGAGATGAGGTGAACGAGTAGGAGGTGATGCACACCTCTCTATAGACAACTTCATCAGACGCATGGGTGTTCTCTCAGTTACGCGCATGAACCGAAGTGAACGTCTGGTCTGTATTTATTTATCGGTCTGGCTAGCGGCTAAACCGATCTCGGAAACAAATAGCTTGTCGAAAATAAAATGTTTTGGTTTGCTAAAGACAAGGGGAGACGGCGAGCATAGATCACAGCTGTGCCTGGCTACAATTCATGGACTCGTAGCTAACATTGTATACATTCATTTTACACAGCTCAGTGTAATAGTTGATACGCATTAGATATGATATATGAACAAAAGTTGGGCATCAGGGATGGAGTAGGCATCACACCCTAACCAAAATATTTTATTAAAGTAGCGTTTCTTTTCATGACAGTCGAGGTGCGAAATGTTGTCTTCAGTGGCCATTTCCCGTATCCGTAAAATCATAGACCGTAAAAGATAAGAAATCCGTAAATCGTAGCAAGCTAGCCAATGCTTTTCAGTAGCTTACTCAAGATGGCGGCAGGCAACTGGAATGACGTAAAAAAATCACATGACTGATATTCATCAATAGGCTTCATCAATATCATTCACAAAGCTGTACACCTCCCCTAGTCTTTTTGCATTGATTTATTAAATGTTTTGGTTAATATGATGATGAAGTAGAAAGGAGCTGTACGTGCACGACTAAAAAATAGCTGCCCGGAGGCTTTACCAAGATGAACCGACCTGCCTGAAAAGTGCACAAGAATCCATCAAAGAAACATGCTGAGCGAGAGACAGAGACAGGTATTGACTAAATGCCAACAAAAACATAAAGAAAGATAAAAGCACAAGAAGTGCAATAGAGAAAAACATAAGGCAACATGCTGAGCAAAGAGAGAGAGAGAGGAAGAGAAGGTTAACTCCAGTAAGTGTTAGTAGTCTCATTATCCCCTGTCATGATCCACACCCAACAGTGTCTCCTTTGAACAAGCTTATCACTGCAATGAACCAAAGTACACCAGACACACACACACACACACATCCACATTTCGCCTATTTACAGTCTGTGTTTTTCTACAGCATCTCTGAACAGCAGCGGCCTGTCCAGGTCTGCTCCTTTTTTAGGATGAGAAGGAAAACTGGGCAGGGTAAATAAATCTCTTAAGACTATTTGCTCGAATATACACTACACCGCCATCGCTGGAAAGAAACACACATATTCTTGTCTATCCCTGTATCCCTGTCTGTCTGTGCTGGAAAAACACACAAGACTAACATTTTTATTCATTTTATGTGGAAAGAGGGGATTGAGCTATACAATACACTGAATTCAGAAGATCAGGAAATATAAATAAATGAAGAAATAAATAAGGAAGTAAATATGTAGCTCTCCATGGTAGGGGTCAGAAACAAGCAGCACGGTGATGACCGTGTGTGGTTGTCTCCCGGTATTTATGTATAAAGCAAATATATAAAACATGACTTTTCCAAGATCAGTGATACTTGCATGGAAAGCCGTATCCCACAATGCAATGCACCTGACTGTAGTATTGACACTGCCTCACTTGAGTATGAGGATTATATGCAATAAAATTATTTATAAAAAGGTGTGGTTTTGAAGTGGGTGTGGCACCAGTTTCTATATCTTTGCCAGCGTATCACTGTGAGCAGTTTTTACCACTTGGCTGAGATGGTTTTGCCAAATGTATGTCTGCACGTACAGTATGCGTCTTTACATGACTCACAGTACACACTGCATGGGTCATTTTTCCATTTGCATTTATATTTGCATCTGGTAATAATTGGCTCTTTCTAGATTCATAGTCCATATCGTTGATATAGTCCATACCTTAATAAAGAGAACTGCTTATTGTACACAAAGTTTGTGTAAACACTGTGCTTTAATCTCGGTTTTTGTACCCGTAAAGACGGTGCAGGATGCATACTTTACCTTGACAGTACGGTGGTGTTTTTTGGACGGGTGACAGCGCATGTTGCCGGTGTTGCAGCAGCCAGTACAGCGTTTCACCTCCACGCAAGGAGGCCATATTAGGAAGTTTGCAGCCGTGGGATCCACTTGACTGCGAGGGATCTCGTAGATCACTGTCCTTGTCTTGCACATGGCTGGCACCGCCTCCTCTACTGCTGCGCATAACAGATGTGTGCACAAATAAATTAATACATATATATACTTATTAGCATATTCATTTATACTAAAATGTAAAGATTGTGTTGATTCCTATAATAATGAACTGGAGCATAACACAATGAAATACACTCACCTAAAGGATTATTAGGAACACCTAATAATTCAATTTCTTATTAATGCAATGGTGTAATGGTGTGGGGGATGTTTTCTTGGCACATTTAGGCCCCTTAGTGCCAATTGGGCATCATTTAAATGCCACAGTCTACCTGAGCATTGTTTCTGACCATGTCCATCCCTTTATGACCACCATGTACCCATCCTCTGATGGATACTTCCAGCAGGATAATGCACCATGTCACAAAGCTCGAATCATTTCAAATTGGTTTCTTGAACATGAGTTCACTGTACTAAAATGGCCCCCACAGTCACCAGATCTCAACCAATAGAGCATCTTTGGGATGTGGTGGAATGGGAGCTTCATACCCTGGCTGTGCATCCCACAAATCTCCATCAACTGCAAGATGCTATCCTATCAATATGGGCCAACATTTATAAGGAATGTTTTCAGCACCTTGTTGAATTCATGCCACGTAGGCAGTTCTGAAGACGAAAGGGGGTCAAACACAGTATTAGTATGGTGTTCCTAATAATCCTTTAGGCGAGTGTATATATACAAGATTCAACATACATTTTGTTTCATTTCGTCATTAGTACCAAAAGTACTATAGTACTACCATGGTTTTTCGGATGGGTATTAAGTAATCTTTAAATAATTTGGACTGCTATGTAAATGCAACGCTTTGCAAATTTGATAATCGCACCGTTTGTATGGCATCACCATACTATTACTGTACTACAGTACTGCCACAGTACTTTTTATATTTTATATATAAAGTTTATTTTGGGTAGTTATATAATCCAACACAGGTGCTCTGTTTGCATGCTTTTCTGTAACGGATCCCACCCAACCAAACCAAAAGGCTCTTAAAAACGGCCTGAGTCACGAATATTAAAGAGGGTTTTTAATATCTGCGAGCCTCTGTATTTACCCAGCCAAAAATAAGAGCGACCGCAGTGCCGAGATCCCGAGTTCGATCCCGGGGTTCAGAGCGACACAAAAACAGCACACAGCTATTCTGAGGCCTGAAGCGATTTCTGTTTGTGCTCGAGTGATCGGTGGGCACGGAGGGGCTGAAATATCCCGGCACACAAAGACGCGCCGCTGAGTGCCATGACTGATGTGAAAGGGAAGGAAGAGTGGATGTCAGTCTGAACTGTGTTTAGCTCGACGGGCCGTGACATGAATTCTGAATGTTTGGAATTTCCTGGCTCTAGCTATCGAAATGCTCTCATGTATGATAAAGTAACGAAGCGTCTTCTAAAATATATACCCGAAATAGACTAATTATGTAATGTAAAGTCTCTTACCAATGCTCCTCTTTCGTCTGTGGGACATTTGGAGACTCTTTAAATCCGAGGAAGCAGGGTGAGATGGGTGATGGTTCTTCTGACGGTGCCTGTGTTTGACCTCCTCAATCACCTCATTTCCAGGACCTTGTTGAAACAAAAAGGTTATCCTGATTACTTTAATGTTACTCAACAAATCCTGCTTTCCCTTTATAACCCAAGATGAATTCACAATGAGGCTATTCAAACTTTTCAGTAGGTGCCCCGCAGCATATAGAGACGGGTGCTACACCAAAGCATGATATAATTTCCTTCTTTAGGGGTATTCAGCAACTCATTTGTCAACCAACAATGGACGCTTTATGCAGGCGCTTAATTGGAAACTCACCATAATGGATTTCTGAAGGAACTACGTCATGGTTATGGTTACCCGAGTTTGTATTTATGTCTTGTGTACGGCTGACATAAATGTGAACTTCTAACAACCTCTGGAAAGGTTTTCGCCACTGGCGTGGATGAGTAAGACCGAGTGTTCCTTACTGTTTAAAGAGGAGGCGGGGATGCAAGTAGCTTCTATATAAAGTCACTTCACTTATTATGTGCTGTTAAACCAATTCATGCTTCATATAAAAACTTAGTCACTTTAACAATGAAGTTTTCATTTGTGTTGTTCCATAACAGAGTGTCAGTCAAGTCAAAGTACAAAAATCCATGCAAAGTGCTTAAAGGGATACAGTAGTTCAACCAAAAAATTTAATTTTGCCATCATAGCTTACTTACTCTGATATTGTTACTGAGATGTATAAATATCTTTATCCTGCTAAACACAAATGAAGATTTTGAGCAGTTTTTGTAACCAAATCATTTTGGGGCACCATTGACTTCCATAGTATTCTTTCTATATAAAGTAATTTAGCTTATTCTGTGCTGTTTAAACAATTCATGCTTTATATAAATGCTTAGTCACTTTAACAATGAGGTTTTCATTTGTGTTGTTCCATAACCGAGTGTCAATCAAGCACCATGTACAATTTCCATGCAAAGTGCTTAAAGGGATACAGTAGTTACAATTACAAAAAATACAATTTTGGCATCATAGCTTACTTACTCTGATATGGTTACTGAGTTGTATAAATATCTTTATCCTGCTAAACACAAATGAAGATTTTGAGCAGTTTTTGTAACCAAATCATTTTGGGGCACTATTGACTTCGATAGTATTCTTTAAATATAAAGTCATTTAGCTTATTCTGTGCTGTTTAACCAATTCATGCTTCATATAAAAGCTTAGTCACTTAAACAATGAGGTTTTCATTTGTGTTGTTCCATAACCGAGTGTCGAGTCAAGTACAATAAACAATTTCCATGCAAAGTGCTTTAAAAAAGCTTAAAAGCATAAAGGGATACAGTAGTTCAACCAAAAAATAACATTTTTGCCATCATAGTTTACTGTTACTGAGCTGTATTCATTTCTTTGTTCTGCTAAACACAAAGGAAGATTTTAAGCAATTTCTGTAACCAAATCATTTTGGGGCACCATTGACTTCCATAGTATTCTTTCTATATAAAGTAATTTAGCTTATTCTGTGCTGTTTAAACAATTCATGCTTTATATAAATGCTTAGTCACTTTAACAATGAGGTTTTCATTTGTGTTGTTCCATAACCGAGTGTCAATCAAGCACCATGTACAATTTCCATGCAAAGTGCTTAAAGGGATAAAGTAGTTCAACCAAAAAATAAAATTTTGTCATCATAACTTACTTCCTCTCATATTGTTTTTGATCTGTATTATGTCCTGCTAAACACAAAGGAAGATTTTGAGCAATTTCTGTAACCAAATCATTTTGGGGCACCATTGACTTCCATAGTATTCTTTCTATATAAAGTAATTTAGCTTATTCTGTGCTGTTTAAACAATTCATGCTTTATATAAATGCTTAGTCACTTTAACAATGAGGTTTTCATTTGTGTTGTTCCATAACCGAGTGTCAGTCAAGCACCATGTACAATTTCCATGCAAAGTGCTTAAAGGGATAAAGTAGTTCAACCAAAAAATAAAATTTTGTCATCATAACTTACTTCCTCTCATATTGTTTTTGATCTGTATTAATTTATTTGTCCTGCTAAACACAAAGAAAGATTTTGAGCAATTTCTGTAACCAAATCATTTTGGGGCACCATTGACTTCCATAGTATTTTTATGGAAGCTAATGTTGCTTCTGCTTCCTGCTTGATTACAAATATCTTCCTTTGTGTTCAGCAATACAAAGACATGTATACATAATATAACTTGAGAGTGATTAAATAAATGTTTGGGTGAACCATCCCTTTAAAACTTTAAATATTTACTAAAATATAAAACAGAAGCTATATAAAAAGTGGTCCAAAAATGGTCCCTAGTTGTCATTGGGGTGGTACTGTACCCTTTCAAAAAGTACACCTTTGCACTTCAATACTTCATAATAGTAAGCATATTGGTACCAAATGTATACACATCTGTACCTAAATAGTACATATTAGGACCTTTATAAAGGGTAGTGCCCCAGTGACCATTTTTCTGAGAGTGTATGTTACATTGTAATGACTGTAGTCTTTGCAATCTTTATCTGATATTGTTCAGTTGTGTTAAATCAGGCATGTACTTTAGTTAAACATCAAACTATATGTGATGTACCAGAGGAACTGCACCCAGCACGGGACGATGAGGGTGGGTCCGTCAGGAATGCAGAAAGAGAGAGAGAGAGAGAAAGAGAGAGAGAGAGAGAGACACACTCTCTGAACTTAAAAGACTGCGTGACCACACACAGTTCTGAAGCAGGAAACACAAGTGACATGTAAACAAAAGCCCTCCTCTGTTCTGTGTCTCTAGTTCATCTCATCTTTCCTACCAAATGGAAAGCCATTGTTTTTAGCTGTTTTTCAGACACTAAGCGTTGACCCGCACCGAGAGCCAGTTCAGCATTTGATCCTGCAAAACATGCCTTATCTCATGTTCACATCGAACCTGTGTGTCATTCTGTCAAACTTGAGAACTTTGTTCTTACAAACTTAAAAGCGCAAGAAGGCACCGCAGTCAAAGTGTGACTTTGCCAAACTACATTTCTAAATCATTTACTCGTTTACGCGTCGCTCCATGCGTACAAGTGCAAACGAAATTCGAGATCAGAGGCGGATAGAAAGATTTTCAGATAGTATCCTACATTTTGGTCACGCAAAGGTTATGCTCGGCTTCTGAATACTTTGAATACAGGAATACGCACAACTCGTGTGCATTAACATAATCTGTATATGTTGTTTAAGATATGGACCACAAATCCATAAGTCATAAGTCGCATGGGTATATTTGTAGCAATACAATACGTTGTATGGGTCAAAATTATCGATTTTTATGCCAAAAAGCATAATGATATTAAGTAAATATATTTAAAAAATTATTTATGATTAGTAATACTGCATCACTGGTTTCTCAGACAAGGCTTAAAGCTCACATAACACAAGCTGTTTCTGCATTTCTGATGTTAATCTGGAGTAACTATAGAGTAGTATGACATCCTTTATATCGCAGAAGAGTCTTTAGTTTAATCAGATTTATAAAAGAAAGATTAGCTTTACCGATTCTTTGCGATAAGGTACAAAAAATGAAGAAGGAGGAGTTATACCGCGGTAGGAGCGAGTACGAGTCATGCAACACTATACAACACTGTTTAACTTATGATTCACTACATGTTTGTGTCATTTATATAATATGCACGCGCCTATTTCCAACATAACACAGAAGTCTTACTTACCGCATGCAACTCGTGACCCGGTTGGGACTTTTCAATGAAATCCAGTGCATCAAACACACACGCAAAACTCTGCTGCTACCCCGGATAATAAACTATATCCATTGTTTCCATAAGGCTGACCATCTTCTCCTTACATCCAAAAACACACTTCTTCTTTCGTGCCACTGTTGAGTTTTGAAATTAAACAACGCTTGTCGCGTGATGTGATGTTTGTATGTTCTAGCGTCTCCCGTGTATTGATGGGTGGGCGGGGTTTTCCGGGGGAAGTGCCCATAAAAAAAGTGATACGTATAGAAACCCCTGAAACGTCAGCTGGACCCGTATTCGAAATAAACTTTCCGAAACTTGTACGAATGCTGGCGAAGTGCATTCAGCACAGAAATACTCTGTAACTTACCCAACTGCTTTTTTGACATTTTGTCTATGTTTAGCATGAGGAAACAACTCTTAAACAGTGTTAATAAGTCAGAATGCATGAAATACCATTGAACCCCCCGTTTAAGGTTAGTCCTAGACTAAAACACATGATTAGACTGTCTTAACTGAACATAACTTGCACTGACAGATCTTAAAATGTGCCATTGATCTGTCTCAAGATATATAGTTACATCTTTACTAATGAATGTTTATAAAAGATGCTTAAACATCTTACTTTAAGTTTAACTAAGGCCTAGTCCTAGCTTTAGCTAAGCCTTATCTGCGAAACCAGGCCTAAGTGTAGCCAAATTATTAATATATAGATTTTTAAATAGTTGTAGCCAAATATTGTCCTATTCTTACAAAAAGTCAATGCAAAGCTAATTTATTCAGCTTACAGATGTATAAATGTCAATTTAAAAAAATTGACCCTCCTGACTGGTTTTGTGGTCCAGGGTCACATGCAATGTACTATATGTATCTACTTTGGGATGCACAGATGCATAGATTTCTGTGCTGATACCGATATTCAAATATAGGCTGATAAACATCTCTAATTGTATCAAAAGTGACATTCCTAAAAACTTCTCCAGTTGCCACCCATACAAGAAACATCTTAATAATAATAGTTTTCTTTAATAGAAGAACGAACGAAACACAACTAACTCCTCTCTTTCCAACACTACAAAACAGACATTTTTGTCATCAAGTATCATTTGGCAGGTGATTTTGATCCCCATTAGTCTACAGTGCTTTAATAACAGGGCCGATCTACAAGCAGCTACCTGGTTTTATGAACCTTCCTCGCCGTTGCACAATGCTGATGAAAGCATTCTTCCAGTAACTGTGTAAATTGCTGCCTCGAAACGTATAATCTTTGCATTACCGATGCAGATCTGTAACCGCCGGGCCACCCAAACCCTCTTCATCTTACATGTCACTCATGAAGAGCTTTCAGCTACACCTTTCCTTTCCGTGCTTTCTCCGAGCGAATTACAAAGGGGAACATTAGGCCTCCTTCACGGATTGACAGCTGTCCTTTCATCGGACACAAAAAAGACGCTCCATCTGTGCCGTTTCCCTTCGGACGTGAAAGCGCGGGGCGATGGGAGGCGTAGACAGATGGACCGATAGAAGTTAAAAGGCCGCTGCGGGGCGAGGAACAAGTGCGGCCTGTTCCAGGTGAGCGGTGAGGTCACGCGCCGTGACTTCACTGAAAGAGAGACACCGTTTCCTCCCTAAATCACTGTCGCTGCTTTTCTGACCTCTAATTATGCGTCCATTAGCAGGAGATACCTATCTGATCCTTCCTGCGCTCCTCTTATGGACAGTTGACAAGGTTAGCGGTCTGATCTGAGCAACAACAGACCGTTATTGCTTCCTAAATTAAGACTATCCAGACAGAAAACAGGAAAGCGTTTATAATTACATAAACAATAACATGATGTCGATAATCATGTAAATTGAGAATGATGCCGTGCAGAAGAATGATGATTGATAATTCTGATCGTTTGTAGTTTGTTAGAGTAATAAAATAAATTTTAAACTTTATAAGCACATCTCTCTCTATTTGATTGACATGTGATGACTTCATACGGTCTGCGTTACTTTAAAGCGCAGTTGCCTACTGCAACAAACATCCAAAATACACCATCAGTGGCGTCAGTCATCTTTCACTGGGTTTAGCGTGTCTGTCAAGCCGTCTGATTTATGTCGACGCCAGGAATAATTAGTAACTACAGCACTATGAAATCAATGTTGACATTCATTTTGAGCACATATAGGTGAATCTTCATATACATTTCACCCAAAGACCCAATTATTTTGTTAAATTATTTTATAAATCACGTTTTTGCATGACAGCAATGGGAATTAGGTTTCACCTCATGATTTACATTTAATATTTGTTGGGAAAATATCACAAATGAAGCCACGTTGAAGTCATACATGCATATTCATTTAGCCATAGCCGTTTTCAGAGACCAAATGTTCAAATAACCAAAGTCCAAATGTTACAGTGGTTCAAATATTCGAAGCTTCAAAGGAAATCTAAGGTTTGATATATTACGAGTGCCTGTGCAAACAGCAGCTCAAGTTGTCTTGAGACAGCTCATGTTAGTGATCCCTGTAATATTATCCAGACTAAAGTAGAAAAAAACCTATTTCGGCGTTGTTCCTGTAAACCACATTTCCCTGTACTTTACTGTTAGCGCCGACACTCTTCCATCATTAAATAACCCGAGGACTTTAAAACAAACACATCCAGACTGCAGCAGAAGCATGCATTTATGACACACGGTTATCATAACTTTTTCCATGTTCACTCGTCCACCCTGTACACCTATCACACCTATGGTCTCGCCACAAAAACCAGACCGGTTATAGTCATACCCCAAATTATACCGTCTTGTGTTTTTTGTTTGTGTAATTACCGGTAATTTGCCTGTAAATGAAATTATAGTGGGCAAATGAAACCATTTGCGGACAGCTTAAGTGTAGGAAAACTTGGCCGCAGCAAATCTTCCCGTTGGCTTTGACGCAAGTATTGACATTAGATACGTGCTCTAAAAACAGAAACAAAATCTAAAATGAACTATTTACGGCCCTCCACCCGTCAGCCGGCATAAACCATTACCTTTAAATTGTTCCTGGGAGTTCGTAAAACGCATTACAGACTATACCGTCACATACATGCTATACACTCAGACCAACTTACTTAGCAACTGGGACAAACACCTGTAAATAACCGTGACACTGTGCACACGAGATTAAGGATTGAACAAAGTCCACAAGAAAACAATGAGCAGAATTTTTACCTGGGGAATTTACCTCCAGTAGCCGCTGGAGGTCGCTGATGCTGTTGATTTCACTGTGCGATAGTCTGTCGATGAAATCTTGAGGGATTGCGAATTCCTTCTGGCAAAATAAAAAAATTAAATAAACATTAAATACACATGAAGGTATTTACGAAGCGATTTATGACGTAATTGCACATATATTTATGGCGCAGTGACGTGAGAGCGTCGCGCGCGCACAGGTGCATCCGTGCGCTCACGCGAATCCAGTTATTTATTACACTATAAAGAATTCAAAGTGTTTACAATTTGATCAGTTAGTTTAGTCAAATAAAGCTAATTTTATCATCACGTGTTCACACAATGTGCGTTACACACGAGTAGAAAGTATTTCAGTTTGGGACGATACTGTAAACTAATGAAAATTTGAACAGCATAGTTGAGATAAGTTTTAGTTGTAATTACTGGAAAATAAATACAGCTGACGTCATGAAGCTGTGTGACAATTAAATTTATGTACAGTAAACATTTCAACATGGATCCAACAACGTGATTTTTAAATATTGCACTTTGCTAAACCCCGTTTGTAAATAAACATTATGAATACATGTATGGCAATCCAGAACTTTCTGTGCTTCAAAAGATTGTGTGAGATATTTACCTCAGCAGCTGCTGGCAGGAGGTGCGAAGTGAGGAGCAGAAAGCAGCAGAATAAGGTTCTCATCTCCTTCCAATGTCAGTTTTCCACCCAGTAAGAAAGATGAATAGCGTAGGAGCCTTGGAGTCGCTCCTGAGCGCGAGGAGTCCAGAACCATACCTTGAAGAGATCTGCCTTTAAACGAACCCGCGCACCAGCTCAAGTCTACATAGGAGAACCCTAGACCTGGTGCTGGTCCAATGCGTCCTGTACTGGATCTCACACGTGATTTAACTTGCAAAAGGTCGTCATGGCTGTCCAAGCCTAAACAATCCAAATACACAAACGTTTTGCATTGCCCAAGTCAATATAAGTTATAATTCCAACGCAATAGTGTTATAGCAACTAACAAATATGCGCATGGATTTTCAACGCTGTTATGGTATAACTAAGTTTTGCTGTCCGTGCACTTCGTGTAGAGCTGAAAAGTGAAAGGTGGTTGTACAATCCCAGGTTAGTATCCTTGAATAACGCAGCGCTCTCGTGAAGTCTCCTTCGCGCACTGACTGCTCTTCTGATGCGCGCAATATATGCACCTCCCCTCGGGCTCCCGGTAATCATCGAACAGCGCGCGAGCACCCGGTTGGCTGGAGCTGCTGTTGAAAAGTTAACCCTTAAAACCCTCAAATGTGTTACAATACACGAGCTGACTAAAATCATTTGGGCATTTAATAACAACTCCAATAAATCTCTGCAGGTTGGCCCCAGTGAGATTTTAAAATAGCCTATTTTATTTGATTTATTAGAATTGTATAGTTTACTAACTTAAATACTAAAGTATGCCTATACTAGAGTAACTTGTAGTATACTTTTCTTCATGTCAAATCTCTAATTATTTTGTCCACTTGGTCATTAGAAGCCACTTGTTTTTTTTTTTTTGTGTGTGTATGTGTGTGTGTGTGTGTGTGTGTGTGTGTGTGTGTGTGTGTGTGTGTGTGTGTGTGTGTGTGTGTGTTTGGACAGAAGAGCCGCTTCCTGAAATATTGCATTTCAGCTTAAATTCCATAGAATTATGACTAAATGACACAAGAAAAAACAAAAGGGCACATTTTCTCACTCTGCCATGATTCATGCAGTGTTGTTTAGATGTTGGTGGACTGTGACTGGAAAAGTAACTGAGTAAGGAACAGGGAGGAAAAAAGGAAATGAAAGTTAAAGAATGAAAGAAAGAGGAACGGGAAGTGTGAAACTGCAGAATACAACAAGCAGAAATCAAAAACTGAATGAAACTGAAAAAAAGTATTTAAAGATAACATGACATTGATTCACTTTTTAGTTTTTATTTATTCACTTGGCTGATGCTTTAAAAAAAAGTTTGCCCTGAGTATAAATAAATGGTATATATAAAGCTTTACAGTCTATTTGATGTTTTGTCTGATGCATATATTTTCTTTAGTTTTTATCTGTTGTAAAGCAACTGTGTTTGAGAGAGGTATGTAAATAAATCTAATTTAGAAAAAGGCGAGGGAGAAAAGTGATGGCTCTGGCAACTGAGAGGAATCCCCTGTCTCGCACCATTCACAGCAGTTTCACAGGAGACTGTGTTCTTCACAACATCATACCCATTAAAGACTTTCACTAAGGCTGGCATGCAGTTAAAGTAGCCGTAAAGCTGGGCAATATGTTCCACAAGTGCATGACTGTTTGTTTCCACCATCCATATAGCAGCTCAGAATAAGTACAGACCTACAAGACATAAAGAGTGAATAATGACTGTAGCCTATTATAAGCTAAAATGTATTTAAAGTCATGAGTGCAGGTATCTGAAACCAAGCCAAAGGAAATACTGTCGATGGTATATTCTTATTTTGATTATATAGAACAGACAGACGGACACAGACAGACAAACAGATAGAGACAGTGTAAATGATAGTGTGACACCCAGACAGAAGACAAAGCAAAAGATGGCAGACAGCAAAAGATGACAGACAGACAGACAGACAGAGCAAAAGATGAGAGATAGACAGACAGAGCAAAGGATGACAGACAGACATACAAACAGACAGACAAAGCAAAGAATGACAGAACAAAAGATGACAGACAGACAGACAGACAGCAAAAGATGACTGACAGACATACAGACAGACATAATAAAAGATGACAGACAGAGCAAAAGATGACAGACAGACAGACAGGCAACAGACAAAATATGACAGAGCAAAATATGACAGACAGACAGACAGAGCAAAAGATGACAAACAGGCAGAGCGTAATATGACAGACAGACAGAAAAGACAGAGCAAAAGATGACAGACAGACATAGAGCAAAATATGACAGACAGATCAAAAGATGGCAGAAAGACAGATCAAAGGATTACAGACAGACAGAGCAAAAGACAACAGACAATGACAGACAGACAGACAACAGACATAGTAAAATATGAAAGACAGACAGACAAAGCAAAATATGACAGACAGACAGACAATAAACAGACCAAAAGATGACAGACAGACAGAGCAAAGCATGACAGACAGAAAGACATACATAGAGCAAAAGAGACAGACAGACAGACAAATCAAAAGATAGACAGAGCAAAAGATAACAGACAGACTAAAAGATGACAGAGAGACAGACAGATCAAAAGATAACAGACAGACAACGGACAGAGCAAAAGATGACAGAGAGAGCAAAAGATGACAGACAAACAGACCGACAGAGCAAAAGATGACAGACAGACAACAGACAGAGCAAAACATGACAGACAGACAGACAACAGACAGAGCAAAACATGACAGACACACAGAGCAAAACATGACAGACAGACAACAGACAGAGCAAAAGATAACAGACAGATCAAAGGATTACAGACAGAAAGAGCAAAAGACAACAGACAATGACAGACAGACAGACAACAGACATAGTAAAATATGAAAGACAGACAGACAAAGCAAAATATGACAGACAGACAATGACAGACAGACAGACAATAAACAGACCAAAAGATGACAGACAGACAGAGCAAAGCATGACAGACAGAAAGACATACATAGAGCAAAAGAGACAGACAGACAGACAGACAGACAGACAAATCAAAAGATAGACAGAGCAAAAGATAACAGACAGACAGGCAACAGACAGACTAAAAGATGACAGACAGACAGACAGACAGACAGATCAAAAGATAACAGACAGACAACAGACAGAGCAAAACATGACAGACAGACAGACAGACTACAGACAGAGCAAAACATGACAGACACACAGAGCAAAACATGACAGACAGACAACAGACAGAGCAAAAGATGACAGACAGAGCAAAGCATGACAGACAGAAAGACAGACATAGAGCAAAAGAGACAGATCAAAAGATAGACAGAGCAAAAGATAACAGACAGACAGAAAACAGACAGAGCAAAAGATGACAGACAGACAACAGACAGAGCAAAAGATGACAGACAACAGAAGATAGAGCAAAAGATGACAGACAATAGACAGAGCAAAAGATGACAGACAGAAAACAGACAGAGCAAAAGGTTACAGACAGAAAACAGACAGAGCAAAAGATGACAGACAGTCAATAGACAGAGCAAAAGATGACAGACAACAGAAGATAGAGCAAAAGATGACAGACAATAGACAGAGCAAAAGATGACAGACAGAAAACAGACAGAGCAAAAGGTTACAGACAGAAAACAGACAGAGCAAAAGATGACAGACAGTCAATAGACAGAGCAAAAGATGACAGACAACAGAAGATAGAGCAAAAGATGACAGACAATAGACAGAGCAAAAGATGACAGACAGAAAACAGACAGAGCAAAAGGTTACAGACAGAAAACAGACAGAGCAAAAGATGACAGACAGTCAATAGACAGAGCAAAAGATGACAGACAACAGAAGATAGAGCAAAAGATGACAGACAATAGACAGAGCAAAAGATGACAGAGAGAAAACAGACAGAGCAAAAGATGAAAGACAGACAACAGACAGAGCAAAAGATGACAGACAATAGACAGAGCAAAAGATGACAGACAGAAAACAGACAGAGCAAAAGGTTACAGACAGAAAAAAGACAGAGCAAAAGATGACAGACAGTCAATAGACAGAGCAAAAGATGACAGACAACAGAAGATAGAGCAAAAGATGACAGACAATAGACAGAGAAAAAGATGACAGACAGAAAACAGACAGAGCAAAAGGTTACAGACAGAAAACAGACAGAGCAAAATATGACAGACAGTCAATAGACAGAGCAAAAGATGACAGACAACAGAAGATAGAGCAAAAGATGACAGACAATAGACAGAGCAAAAGATGACAGACAGAAAACAGACAGAGCAAAAGGTTACAGACAGAAAACAGACAGAGCAAAAGATGACAGACAGACAACAGACAGAGCAAAAGATGAAAGACAGACAACAGACAGAGCAAAAGATGACAGACAATAGACAGAGCAAAAGATGACAGAGAGAAAACAGACAGAGCAAAAGATGAAAGACAGACAACAGACAGAGCAAAAGATGACAGACAATAGACAGAGCAAAAGATGACAGACAGAAAACAGACAGAGCAAAAGGTTACAGACAGAAAAAAGACAGAGCAAAAGATGACAGACAGTCAATAGACAGAGCAAAAGATGACAGACAACAGAAGATAGAGCAAAAGATGACAGACAATAGACAGAGCAAAAGATGACAGACAGAAAACAGACAGAGCAAAAGGTTACAGACAGAAAACAGACAGAGCAAAATATGACAGACAGTCAATAGACAGAGCAAAAGATGACAGACAACAGAAGATAGAGCAAAAGATGACAGACAATAGACAGAGCAAAAGATGACAGACAGTCAATAGACAGAGCAAAAGATGACAGACAACAGAAGATGGAGCAAAAGATGACAGACAGACAGAGACGTTTTGTAATTTCAGTCTGCAAAATTCATTCATTCAGAAGATAAATCTAGAGAATGTTCCAGTCAGGATGTAATCAGACAGTTTATAATACTCCCCTGTCCACATGAGATACAGCAGAGGGAGGTGGGCACCTCCTCTCTACCATTAAACCACTCTGTTAAACTATTTTTAGCTTTACACTTCATTAATGTGAATGAACCACGCAACCAGTAAACAAAACAGAACCTAAGCTCCAGACAGATACACTCATCCACTGTAACTGTAATATCACGAGAGTACAGTAAGTCGAAGAATTCTCTCTCTCTTTGAGCTCAGACCAGAGGAGGTGCGGTGTTCACATTTTCTGCTGACACGACAGATCTAAAAGCAAGAAGCCGACACAATATCACGCCGCATATCTAAGCAGCACAAACACCTTACGTGAAAACAGACACAAACACATACGTTTATACTGAGGTCATCAAATGATTCGTGTTCAAAGGTAGATTATTTTACTCCACCAAGGAATCTGACCTCCGTCAACTTTGTGCTACATAGTCCAACCAATCACTTCTTTAAATAGCAGTTTGCTCTTAGACACTATCACACCGAAACTATAGACTTTATCAACTTTTTCAACACAGCCACCATATCTGTGTCCTATAGTGGAGTGGATAGAAGACGTTAGCAGATGGCCAAATATAAAGTGGCCAGATACATATATACGTATATATTATATTAGTGCAACCAAACACAACAACCAGATGTTTTGATGCTGGGAAACCCTTTTGATCAACTTTCTGACACGTTAGAACCACTAGGGAACAACACCACTTCTGTTGCCTAAATGCGCACGCAGGCTATTTGATTATGTGAGCTGTAAAAGGGTTTATAAACCAATCCTTATACCAAAAGCAGAATTAAATATTGTGTGATTTAACTGCTCTCAATTCTTTATAGGTGGTGCTTAAAGGTGCAGTGTGTAATTTTTAGAAGAATCTTTTGACAGAAATGCTAAATAATATACATAACTATATAATCAGGGGTGTATAAAGACTTTTCATAATGAACCGTTATGTGTTTATTACCTTAGAACGAGACCTTTTTATCTACATACACCGAGGGTCCCCTTACATGGAAGTCGCCATTTTGTGCTGCCATTTTTCTACAGAAGCCCTTAATGGACAATTTTTTTACTAAGTTGTCTCCGACGATGACATGTTTGTCCGGTGGCGGCTCCCGTAGCTTTTCTATGTGTTTCAAAAGCGAGGGGTAAGCTGTGGACTTAGCCGTTGGTTGCAATTCGCATCCTTTACACACTGCACCTTTAAGGCAAACATCACTATTAATACTGCCCAAATCAAACGTGATAAACCCAATGTTATTTAACTTAAGAAACTTAAATATGATTTGATAATACAAAATCACGCATATATTTCTAAATAATAACAATATTTTTCATGGCAAGCAATAAAACACAAGAAAAAACACATTAGACCTGAAGGAGGGATCTGAGCCATATATAGGGACCAAATTATACTAATTTTGGGCTCAGTAAGCAACCACTTAGCAACTACATAAAAACCCTAATTGCTGCGTTCACACCAGCCGCGGTAGAGGCGTCAAGCGCGAGTGATTTCAATGTTAAGTCAATGTGAAGACACGTTGACATGTGTCGGAGGTCTCGTGGCACGAATAGTTCTAGTTCGTGCGAATTGATTGTTGCCGCGCGAAACGCGCGAGTTGAAAAATTTGAAATTTGGCGGAAAAATACACAGCGTTAACCAATCAGGAGCTTGCTATATTAGTGACGTGAATGAAGTGAGTAAACTCAAAATGTTCAAGCGGCGTGTGAACCCACAGTAACAACCACACAGCTCATTAAAATGCCGAATTTAGTGATATTATATTTGTTCCAGCTTTCGTGCATTGATCAGAGGTTTGTCAGGGGAGGAGATGGTGGTACGAGGCACCAGACAGGTTCACTGATATCCCACTGTGATCTAAGAGCAGCTGAGAGAGAGAGAGAGAGAGAGAGAGAGAGAGAGAGAGAGAGAGAGCGAGCATTATTTTAGATGATAATGTGAGTTCAATAAGTGTAACATTGCACTAGCAATGTAAGAGATATGGGTTCAATCAAAATGAACACACTTACTAAAAGAATTCATGTATTGCTTTTAACCTGCATATTCCAGAAAGCACCAATAAGATGTTCTGTGTACTTAAAGATGAATAAGACAGCATGACATTGCATCACAGACATGTAAAGCACCAGTTAATACAAGGATCTTGACCATAAGTTGCTGTAGGAACACTTTTCCTATCTTCAAGTGGCTTTGGATTACAAACGTCTCCACTGAACTCCCCTCCGCATAAAACAGAGACCGGCCTGAACATGCATTCGTCTACCAGATCTGTAGTAAAACAGTGCCTCTTTATTTTCCCTCTTTAAAAAAAAGCCAAGGAAGCAGAGAATTTCGGGGAGGAGGTGTGTGGGGGGTAATTGCCCATCATACGCTCGACTTTTTAACGTGTGTGAGCGGCGCGGAATGTGGGAAAGGAGAAAAGGAAGACAAGGGTCTTACCGCGTCTTGGTGGTCTGACCTTGGCCCTCGCCCGGAGGCCAAACACTGTCAGCGTCCATCGAGGAGGATCCATTCACAGAATATACGATTTCTCGACCCTGTCTTTCTGAATGGCTGAACGTGTTTTGGAAGGGAATGAAAAGAAAGAGCACGTCTGGAGCGACGGTCTTTTCTGTTTGCGTGGAAGCGTAACGGGCTTTCTTCACATTTCTATTAAGAGCCTTGAGCTCTTGATTGCGCCAATTGGCATGACAGATTTCTCTTTCACCTCTCGCTGGTCATTTGTTCTGGATGACAGAGGTGAAGCAGAAAACCAGGGAGGAAGAGGAAAAGCAGGTGAGCCCGGAGTTTCCAACTGGCAGCCCTAAAGGGATCGCGGCTGAGAAATAAAGAGATTATTGAAGAAAATCTATGGGAAAAACTGCATATCTATTAATATTTTTATGTTTAACGTACTTTGCATGTGATTGGTTGCCTTCTAGTTTCTAAAGATGCAACAAATGTTCATCCCACAGTAGCACTTGCATGTTCTTGCATTAACATCTTCCCATTTACTGCCAACATTCCTTCATTTGTAGACCGATAAACAACCACCTAACTATAAACATGGCAATTAAAAGAAACACTCCAAACCAGACACTAACAATCACAAACAGGTGTTTCTTTGCTCTTATACTTGCAAAAGTTTATAAGGCGTTTTGTGAGTTTATGTGAGAACGGGGAGCTCCTCTGCGGCTCATTTTCATTAAGTTACTCTATGAGTTTGTGTGTGGTACAGTAACGTCACATCTTGCCGCGCCCGATGTAATCGCACCGCAATAGATGTTCACACACATCGAGGTATTCATACAATGCTTTAAAAGCCCTCTCCTATAATGAAATGCAACTTCTCTGGAAGCCACAGGCTGGCCGCCAGCTTTAAAAAGAAAATTAGTTTGGCTGCTCACTGCTATATGAAGCAATAAAGCGACAGGTCCAGAAAAAGTTGAGGAATTTGTGAGTCAGATAGGAGAGGATCATAGTAATTGGTAAGGTAATGTGATACAGGAATCGATTACAGCAGCGCTTAAGCTTTAACTGCATCGTCCAAAAGCGATGATGATTTGGAGTGTATACAGCAGATATACACACAGTAAAAAAGATTTGTTGTTTAAAATTAAATTTCAAATATTAGTTGACTTTAACTAATATTTTAATTTGAATTAAAGGGGTGCATGATAAAAAAACACACTTGTAGCCAATCAGCAATAAGGGGCGTGTCTACTAACTGACATGATTGCCTGGGTTGTGTATGTGTGGGGTGGGTCTATCAAATGAAGGTCCAGATTCTATTGGGGTAGGGGCATGTTTGTTTAGGTGATTTCAAATATCAACATTGGCATTCAGAGATCATGCACCCCGCCTTTAACTTACTTTTTTAACCCTTGTGGGTTGTTCCAATTAACAACCCGATGTTCGTGTACAAAAAAGGCCACTAAATTAAACGGCTGTAAAAAATTATATATAAATATATTTATTTTTTCCCCAAATGTTTTTCCATAAATCTGTTAATCAACATCAGTACTGATCAAAACTACCAAATGTTTACAAAATTTCCATGATTTTAACTCCTTTATTGCCAAGTTCATAAGTGGTGTCACTGATTTTGTGGGGACACAAATTGACCAATTTTCAATATAAAAAGTGATTGTGGACTGGATTTTTTTTAACCTTTTTCACAGTCTTGGGCATGCCAAAGATTGGTAAAAACATTGGCTTTGATGCATTTATAGTTTTTGTGCAGCATCAGTTTTTATTTTTTTATCCCTAATTAGTTGTTCGTGGCTTTTTTTGACCCATTGACTTCCATTATAATGACATTTTTTGATTGCAAAGCCATGACACCTCATTATCATGCATTCTTGATTGTTGGCGGTTTTTTCTTTTGCTAAGAGGTAAAATTTGTCATTTTTACTGTTGGTCACCATGTGGCACCATTAACCCTTTAGTAGACTTGTGCAAAAAAACAGAGCTTAATTTCTGGCTTGAGTAATATGGAGTATTACATTTTTCCCCTAATAATCATACAGTTTTGTAAGATTCACTTCCTACAAATACACACAAATTAGGCAATTCATAAAATATATACAAACTGCCTTGAGATTGTGTTGGATGCTATACAGTAGATTGAAGCCTACAATTATAATCTAAACCAGGAAATCTCCTTCTTTTAGACACATTTTGGCTTTAAAGCGATACTCCAGCCAAATATTACCCCATGATGTACTCACCCTCAAGCTATCCCAGATATAAATGTCCATCATCTTTCAGACAAGTACATTATTTTAGCCAATGTCTTTTCTTTTCCAAGCTTAAAATGGGAGAAGACAGGTATCAGGGAACAATTTCTGACTTTAAAGCAAAAAAAGTGCATTCATCCTTCACACAAGTAATCCACACGGCTCCAATGGGTTAATAAAGGTCTTTCATGGGTAATCAATGTGATTTTGTAAGAAAAGGTCCCTATTATAGTATCTAGCTTCCGATAAAGATACCATCTTGGACTCAAGCGCTCACTATTGAGTCCAAGATGGGGCTGTACAAAATTGCATTGATTACCTGCAGAAGACCTTTATTAAGCCCATTGGAGCCATGTGGATTATATCTGTGATACTTTATGAGCGGTTTAAAGTCAGAAGTTGTTCCCTGATCCCTGTTTTATACCATTATACAGCTTGGAAGAGCAAGAACATTTACGAAAATAACTTCAAATGTGTTTGTCTGGAAGATGATGAACACATGAATGTTGGATTGCTTGAGGGTGAATAAATCATGGGTTAATTTAGATATTTGGCTGGAGTATCCCTTAAATTCTGGAGGAACATGAGTGACCTGTGAAACTGATAATCAACATACGTGTAAAAAGAGACCACTAACCTTAAACGTTGTTTATCCATTCAGTCACATGACAAAAATGATCGAAATCAGGTTTTTTAGATTGTGTTTAAGTGGCTTCGATTGGCTTGGTCACATGTCTTGGCGACTGACGAAAAAAGTCTTGCATACCACAAATCACATAAGTCCCCTGGGGTCCGAATTATCTTGTGACCTGAAGTATGGGTCAAATGTGATTGAGGACAAAGAGCCATCGATCAGAGCATTGAAGAGGCATTTAGCTGAAGTAATAATTGAGTGTTCATTTCTCATGCTTGTGTTACGGCACAATACTGTCTGAGTGCTTGTTATTGCTTAATGACACCCGAGAGACCTCTCCATCCTTCTCTAGAGGAGATTAAAGTGTGGGTGTGTTTCTGTCACTCACTCTCAGGGCCGATGAATTGAATATCTACTCAACACAAGGTTTTACAAGTGTGAAATGCACACTGCCTAATACACAATACATACTTTATGCAGCATATGTGAACCAGCTTAAGCTCATTTTTGTGAATTACATAAAATCATCCTAAATGATGTAAAGAAAATTCTGTGAAAATATAACCTTGATAGCTTTAATATTGACTAAAAGTACTCAAAGATTACCTTGATGCTCCTAATCTCATCATTGCATATAACCTAAATTTCACAGGTGTGGTCCCAAATTAATTTGAAAAAATATATGTGAAACAGTATATAGTTGGCAATACACATTTTTAGTTGAAGTACAGCATGCAACACGGCTGACTCCCTACAATGCATGTTCAATGCATGCTTATTTGCATTTAATTTTCCCCTGCCGTCAGATAATGGCTGTTGAGAAAAGCATATTACTACAGTATACGACTCTTAATATTTATACAGAATGTACACTGTGAATTTTGTGAACACCAGGATGACTTGCACTTGCCAAAAAGTGCACTATATCCCAGAATGCACTTTTTTTAGTGTGACAGATAAATAGAAAATGAATGAATTACTTGCATGAAAAATTTCCTAGTCAAAGCTGGCATTTACTTTATGACTGACCTTGTGCGTATGTGTACTTACTTAAAGGCGGATGCAATGTGATGTCGCTTTTTTGCAATTTCTTTGCATTTCTCTTATTGAATGCACACCACTCAAACAGGTAACACATCTCTGTTAATCATCGAAGTGCCTGATGTCCTGTGGGAATTTGATTGTATGTTATAATTAAGGATCAATATGCCTTACTGTACATTTTACATTATATAGTTTCATTTTAGCTACAGTAACAAATCAAACACAGTGCACTTTTTACATCTCTTTACAGTCCAGACATTATCGTTAAAGGGATAGTTCACCCAAAAATTTTAATTCTGTCATCATTTACTCACCATCATGTTGTTTTAAACCTGTGTGAGTTTCTTTATTCTGTTGACACAAAGGAAAATATTTTGAACAATGTTTGTAACCAAAAAGTTTGAAGCACCATTGACTTCCATAGTATGTTTTCCACTATGGAAGTCAATGGTGCTTCTGCTTCCAGTTTGTAAACAAATATCTTCTTTTGTGTTCAGCAGAACATAACATTTTATACCGGTTCAGAGCAACATGAGGATAACTAAATAATGTTAGTTTGTTCATTTTTGGGTAAACTATCCCTTTCATTTTCTGACAAATAATCTTACCAATAACTAGCATAAGATAAAAAACATAATGCATAATCTTTGACTACAGATTGAGAACCACACGACTGCGTAATGTTCTTACAATTTATAATTGTCACACCTGTGTAATACATAATCTACTCGTGTTGTATCAGTGGCCTGCACAAACCTGCTATTAACTTTTCAGTTCTAATTGTACTTTACAAACCTGATAGCTGGAAGACTGTTTAAACTGACCGTCTACGGCTTTTCCTATTCCGGTTACTCTTTTGAAATCTTGGAATTCCATTAATCAGACAAATACTGATCTCCTGACCTGATCTGCTGCTCTCATTTTGACCTCAGCTCCTCCTTTCCTGCAAATCCAATTCGTTCAATCTCGTTTTCTCATTTGATCCAAACTATTGTCGAGATTAAACAATAGTTTGGATGAAGTCCATATACAGTAATAACACCATGGTTTACTGTAGCTCAAATCAGAAAGACGGCATTTTAAATGTATATCTTGAAAGGTTAATATCAAAGCGTTCTCACACTAATGGTCGGGGGCAAATCTGTTAAATGATTCATGACAGGGTGGGGTGTGAAGGCGGGTCGGAGGCAATCAAATCTACTCCAGGAACAAATCTGATCCAAACCTAAAAATAAAAACAAAGCACAAGACAAAAGGAGAACAGAATTGTGACGTTAAGACGAAAAAAAAAATTAAAGCAAAAATCTACACTGGAAAAAATTGCACTTAAATATAATCATATTGGATTTCAACTTTCATTCTTTATTATATACTTACATTTATATTTACTTAATATATTTAATTAATTTATATTACTTAAAAGTATAATCAACTCTGATTTACAAGTCATTTCAAACTTTAATTTTTTTATCTTGACTAGTGATGAGTTGCTGTAACTTATAAAATGAAGTTGAATTAGCTTAACTTATTTCAATTTAATTTCATAAGTTACAGCAACTCATCACTAGTCAAAATAAAAAAAATGTGGTAATGACTTTTAAATCCAATATGATTAAATTTAAGTGCATTTTTTACAGTGTATATTTTTGCTTTAATTTTTTAAATTATACTTAAAACTGTAAATTTTTTTACAGAAATTATTTAAACAAAATTTTTGTTAAAAAAAAGAAGGAAAATAATGAGAAAAGCATTTTTTTAAACAATTAAAAGGCTTAAAACCGAAGATAAACGCTCACACGTGAAACATTAACAACAGAAACATTAGTAGATCTGATTACAAAAGGTCATTAATTGGTTTGGGGGTCTCTTTATTGAAGTGTGTTTGTATTTAAAAGGCTTGAGTGCTGGACTTCAGTACATTCCCCAGTTGATTTAGTGTTGTTAAGATCTGATGGAATGTGTCAAAGCCAAAAGCCCGAGTTTAATCTCACAGGCCTCCCCTTGCACTGACAATACAAGCTGACATCTGACTGGCAGCGAGAGAGCGAGAGATCCGGGCGAGTCCGACAGGAAGAATGATAAGGTGATCCAGAGAAGATCAAAGCCGCTTTGAGAACAAATAGAGGCATTAAACAGCAGCAAAGCATTTAATGGTGTTCAGAAGCTTTTCTTTATTGGCCTGAAGAGCAGAATGTGTGGAAATGCTGGTGTGTGTTTGTGTTAACAAAGCATGCACAGTCTCCTCCCAAATGCACTCATAAATTCACTCATTTAAATGAAGTAGATTGCAAAACTCATCCTCTTTTTAAATATTACAAAAACAACATTGGCTGTGTCTCCAAACCTAGTGAGCTGCTTCCCCGGACAACATTTTTGGTCGTGAAATGCACATGATGCTAATAGATGTTGAGACCCGGCCAATTCTATCATTTCATAAGCGATCATTGGTTACATTGTAAAACATATTACAGTACCTTCTCAAGTAAATGTGTCAAGAGTTTCATGTGTATTTGTAATACAACGGCAATTTGAAAAACAAAGAAACAGCAAGATTTTTAAAATGTATTCAGACGTTGAGCATGAAAATCCCTCTTATAGCGGCCTTACTAAACCTCATCTCTTAAAATGTAACAAAACCCCCTCCCGTTATAACCAGCACTAAAAGCGTAATGTAGATAAATGTAAGAATTATCATCATCACAGGAAAGCAAAATATGCAGGTTCAACCTCACGAAAAAATGTCTGGCGTAAAGAAAATGACATTAATTTTAGGATTGTAAAATGCTTTAATTTTCGTAACAATAAAGCACCCGTAATTTTTCCTTTGTTAGATTCGCATAGGTGATTTTAATTTAGTTTCAATAATACAATATTTTCAAAGGCAGTACAACAAATACTACCACAGTGTATAAATAGTAAATACGGTATTTAATTACGTCATCGGTTATTTAGCTGTCTCTCCAGAAAAACGTAATTATGTGATTGCATGATTAAACGCATAATCAGCGAAAGTCCGCATATTTATGCGGGGGACGCATTTTTTCAAAAACGCTGCATTTTCGCAGCATAAATTGCAGATTTCCGTGCGCAAAATATGCGGGGCTTGCAAGATTTCAAAATCGCCGCATTTGCGGAGCAAAAAATTTACAGGTATCTAAGTAGAAAGTTAAAAAATGTTGCATTTTCCTCATACAAGCGCAGCCATGTACCTGTTGCCATGGGAACGTTGGGGAAAGTTACTTTTAAAAGTAATGCATTACAATATTAAGTTACTCCCCAAAAAAGTAACTAATTGCGTTACTTAGTTACTTTTCATGGAAAGTAATGCTTAAGTTATTTTTAAGTTACTTTTAAGTTATTTTTAAGTTACTTTTTCCTACTTGGCTGTGGCTTGATCTCTTTCAGGCCTTGCAGGTGTTTTTATGATCGCAAAAATGTCAAGCTCTGGCCTGCCATCTCCGCTTCTGACTCAAACTGTTCCTGCTCAGGCGCACAGAGTGCGTAATTCTACGTTAATATGTTTAGTTTAATTCAGTACATTATTTTATTTTTAAATTAAATTAATTAAACTGAAAAGTAACTCGCATTACGTTTTTAGAAAAGTAACCAAATATTAATGTGTACATTTATAAATTAATGCGTTACTTTACTCGTTACTTCCGAAAAGTATTATTATTACGTAATGCACGTTAGTTGTAATGCGTTACCCCAACACTGGTTGTGAAGTGACGTAATTATTCTGAAAAGCTGCAAAAGGTAAAAACAGTTTTTGCAAGTTTGCGCAATTTTTGCAAGTTCCCACGATTTCATCACATAAAATATCCTGCATATTCCATCGCATTTTTAAGAAAACGTGCCGCAAGATCAATGATTTTTGCCTGCAACAATCAAAAAAAAACTTTACGTTTTTCTGGAAGGACTGATTTAGCATCTTTGAGATTTTTTTGCATTATAGAGAACTTTGGGTTTAAAGTGCGTAACTGTTACGAAAATAATCAAGAAAATGCTCCTATAAACAGGTTTCATTTTCTTTAAGCAATAAATTAATTTTTCTGGATTCATGAGATTCCGCACAGTTGTCATATAAAAAAACTGCGCAACGCAGGGTTAAACACAGCACGCTAAACGCACCGCTTAAAGGGATAGTTCACCCAAAAATGAAAATTCTGTCATCATTTACTCACTCTCATGTGGTTACAAACCTGTATAAATTTCTTTGTTCTGATAAACACAAAGGAAGATATTTTGAGAAATGTTTGTAACCAAAACGATCATGAGCCCCGTTCACTTCCATAGTAGGAAAAAAAAACATTATGGCAGTGAATTACAAACATTCATTAAAATATCTTCCTTCGTGTTCATCAGAACAAATAAATGTATACAGGTTTGTAACAACATGAGATTGAGTAAATGATGACTGAATTTTCATTTATGGGTGAACTGTCCCTTTAAAACACGCGCTTTTCTACACTATGTAAACATATAGTTGTGCCACCGCTATTTCTTTTCACCGTCGATTACAGATTTGAATGGCAAGTGTACGAATTTTTTTTGGTATGCATGCATCACATGTTGTAACACATTTACACATGCCACATAGATATTCATGTCAGTCTGTCTGGACACATCATTTCCAGCACAAATAATGCTTGCACTGGTCGATTCCAAGTGTACATACGGAAATAAAAATCACATAAGTAAAAGAGCAGAAGAGTGGAGCACTTGTGCTTCTTGCAAAATAAAACAACAAATTGCTTGGCTGCATAAAATAACTTAGGTGTTTAATATCGACAGCGTGTTTTAATAAACAGAGAAACTCACTCAATTATAATTAAGCTAGCGATTTAAGCAAAACCGATAAATTACTTTACAAATCGCTTTATGCAACCAGGCACCCGAGTCACCTGATGGACCAGATGGTCGGGTTAGACGGTGAGAGAAATGAAGCTGTTGTATCTCTGGATGTTTCTCTTAAGGATCTCGGAGCAAGGCCCGAGGACGCGCTCGAAACGCGGCCGGTCCAGCTTGACGCACTTGAGCGGACCCCTAGCGACAACTGTGGCCGCTCGAGGTCTGTTCAGCAGCAGGGCTATCTCACCTATAAAGAGAAAATAACCACAATATAGGTTAGCTTAATGCATGGACTTCATTTAAAGGTCCTGTTCTTTCAGAAATACGAATCGAGTTCTGATTGTGTAGTTTGTTGTCATTCGATAGCAGTTTAGCTTGCGACTGACGTATTCTTGCGGGCAGAGTTTAGTCAAAAAACTGTTCTAGTGACGTCATTAAAGCAGGAAGTAGAGGGCTGTAGTCCAAACCGGCCGTTCGCTGAAGGCTTTGAAATGGGAATTCTGTTAAAGAAAATATATCGCCTGCCAGTGAACTTTGAGCTTTATCATTTTACAGGTATTATTTATGCTATTATAGCAACATTACACACTAACTAAAGTTTGAACAATGGGATCAGTAAGAACATGACCTTTAAAGAAACATATCATGGAAAACTGTAGTCATTAATTCCCAGTACACAGGACCATATGTGGAAACTAAGCTGCAAAAATCGTTCAGAAATCAGTGTATGACATCAGGTCTGAGGTCTGCCTACATGGTCACAAACACTTATTTAAAAAAACCAAAGACCCTTTAGGAAAGTAGCGCCATTAGACAGCCATGTTTGCAACGCCTCTGGGCTGCTATTTCAGTCATGCAAAAATCACGTCCTGAAAACACAAATTAAACAACCTATTTCTGACCAACAGTTTTTGATTATTGGTTCTTTCAACTGGAAGGCCATATTGAGCATTGCATTGTCATTGTATATTCAATATCTTTGCTATTACTCAGCAACTTGACCCACCTTAACGGGGACATTTCACAAGGCATTTTTAAGATACCAAATAAATCTTTGGCTTCCCAGAGTATATATGGGTGATTCTCGCGAAATTCGACTTATGAGCACAGTTACAAACATCTCTTCATGTTCTATTTTGTGCATGATTTCAAAGTAATCATACAAACCAATTTTGTTGTTTTTTCCAAATTTAAGGGAAAATGTTTCATTACCACAACATGTCCATAACTGGATTTGTGTTTTTTGACATGGAAATATTTATCATTAAAAAATCTTAAAATAAAAAGCTTCAGTGCATTTTATACTATAAACATTTACCGTAAAGAAACATGTGGTATTTGGTGATCACTGGTAAATATAGAGACAATAATAAGGAATATAAATGTGTCCATCATCCTCCGCAACATCTTTCACTGTTTAAGCCCTCAAGGAACTAACATTTTAAACAAAAATAAAACATAATTGACTGTGACACTCAAGATGGCTACCAGGTATCAGTTCTTATTTTTTCTCTCCAGATAAAAGTTAAAATTTTGTTTGTCATAGTACCTAGACAGCTTTTGAGTTCTCATTACCGAAACATGAGTTTGTAAATGCATATATTTAATGTAATGTAATGTTGCGGTAATGATATTTTTGATAATGATAATCTAAAAATGTAAATAATTCTATAGGAAATATTTTTTTAATCCTCTAAAAATAATGGTTATAGTAAGTTCAGACCTTAATCTTATATGTGCAAAAAAAAAAATTGGCTACAAGGGCTTTAAAGTCTGATGCTGGACACCTTCTAAATCTGTATTTTGTGAGAATCACCTATATGTGAAGTTCTAGTTAAAAATACCATATAGATAATTTATTATAGCATGTTAAATTTGTCACTTTGTAGGTTTAAGCAAAAAGTGCCATTTTGGGTGTGTCCTTTAAAATGCAAATAAACTGATCTCTGCACTAAATGGCAGTGCCGTGGTTGGATAGTGCAGATTAAGGGGCAGTATTTTCCCCTTAAAAAATAAACATCACATGCACGCCTTTAAAAATAAATTTAAACCGTTTACCGTTCTGACAAGCTCAACAATGTACATGTTGGGAGATTCCCGTTTGTAAACAGTCATCATTTTTACAACTACGTGCGGTGGTGCAGAAATAGCACACTCCACTTTTAAACAATCATCTCCGTGTGCTGATAACATATACACAAAGCTTTAACATTATACAGTTACAATACGAAAAACAGCAGCTCTCTATATAACGTAAATATTATTACAGTACACACACCGTGTAGTGTCATAATCTAAAGAGCAGCGTGTCTGTGGTGCAGCAGTCTAAACCACACAGAGTAAACAAGCACATAGATCTACATTCTGCATGCTCCGCACATGACGAAGTGCCACCTGTTATGGGGCGGCTCTTCCTGTCTGACTTTGGCACAACACTGCAGGCAGGCATCCTTTACAGTTCATACTCACCAAAATAGTCAGACGGACCCAGGCGGCCCACTTCAACGTATTCTTCGTTATCAGACCTGCGCTGCAGAACAGACGCTGTGCCCTGAGAAAAAAAGAGAGCGAGAAAGAAGAAATGCAGGTTAAATACAGAGCAAAAGTAAAACACAAAGAGAAAGGGAGAGAAAAGCATAGCTCACGGTGTCAGAAAGTTTGAGACGTGTCAGAAAGATTAGTTTCAGAGAGATTCTTTACTTTATATGCCTGCAGGTGTGCAGGATTTAGACAACTCAACACACATACATACACACAAACAGAACGACACACACACACACACACTCACACACACACCTGGGCCTGTCAGTGTTGAGATTTTTCAGCCTTTATCAGGTTTCGCTATACGCAGTGCTTCACGCTACACTCCAAAACTCAAACACATTTAGAAAGAAAAATAAGCAGACATGCAGCGCTTTTGTCACATTTGTCACATGGAGAACAAACACACTTCCGCTACCTACAATACAGCAGTAAAAGACGACAAAAGTAAGGTCAGGATTGCGCAACTCGTAATCACTTTACAGTGGAAAAAAACGTTTCAAACCCAAACAGTGGTTAATGAATATAAACTAAAGAATGTTACAGTGCAAAACGAGCAGGTAAAACAATAATTTGGAAATGATAATAAAAACCTAAAACATTTTAAACTAGATAAAATTGATGGCCTTAAAAATAAAAAATAACACTTTAAATCTGATTCTCATTAAAAAAGCTCTTTCCAAATAAACATGTTGTGCTTTCAACAGATCGTCCTCATTACTCTCCAGATTGTGTGTAAAGTTGTATCTTGCGAGAAAATGTGGGGGTTGCCAGAAGGTCACGAGGTCGTTTAAGGGCTTTGCAACCTGATACACATTGCAAATATGACAAAGCAGGTGGTTTTGGCACATACCAATATTTCCACTAAAATGTCTCCAATATAATGCATGCAGAATATTACAGACCAAGACAAATAAAAAAATGACAAAGGTCCCAAAACCTTGCGGCACCCCATACCTGACACCTTTTTTCCTAAAGAAAACGCTACACTGGCTTCACCGTAGGTCTGAGCGATTTTACAGATTTTTCTTGATTTATTCAAATGTACGTTTTGACACGATTTTTATTTTATTTAAATCTGGGAATCGAGATTTTGAATAGAAGTTTGTCATAGTCAAAATGAAACAGCAGCCCTCCAGGCAAAATGTCGGAACTCCAAAACCAACAAGGCTATATTATTTTATGCGTTTTTGTTCTGTGTACGCTGTTGGAGACATAGATATATACAGTGGAGACGTTACATAGATATATACACTAGATGTCGCCTTGGGGTTCTAAGCATGCGTTAAAACCACCGCCATCTTGGAACAGGGGTCTTGTCTTAGGAAGTAGCTAGGTAATGCTGCTATCTCCCCCTGTACTTCGAAATCATGGACGATGCCGGACTTTTCTGCTGTGTATGGATGTTAGGTCTACTAGCACTATGCATTATAGTTAGAAAAAGTAAATTTTCATAATATCAATACTTTACATTTTCTCTGGACTCAATGCTAAATACATGTCTGACTGTTGGAACGAATCAAACCAAAACCTAGAAAATCGCATTCATGACGATTTAGGGTGATTTTATTTCCGTTACACCATTGCCTACAATGACGATGATGCAGGGCTCCCCTGTTTCAAGATGGCGGCTTTATTTGACGCATTCATTCCAATGAACTGTTGTAGCCAAAGCGACATCTAGAGTACATATCTATGGCGCCGTTATCCTTTTTGCGTGCGTGTTCCCTTGCTCGCCAATCTTACTCTCCCTTCTGCGTTCGCGCTCTGCCCCCACAGCTCTATTTTTCAAAAGCAACAAACAAAAGTACAGATGTTGAATTATAGCTGCATATGAAACATGTCTATCGATTTCAGTTCAGATACTGCGCTGTGTCTGCACAGAGAGTGCTTGTCTGCATAAAATGCAACGGTCTGAGCAAACAATACAGTAAATAGCCTATACCAAAAGTTTGCGATGTCCTCATTGGCAAGGTGAACAGCATGACTAGAAATGTATGATAAGCACACTAGTAATGAGTTTAATTCATTTTACAGAGTGGTTAAAAATAAGTCAATCATAACACACATTTTCCAAATTATTGACAAAATTATTAATGAAAAATCTTATTTTAAACACATCATAGGAGAGTATTATGAATAGTTAAAACAGAAATAATAGTTGACTTGTTTGGTTTAACATGTGATGTGAGATTATGACTGTGTACTACAATAAAATACAACAAAACATTATAAAAATTTCTGAACATCGGTTTTACGGGTATAGTTTTCACATTTAGGCTATTATATTTTCATTATATTTATAAATGATATAGGTCATTATATTTATAAATGATGCTTAAGTTCTGCTTAGATATTAAAAAAGTAGTGATGGGCAAAGATTAATCGCAATTAATTGCATACAAAATAAAAGTGATTTTTTGCATGTATGTATTGAAGAACGTTTACATGTTTATATATATTTGTTTATATTTTTATATATTCTATATGATATATAAATAAATAAAAATTATGAAATGAATATGTATGTGTGTGTGGTAAATAATATACATAATAATTACACACAAAAATCCCTTTTATTTTGTATGCGATTAATCGCGATTAATCTTTGCACAGCACAAAAAAAAGTTTTAGTTATTTATACCATGTTGATGACTCTCAAATTGATTTGGATTAGAACTTTAGTTTCTTTTCCCAAACCGTGAATCTGTGAAATGTTCTGAAAAAAATCTAGATACATATCGCCCGTACATAGGTACTGATTTGAACCAGAGCTAATCCACTGTTGCAAAGATCAAAACCAGCACTTATCAGTAGTCAATAACCCATCACAGTCCACTGCGCAGAGCTGTATCTATCTCTGCCTTTCAACACACAGTTGACCCCATTAACCTTAACATCCTGGTAGGAAGACTTCAAAATCACAGGTCAAGTATAAAAATCAAGAGTCAAGTATGGCGTCACACTTACAGTATAAAACACAATTATGTATGGCAAAGAGGAACAAAGGACTTCCTGTAGAATATTTTAGCTCTCTATAAATGCTTTCTGTGACACCTTCTGAGATTATCAATTCAAACGAACCCTTATCACAAAGCATAAAATGTAACTCAACTTCCCCAGTCTGTGCTACAATAATAATCTAATCATGTAGTTTGCTGAGGCTGGGTGAGCTGTTACTCTTTTCAAACTGATTAGACTTCTTCAATCACAGGATACATGCCTGTTATCGCCTTCATATAGAGTCAGAACATCTGCTGATGGAGGACATGACGTTACAGAGCTCCACAGCTGCCATCTGCACCCCTGCCAATACTGAAGATTCAAACGTGCTGCCAATATTTCAAAACTAAAAACATTCTTGTTCAGTCAAGCATACAGCTTAGGGAAGTCGTGCCTACAGGTCACTATTGCAACAAGCTGCATTGGACTCAGAGCACAGCGAGGGTTTGGGTAAACTCACGTGTGGATATTTCTGACTGTTAACTAAAGGCTCTTGACAGCATCTGGGATTCTCAAGGCTCCTTTAGGCAGTTCACTGGTTGATCTGGTGGAGCAGCATGATGCTATTTAATGAACTAATGTCTCATCTTTTCTCCACCCCTGCATTGATGTGTGTTTGGGGTTTTTATGGGATGCCATAGGCCGAACTTTATTTAATTTCTCAGCTGCTCTCTCTCTCAACACACAAACTTTTTATAAATTTAAGTACAACGTGAAGACTAGACTTTGACATTTTATGAACAAAGTCTGATTGGTGCTTCTATGTAAGACTCATGACACTTGGGTGTTCTGTGTGGTTGTTAAGGCATTCCTAGGGTGTTGCTATGGTGTTCTGTGTGGTTGCTAGGGCGTTTCTATGCAGTTGCTAGGGTGATTGCCAAGGCTTTCCTATGCAGCTGCTCGAGTATTAGGTGTGGTTACTAGGGCATTCTCATGCAGTTGCTAGGGCATTTCTATGTGTTTGCCAGGGTGTTCCTATGCGGTTGCTAGGGTGATTGCCAAGCCTTTTCTATGCAGTTGCTCGGGTATTTGGTGTGGTTGCAAGGGCATGCGGTTGCTAGGACATTTCTATGCGGTTGCCAGGGTGTTCCTATGTGGTTGCTATGGTGTCCTGGGTGGTTGTTAAGGAGTTCCTATGCTGTTACAATGGCGTTCTGTGTGGTTGCTAGGGCATTCCTATGCAACTGCTAGGGTATTTAGTGTGGTTGCTAGGGCATTTCTATGTGGTTGCCAGGGTGTTCCTATGTTGTTGCTAGGGTGTCCTGGGTGGTTGTTAAGTCGTTCACATGCTGTTGCGATGACATTCTGTGTGGTTGCTAGGGAATTCATATGCAGTTGTTAGGGCTTTCTGGGTGGTGGCCAAGGCTTTCCTATGCAGCTGCTAGGGTATTTGGTGTGGTTACTAGGGCATTCTCATGCAGTTGCTAGGGCATTTCTATGTGTCTGCCAGGGTGTTCCTATGCGGTTGCTAGGGTGATTGCCAAGCCTTTCCTATGCAGCTGCTCGGGTATTTGGTGTAGTTGCTAGGGCATGTGGTTGCTAGGGCATTTCTATGCGGTTGCCAGGGTGTTCCTATGTGGTTGCTAGGGTGTCCTGGGTGGTTGTTAAGGAGTTCCTATGCTGTTACAATGGCGTTCTGTGTGGTTGCTAGGGCATTCCTATGCAGCTGCTAGGGTATTTGGTGTGGTTGCTAGGGCTTTTTTATGTGGTTGCCAGGGTGTTCTGGGTGGCTGCCAGGGTGTTCCTATGTGGTTGCTAAGGTGTTCCAGGTGTTCCTGACAGGGTGTTCCTATGTGGTTGCTAGGGTTTCTATAGTGGCGTTAGTAGGGCAGCCAGAGCTTTTATTGACACTCTCGCCGGTGGCGGTGTAAAAGCACAGTTAGGGCGTCCTGGGTGGCTGCCAGGGTGTTCCTATGTGGTTGCTAGGGTTTCCTGGGTGGTTGTTAAGGCGTTCACAAGCTGTTGCAATGGCATTCTGTGTGGTTGCTAGGGCATTCATATGCAATTGTTACTGTGCTTTAATACCGCCACCAGCGAGAGCGTCAAAGTGGCCAGAAGTCATTTATTTTCTATGAAAATGCGCGTCATGTACAGCGTGAGTGTCGAGGAGAGTTGAAATCAGCTCAACTTTATGGTAATGAGCTATGACGCGGATCGGCGGCAACCAATCGGAAGGTGGAAGCATTCGAGCGTCAGAGCGTCCACTATACCTTTTCTATAGTGGCGTTAGTAGGGCAGCCAGAGCTTTTATTGACACTCTCGCCGGTGGCGGTGTGAAAGCACAGTTAGGGCGTCCTGGGTAGTTGTTAAGGCGTTCCTATGCAGAGTATTCTGAGTGGTTGCAAGGGCATTCCTTTGCAGTTGCTAGGGTGTGCTCATTGTGGTTGTTATGGCATTCCTATGCAGTTGCTAGGGTGTTCAGTGTGGTTACTAGGAGATTCCTATGCAGTTGTTAGGGTGTTTCATGTGGTTACTCTGGCATTCCTATGCAGTTGCTAAGATGTTCTATTTGGTTGCTAAGGCATTCATATGCAGTTGCTAGGATGTTCTATGTGGATGCTAGGGCATTCCCATGCAATTGCTAGGATGTTCTTTGGTTGCTAAGGCATTCCTATGCAGTTGCTAGGGTGTTCCATGTGGTTGCTAAGGCATTCCTATGCAGTTGCTAGAGTGTCCATGTGGTTGCTAAGACATTCCTATGCAGTTGCTGGGGTGTTGCATGTTGTTGCTAAGGCATTCCTATGCAGTTGCTAGAGTGTCCATGTGGTTGCTAAGGCATTCCTATGCAGTTGCTAGAGTGTCCATGTGGTTGCTAAGGCATTCCTATGTAGTTGCTAGGGTGATCTGGGATAAGGGCGTTCCTATCCAGTTGCTAGGGTGTTTCTTGTGGTTGACATGCTGTTCCTATGCAGTTGCTACGGTCTTCCATGTGGTTGCTAGGACATTCCTATGCAGTTTCTATGGTGTTCAGTGTGGTTAATCTGGCATTCCTATGCAGTTGCTAAGATGTTCTAATTGGTTGCTAAGGCATTCCTATGCAGTTGCTTGGATGTTGTATGTGGTTGCTAGGGCATTCCTATGCAGTTGCTAGGGTGTTTCATGTGGTTACTCGGGCATTCCTATGCAGTTGCTAGGATGTTCTATTTGGTTGCTAGGGCATTCCTATGCAATTGCTAGGTTGTTCCATGCGGTTGCTATGGCATTCCTATGCAGTCGCTATGGTGTTCCCTGTGGTTTCCAGGGCCTTCCTATGTAGTTGATAGGGTGTTCTGTGTAGTTGTCAAGACGTTCCTATGTAATTGCTAGGGCGTTATGGGATAAGGGCGTTCCTATATGCAGTTGCCAGAGTGTTTCTTGTGGTTGACATGCTGTTCCTATGCATCGCTTCGGTGTTCCATGTGGTTGCTAGGACATTCTTATGCAGTTGCTAGGGTGTTCTGTGTTAAGGGCATTCCTATGCAATTGTTAGTGTTCTGGGTGGTTGCTAGTTGCTAGGGCATTCCAATGCAGTGGTAGGGGGTTCCGTGTGGTTGTTAGGGCATTCCTATACAGTTGCTAGGGAGTTAACTGTGGTTGCTCGGGCATTCCTAAGCAGTTGGTAGGGTGTTCTGTGTGGTTGCTATGGCATTTTTATGCAGCAACTAGGGTACCTGAATGGTTGCAAACTGGCCCAAGTCAAAAGCGCTGACCCTTCAGCCTCTACGATATTTTGGTCTATTTCTATGATATCTATTGGGATCAGTGTAAGTCTCTGAAATTTTCTCACCCATTTTATCGTGTGTTTGCTAAGAATAAACGGTAACGTCTTTTAAACAAGTCACATGATCTGTTGTAATGCATGCCCATAAAACAAATGCTTTAGGATAAGTAAGGTTATTCCATGAGGTTTGATCAAAGTACAGTTAAAAACAAATTTAATGGGAAAAGTAGGAGTATATGAATATATGAAAAGAAGTCAGAACATTACATTTTAATATGCCAGACGGGCCTTTCATCTCATTATAATCCCAATGTGCAACCACTGCCTACAATTATGTGGTACATAATAACAGTTTCTTCTGTTTTCTACTTTCTTTTTTCTGTAGATTCAAGATTTTAATTTTTCACATACACAGTTATATGCATATACAACCTGTAGTGAAATCTATGTCTCGTATGCTCTTTTAGGTTTCATTTTTTTATATATATACAACTAAGTTAAGTGAAAAATATATTTAAGGGAATCAGAAATGTAATAATAAAAAAGCTTAAGCTTAAAGCTTATTACTTAATGCAAACGCTTTCTTTAATGTTTTATTGTGACCCTGATGGATCAGCGTTTCGGTATGCACAGGATCTTGGCTGCAGAATCATGACATCATGGGGATGCCCTGAGGTTGTTGGTTTTACATCAGTAGCAAATTGAAAGTCTCGCGATGGGCGGCAAATTGTTTCAGCCTCTGTGGGAAAGCCTGTTTAACATACATTCAATAAAAACTGTTTGTACCCTGGGGGAAGAGAGAGGAAACACAAACAGTCGAATGTAAACAGTTTGATTCGTTCAGTATGTTGTAGAGCAGGGCTGTCTCACTCCGGTCCTGATACTGACCCAGGGCCAGTATCCGGCAAAGTTTAGTTTCAACCTTAAACATCCTTGCCTGTAATCAAGTAATGCTTGATTAGCTTATTCAGGTGTGTTTAATGAGGGCCGGAGCTAAACCCTGCAGGCCAGTGGCCCACCGGGACCGAAGTAAGTGAAGATCACTCATCGGTCCTAGACTCTTGCATTTGGCAGACGCTTTTATCCAAAGCGAAGATTTTACCAGTATGTGCTTTCCCTGAGGATCGTGACCTTGCGATGCCAACTCGCGAGCACAGGAACACGCAAATGATACACATTTAAAAACAGTGAGAGCAGGTGTCTTGGTAACTTACAACTTTATGATCATAACATTTACCATTGCCAAAGTTAGCAAGACGAAAAGTCATAATAATGTGACAAATCAAAACATAGTTGGTCTGTGACACAGTCAACAAGCAACCAATGTGTACTGAATAATATATTCATGCGAGCAAAACATGTGGTTGTCAGACAAACAGATCACAGGAATACTTCACAGGAAACATCATTCTTGATTTTAGATTCCTCGCTTTATTAGTCTGAGATCAACTAATTCAATTATAATCTCCAGATGTTTTCATACAAATTTAGATTTTCTATAATCTGCATTTCAGTGATCTGTGTAACCTATACAGTGGTCAATACGTGTCCTTTAATCTTCATGCTTAGTGTGTAATTAGACGTGTGTGTGTGTGTGTGTGTGTGTGTGTAGGCCGAAACCATACAAAGTGCAATAAAGGGCCATAAAAGCACAGATCTGTCAAAATAAAGTGAGTCGGACAGCAGACACACTCGGCTGCCCTGGAGCAAACTATCTTCCTTCCCAAGCTGTGTGTCACGGTGTCTGTTTTCTGGTTCCCTTGCTTGGGTCTGGAGTCTGGGCCTGACCCTGTGTGAAAGTTTGGAGCTCACATTCCATCCCTGAACCGCTGGCGCTTTGCTCTGGGAATCAGGCGGGGACGGAGGAAGAGAGAGAGACAAACAAGCGCGAGACAGGATGATGTCTCATGCAAAAGGCTTCTTTGCTTATTTTTATCTGTGATTCTGACCTGCTTTCACTTGACCCATGACACATGAACAGATGATATAAATGTAAACGGGTCTGAGATTGATGCTAGAAAACTAGAAAATAGAACCGAACCATTTTAATCAAATTGAACAAAAGAAACAGAATTCAGAGATTGATTATTCAATATTATCTATAGCAGGGGTCTCCAACCTTTTTGTAAGCAAGGGCTACCACAATGGATAAAACAATCTGGAGGGCTACTTTTTGATATAGTCTACTAAAAACCATTTTGTTTTACTTGATGATTTTATTTTATTTTACTTGTTTTAGTATTGTCTAAAATGTTAACATACATAAAAGATGCCAAGCTAATATAAAAAATATGTAATAAATACATTTTACAATTAAGACTATTAATAGAATGTGCTTTGGCGGGCACCATGTTGGAGACCCCTGATCTATAGAATACAATATAAAATATAATAAATACCAGTGTTGCCAACTTGGTGACTTTGTTGCTAGATTTAGGGCGCACTCACACCATCCAAACCAAAGGTTTGCGTAGGATGCGTTTTTTTTAACAAAGCATGAAGTAAAGCGCTCTCTTAACACTGGAGCCCATCATAATGTTAAATTTGTGTTTTTTATAAGTCGTTTGGTGCACGATGACACACAGCCCTCTCACATGCCATTTAGGGATGCACGATATATCGGCCGACATATCGTTATCGGCCGATAACTGCTTATTTTTAATATTATCGGTTATCGGTCTGATAAGTTCGCGCCTAAGCCAACCTCTGCAAGCTAGCCAGGGTGCGATTAGCCAAACTGTGCACGGGCGCGGAACAGATTGATCACACTAGTCAAACAAACCCGGCTTTGGAGGTCAAACGTCCCCTGACCACAGTTTGGTTTGAATAGTGTGAGTGTGCCCTTAGCGACTTTTCAGACCCCTTTAGTGACTTTTTTTTACAAAAAGCACATAGCAACAAATTTAGCGACATTTTGGATGAGTCGTAGCTTGAGATCTGTGTGCATTTCGTGGGCCCTTTACCGCCCCACGAGCATCTCTTTCTGCATCTGCTCTCTGTCCAGTGAGCTAAGCAGGACATTCAGATCAGACTATATACAGATGTCGCTTGAATGAGCTGCGTACCTACAAAACAGCGTTTCACATCATTTTCTGGGTATTGTTTGCTCCTCATTTGTTTTGAAACTGGACTATTTGGGCAAATAAACACAAACATAGTTGCACAGTTTTTTACCCCAACGGCCTTTAATAGTTAAGTAAAAGTAAGACTGCTGGTTAAAAACGTGTAGTTAAATGGGTCACATTTAGTCACTATTTCATACTTGTTTTGCTGTCTGACAAAAGAAGCCGTGAAAAACTTTTTTAGGTTTTTAGCTGTATTAAAATATAGTTGGAGAGTAAAGCCGAAGGTATAATAGGGCATCCACTTATGTGCGCTGTACGCATGACGTAATTTTCGTCATCAGGAGGGTCCGCGGTCGTCCACAGGCACTGTCCGTGTGCAGCCCAAAATTTGAAACTGCGTGGACAGTAAAGAAAAAACATTGAGACAGGACACTCTACTACCAACAATTACACATAGGCAGTAGACAGCATTTGCTTTGTTTTCTTCTTTTATTTTCACTTCTTTCAGCTTGGGAACCTTTTCGTCACCATAATGTTTGATTCCTGTTCTTTGTTTCCTTGTTGTTTGTTCTAAACTTTGTTTGCAATGGTGGATCTGCTACTTTTCTTCATCTATCCGATTGTTTTTTCAAATCATTGGTCCCGGACGGCATGGTAGAGTAATAATTTAAATAAGAATCGTTTCGAACACGGATGCATGCGCGTGCAAGACGGACACTAGGGGTGGGCGGAATGACCAAAAATCTATTTCACGGAATGAGTCATTTTATTTCACGGAACGGAATATTTCACGTTATACATGTTTTTCAGTTTATATTGTTTTTTGATGATAAAAATGTACAGAAACACACCACTCACTATAGCAGGGGTCGGCAAGTAACTTTGGTCGCGGGCCAATATTTTTTTTAGCCAGTAGATGGCGGGCCAGCTGATTTTTATTTTTATTTTGAATTTAATCTAATCTTTTGTCAAGCAACATTGTTTTTATTTCCTATTTAAAAGACGGAAGACGGCATTAAAAATAGCTTAAAACATGGTTGTTCTGCTGTTTCTTTATCTGTTTGCACCCGCAATAGGCCTATAATCATGGAATATGATGGGTCCGTGTATTATTTGTTCAATCGTTTTTTTTTTTTCAAATTAAAAACAAAAATAAAAAAAATGAAAAAAACGACTTGTTTTTCCATTATTTATTCCTTAACTTAACACCTTTATAGGCATATATCAATTAAATCATTTTAAGCAGATCAAGTGCTATAGTGGTAACATTTTACAGGCATTTATGCTCCCATAAAAGTCTCTTACAGTCCGGCTTTTGAACTTTATTCCTTTTTTAATTATCATTTATTCGGGACACACACATACACACCTAAGGTTTAAGGAGGTCTGCACGGGACTGTTTTTTTTTCGTCCAGCTCCCACAAGTTTCTATTCAGCAATGCTTAAAATACACTCTGTGTTCACACGCTTTATTTCCCGACCTGATGGGTCCGCAAAACCTAAATCTTGTTTCCAGAATCTCAAATTCAAATGTCTCTAACTGAAAGAGAGAGATTAAATAGCCTATAACAATTATAAATGCTATACAAAAAGTGTGTTTGTGTCAATATAAATATTATTTTAACATTGTACTGTCAGCAAAGAAAAAAAAGCTGAACAGGTGGTCAGAATGAAGTGCGGATACGCTGTCAAGAGAGGGCTATTGTCAGTCAGACCACACGCTTCGTCCAAAGTATAGGTACCCCAGAGTTCCGCTACCGTCTTTATACTTTAAAATTTCATCATGCACCGCATGAATCCTTTTGGGCGTTTCATACACTATGCAGCGGGGAAATCGCCTCGCGGCTACGGCTTTTCTCAAGTAGGCTAGTGGAAGAGTTTTGTGCAGCATTTAGTGCAAATATGTTTTATCAGGTAATACATATTATTTATAACGAATAAATAATCATGAAAAAAGTTCAAAAGTCGGACTGTAAGCGAATAAAACTGGCGCATGGTTGCTATTCAAACCATTATTAAAACGGCTGTAATCTGTTACCACAATAGTTCCTGATCTGTTTAAAATTATTTCATTGGTATATGTCTGCTAAAGTGTTAAATAAAAATTAGTCTTAACCCGTTTCATTAATTTTTTCTATTTTTGATCTGAGCGCACAAGCAGAAAATCGGAAAACGAGTCGTTAGGCCTATTTGTTTTTTTTTTCATTTTAGTTTAGAGAATAAATAATAGAAAAACAAGTCGTTTTTCTTTGTTTTCTTTTTGGTTTCAATTTGAAAAAACGAATGAAGGAATGAAAGGAGCCATATTTGTAAACTGTTATTGTAAAATAAAAATAGTCTGATAAAAAAAACGGACTTCCAAAATAATCCGGCGGGCCAGAAAATATTGCTGGCGGGCCACTCTTGGCCCGCGGGCCGCCTGTTGCCGACCCCTGCACTATAGCTTTTAACTAAATGCTCACCACAGTTTTAAAATATGAGCAATTTAAAGTTAATAATGTTAAAGTGAAAATGCCCAGAAGATAACAACAGATAAGTATTGATTAGACAGAATCTTGTTTTTAATAAAGTTATTAATTTTATAGACTATTGAAGCCATAGTATGGCTAAATTGTATTTTTATTTATGCATACATTACATTAAACATATGCAATATGTAAAATGAACAGGTATAAATATATGCAAAAACCTACAGACAGGATAAATACCTGTTTATGGAATACTTTGTTATGGTTTCTGTTTGGTTTTCTGGTTTGGCCACTGTGTTGTTATTGCCGTTTGTGAAGCCTGGGCTATCTACAGAGATCGCGTTTTTTTACAGTTTGATCAGCGGACAGGCAGCAAGCAGATAGTGAGGAGATGTTTGCTGTATGTAACAAAAAATGTTTTATGGTCTAAAACGCGTCAATTCGCTTAGAGCACCTTTAAGTGCCAGTGTAGTCAGAATGCAAAAACAATGATGACATCACTGACATACTTATATAATGACGTAATCTAGCGACATTAAGCGTCTTTTCAAGGATGCTTTAGCTACATTCCACTGAAAATAGTTTGCAACACTACAGGATTATTGCCCAAAATTTACCCCAATTTTCCCTACCGAGAATCCGAGAGACAATCGGTTCCGATGTTTGGCTCAGATTATCGTGTAATGAGTGATATTAACAGATCAAATCTTATGCTATGTACACACCAAACGCATAGCATTGCTCGCTCTAGATTACTCGCGAGATTTAACTTTGTCTCATGCAAATTTTTCGCTTCAGTTGAATATTTTCAACTTGTGCAAAGGCGCGTTTGGGGCGAATAGCGTGTGTTTTTGGGGCAATCGCGCCATTCGCATAGCCCCGCATGAGGACGCGTCTGATCGCATCTTTGCATTGACTTTGTATGTAATCTACTTACATACAAACTCATATCTACTTACACTTTCCGATGTGCTTGCAAGCAAATCAGGGCCACCATAATCATATCAAACATGTTTGATATTTAGGATTTTCAACTGGGATGATCACATCATTACTTTTACAACAGCCAAAGAGAGAGGGAGTAGAATGACACACCTTTTAACGACTGCAAAACAAGTGCTGTATGGGTCACACTTGCAGATGTGCGTGTATCTTGCAGACTCTCCTTTCAGTGATCTCCAGTGACCATCTAACCTTCCAGCTACTGATGTGTGCTTTTCCAGTGTACTTTACATGGGTCATTAATTGCAGATTTAAACTTTTCCCAAAGGAAAAATTCATTCAAAGCCCTTTTCCAAATGCACATATTTGTGAGTTTACCTGAGCGTCTTTACTCTCAAATCTGCAGTAAATCTGTCCTAAGAACAGCTCTCTATGTAGTATTGAATATCAACATCAGCTCTTTAGAATAACCTACAAACTTTTTGATGAATTGTCTGTACAAAATGTTTTGTTTTGTATATAGTGGGTGTTTGTCAAGGCATTGCTAGGCTGTTGGGTGGTTGCTTGTTGGCCCAGATTACAAGATCAAGACAAGAATCGTATTCCTTAGAAAAGTAAAACCCTGGGACATTATTAATGTGCTCCAGGATGAGTTTAATGGTGATGGGTAGGGGTTTTCTTTATTCCCTATCCTCAAGTACGAGCAACATTTCATTACGAACATCACTGATAAGCAAGCAATAGGCAGGTGGATACATAGAGAGCATCTTGGGAACGCAGGTTGAGAACAAGGGCAGCCAAATGAAGGGGAAGAGCAATCACTCAACAGCCTGATTATATTAAAAGAGCAATTGTGATGAGTGCTGCTAAGAAGAAAAAGAGGGAGAGAAAGAATAAGAGCAGACATGGGAATGAGAATAGTTAAGAATCCCCCCTTGACTTTTTAACTATGAATGTGGAGTTAATCAAAATATTGTTCATAGATCTGGCAGAAACTACGCGCTGAATAAGCACTGCCAAGGGGTTCTGAACTTCTTAATGCGTTCTGTATTGTCGACAGCAGCAAGAATGTTAACCGAAATTGAGCGTCTATGGCCCTATCAAGCTCAACTCATGATTAAACTCATGAGAAACCTCATAAGGAACCAAGAGAACCATTCTCCTCTTTTCAGCCTGCTGAAACAGGTATACGAGACGACAGGCCGGCCTTAAATATCTGTGATGAACAAAGATTTCCTGTACACACCTCTGTTATTATGAAGAAGTCATCTCCAGGTTCTCCTTGAACGACAATCTTCTCTCCATCTTCAAACTGCACAGGCTCCAGGGCATCGGCCACCGTCAACCTCTCCCACTTATCAAGAGATTCTGCAAAAGATGAACGTTAAAGAGAGTCAAACATTTATTCACGAAGCTGGAGCAAAACTTCAATGCCAGGTCGTAATCTGAAATCGGTGATGCCAAAAGTAAATCCTCACAACTTAAGATCTACAACATACTGTGAGAAATAAATCCCCAAAGCCATTATTCAAGAGACCCGTCACATTCCAGAGGTTATTCCCACCTTCCAGCATCCATCAACAGGCGTACCACCCACAAACACGACCGCGCTAAAACGTGCCGGACTCCTGCGCCGCCCGCCTCATTCTACAGCTGTAAATAATAACGAAGGCCTCTGCAGGGACTCGATTGTTTATTCCGTCCGTCTATTTTCATTTCCCTTTATCCCTGTTTCCCATCATCTCATCACGTTAGAATGCAGGATGCAGAAATACAGTAGCAAGCGATCAGTCCTCATATTAACATGTTAATAGTTAAAGAGCGATGTGTGTGTGTGTGTGTGTGTATGTGTGCACGGCTTAAGCGTGTGTGTATGTGTGTGTGCGTGTTGGGGCCGGCCTGTCTGCATGCCCCAGACTAATGGTCACTTTATCAGGCTGGCTAAGACATCCTCACGCCTGGGCAGACGTCCACCTGCTTTAGTTGTAACACGAGCCGCTAGCTAGAAAACAAAAAAATCAACATGTGTCTATGTTAACACATTCCTCTGTCGGGATACTGTAGCGTAAAAATGTAACCGGGTCGGTTAATGCGAAAATCTGACTGTGTAGTATTTGTTTAAGGAAGACTTCATATTCTGTATAAAAGAAAAACTCTCAAAGCTACCAAAAGTATTGTATAGATATGTGAAAATATGAATATAAAGCATTTACATGAAATACTTTTTTCAGAGACCTAAGATTACAGAATAATTATAATGTTGTATATTTTGGGAGTCTGTTTGATGACAAAATGTCAAAATATAATAAAATATGCTTTATTTTATCATTTTGTAATTGTAAATTAAAGGGCACCTATTATGCCTCTTTTTACAAGATGTAATATAAGTCTCAGGTGTGCCTAAAATGTGTCTGTTAAGATTCAACTTAAAATACTCCACAGATAATTTAGCAAGTCCAAAATTTCCCTATTTGGGTGGGAGCATAAACACGCTGTTTTAATGCCTGTACCTTTAAATGCAAATGAGCTATAGCTCCTCACTGCCTTACCAACAAACAGTAAGCGCTTTCAGATCTAATAAATCTGATTAGTACAGTCTGAGACAATAGTATCTAGTGGACAGAGTACAAATCGCTGAGGGTGAAAACTATGGTAATGCAGGACTGTAAGTGGGCGGGGATTTATCAGTGTGACCTCACATTGATAAGAGAATCAGAATGGCATGTATAATGAGACTACTTTGGTTTAATAGGGATTAAAAAAACAAGGAGCAGGTGGATTTTTTTCATCGTAGGGTGGTTGTGTTCACACCGGGTGTGCCTCATAAGTCTTGAAAAGTGAAGCCTCTGGCTCTTTGATCGCCCCCTGGTGGCTGGCTGCAGTACAAGTCATAACCCCGCCCTCTCCATTCAAACAAATGGGACTCTGCTCTAAAAAAAAAAATTATTTACACTTCCAATAAAAGTTTCTGAAAGATAGTTTTAGTCCTTTTAAGTAGTTGTTACCACATTGATATATGTTCAAGTGTTCATTTTTGTGATAACTTTCATTTTAGCTAGTTATTTGATGCTATAGAAACGGGGCGTGTCGTTAAGATTGGCGTGGTTTAATTGGTCATGCGAGCGTTTGGGTGGAAGTTTGATACCGCGGCTCCGCCTCTGGTTCCACGGACGATTCCTTCTGCGCATGCCCTGGCTCCAAACTGACGTTTTTACGTAACATGGCGGCGACCGTGGACGGACATTTTTGGCTTCAATTCATTACAATGGAGGGAGGCGACATCACGTCGTCCATCTTTTTTTACAGTCTATGGTTCACACACTGCCAACACACATTATGTCCAAACACATGATAAAAGTAAATTTTGCATAATAGGTGCCCTTTAAGTATTAGGACAGTTTAATAATAAGTTTAGATGTCGATGTCTGGGTCATTAAAGACCCAAATATGTGACCAGGGACCACAAAACCAGTCATAAAGGTAAATTTTTTTACATTTATACATCATCTGGAACCAAAATTAATAAGTTTTTCATGAATGTATGGTTTGATAGGACAATATTTGGCAAAAATCTGGAATCTGAGGGTACAAAAATCGAAATATATTGAGAAAATCGCCTTTAAAGTTGTGCAAATGAAGTCCTTAGCAACACATATTATTAACTCATTCGCCGCCAGCCATTTTTTTGAAAAGTTGTCCGCCAGAATTTTTTTGTGATTTTTACAAAAGTTTTACACAATGCATTCCAGGAAAATTTTCTTTTAAAAATATTTAAATACAAATATATCAAATGAAAGAACAGAAAATGTATCAAATGAACAAAAATGTTTCATCCTATCTATATTTTTTCTCTGCTTATTAACTCTTAAATATGGATATTTTTCTTTAAAAAAAATTTTTTTTTGTAAAAAACTGAAATAATTGCATTTTATGATCAGAGATCAGATGCAGAACGATTATCAAAAAGTTTAAAATTAGTAAATAACATTTTGGTTTCAGTTTTTTCATAAATTGGGTAAGTTTTGTATTGCAGATTAACATAAAAATTCATTAGGAACACTTTTTTTATGCAAGTGTTTTCTCTAAATTGACACGATAACTCGTCAATGGCGGGGAAAGAGTTCATGATTAATCCATTTTTGATCAATTTACAGTAAATTTACAAAATATCTTCATAGAACATGATACTTCATCCTTAATATCCTAATGATTTTTGGCATAAAAGAAAAATCGATCATTTGACCCATACCTTTTTTGTTTGCTATTGCGACAAATATACATGTGGTACTTAAGACTGGTTTTTTGGTCCAGGATCACATATGTAATAAACAATCATGCATTTAAGGGGTTAAACAACATATTTTTGTATACACGTTCCCAATGTTGTATCTCAATGCAACGCAGTAAAAAAAAACTCCAGTGTCGATATATAACAAAACTATTGTATTTGATTAGTACAGAAGGGTGTTGATTTGAGCATATTCCTACCAGTATTCGTAACACTCCCACAAACATCGCAAAGCAACTCTTACCGATTTTGCTGCAATCGTAAAAATCTAAAACAAACAACAACATGCCCCCCTTAAAAGCCAGAAGAAGAGCAAAGAAAAGATGTTTGAAGAGCGAGAGAGGTGGGCGTTTGAAGACAGGCCGTGACAGGGCTCTGAAACAGAGAATACAGAGAGAAAGAAAAACAGAGGAAACCGAGAGGAGGAGTGTGTTTGTTCAGGCATTTAATAACCCCATTTAGAGGGACGAGTGACCTCAGGGTGCTGAAGGACGAGGGGTCACTGCCAAACTGACCATCTTAATGTTTCTCTCTCGCTCCTCTTTGTCTCTCTCACCAAACAAAGCTGCTGGAATGTAAGTGGGTTTGGAACGGGCAGTGCGTACCACAGTGGTGTTTGTCAATCAAGAGCTATTAGAAATAAAAGTTTTCGTAGGTTCTAAAGAGTTTGGTCCAACAAAACTTACCAAGTATGGACACTTTACTCAGAAACTCTTCATACATCTTCCTCTTCCTCAGCGTGCTTCCCTATAAAACACATTGAAGCAACAGTTAGAAGACACGTGGAGGATGGCTACAGATAGCAAAAGCTTTTGCCCTCTTATTAGACGTTCAGTACTTCAATACGAAACACTGTAATGAGAACAAACTTATGGATAATATACACTTCTAGATTAAATGAAATAGTGGTCTTTCTGCTTTGAATCAAAGTCTTTTTCAGTTTCCAATGCTAGGAACAAAACTCATAGAAACACATAAGCTGGTTGCCAAGACATTGCTATGTGGCTGCTAATCGTATTAGCAAGACCAAGATGAGACCGAGACCATAAAAAAATGGATGGAATTGTTGTTGGATATTGTGGGCCTTTGTGTTAATTTGTTGACGGATATATTTTTGGACAATCCCCAATTCATCTCTTACCAGCACAACCGAAAAAGTTAACAAAATACGTTTTCATCCAATCACATTAAGTATGATATCACGTAAATCAAGACCAGCAATTTGGTGCAATTCCCGCAGTTGTGGTCTTGACATCTTGAAATGAAATCCTGAGACCACTAAGTCTTAGACCAAGACAAGACCCGAGACCAAAGACAGTTGAGACCAAGACAAGATCAAGACAATCAAAAAATAATCTATCGATACCAAGGCCGGTCTCGAGTACTACAACATAACTACTGTAGATGGTGTCTAGGATGTTTTGGAGGGTTGCCAAGTTGTTGCTCTTTGACATGCTTTAACGTGAGTCTTTATGGTGATCAGGTTTCTAGATATAGCTTGGGTCCCTTCTTCAATGTACTTACTAACCTATGAACTTATGAAGGGTTAGTTCATCCAAAAATAAAAATAATGTCATTAATGACTCACCCTCATGTCGTTCCAAACTCATAAGACCTCCGTTCATCTCTTTGGAACACAGTTTAAGATGTTTAAGATTTAGTCCAAGAACTAGCTGACCCTCCTTTGAAAATGTATGTACGGTACACTGTCCATGTCCAGAAAGGTAATAAAAACATCATCAAAGTAGTCCATATGATATCAGTGGGTCAGTTAGAATGTGTTGAAGCATCGAAAAATTAATTTTGGTCCAAAAAGGACCAAAACTACGACTTTATTCAGCATTGTCTTCTCTTTTGTGTCTGTTGCGAATGCCCGTGCACAGTGACACTGCTGACATACCATGCTGCTGACGTGTTATCCTCAGACATGTTTGCGAAGATTTTTTTAAACTTACAGTATGCGTCTCCCTCAGACTGTAAACGAAGCTCGGGCGCAAAAAAAAAGTTGGGGCGCACCAGATAACATGTCAGCAGCGTTGTACGTCAGCAGCATCACTGCAGTCTCGTGCATGTGGTTCACAACAGACATGGAAGAGAAGACAATGCTAAATAAAATCTTAATTTTGCTATGTTAGGGCCAAAATGTATTTTCGATGCTTCAACAAATTCTAACTGACCCACTGATGTCACATGGACTACTTTGATGATGTTTTTATTACCTGTCTGGACATGGATAGTTTACCATACATACATTTTAAATGGAGGGTCAGAAAGCTCTCGGACTAAATCTAAAACATCTTAAACTGTGTTCCGAAGATGAACGGAGGTCTTACGAGTTTTAATGACATTATTTTCATTTTTGGGTGAACTATCCCTTTAACAACAAACACCTAAACAAAGCTGATAGACCTACTTAAATTATTACTGAAAACTTCATGGGCAATGAAAAAACAAACTTGAATTGGAAAACATTACATTAAACAACATGCAAATCTGAGACAACAGATTGTATCTGTAAGCTGGGCGGTGAAGACCATCTCTCTTACGAGGTCAGTGACCCCTCCACCCCTGGCGTTTAAGAAGATACAAAAACATCAGGACATCTAAGCTGTCCTTAAGTGAGGTATGACATCATGATCTACAGCGTTCCGGCAAGTGTTGGTCAGGCTTAATGGATTAGTTCAGCCACATTTCCCAAATAAACAGAATATATTTTCTGTAAAGACGGATTTAATGAAGCCTAAATAAGTCTGCGAAGAGATTTCTTTACTAGACACAAGAAAGAAACTTGATACCTTTAACTAATGCACTTCAGGTAAAGAAACTTCGGTTTCTGGTGCATATACTGTATGTGTGTGCGTGCGTGCTATTGTCTCTTCAAATAACTGAGAATTTTTTTTTTATAGCTTAGTGAAGTGTCTAACATGGAAATACAACAATACGTATATTAAACATTTGTGTAAGAAACATTATACAGGTTACTTATAATACAATATAATATAGCATGTGGTGATCTAATTTAAGCCATCCATATTTATAAGAAACTAAGAGTGTGTATTTTCCAAACAATTCAATGGAAAGACAATTTATTATTTATTACAAATCAAGATGTTTGTATCTTCTTCAAACATACAGAGGTTCTTTCAAACACAGAGATTATGACACAGACACACATAGGTCAATTTTGACAGAACATAATACATTTAATAAACAACTGTATGAATTACTGACGTCTTTATTGACTGCAGACACACACACACATACACAAAAACACACACACACACAAATCATTCAAAAGCTTAATGAAGATCAGCTCGGCATAGCTGAATTGTGACAGCATGTCTCTTGTTTCACTGAACTGTGTGTGTTTGCATAAGAGAAGACAACAGCAACAGAAAAGAAACCGAAAGAGGAGACAGACTTCTGAATTAAACTCTTGTGTTGAAAGCAGTTACTATGGAGGCTTGTGGAGCATTAGAAATATTCATTTACTCATTCCCACAACACACACACACACACAGCTGCAGATGAAGTACCCCATTTAGATAAAGCCGGATTCACACTGCAGATCTTGATGCCCAATTCCGATTTGTTGACTATATCTGATTTTTTTGGCGACCGGCTTACATCATTCTTTTAAAAGCAACCCGTATCTGATTTACTTGGTGAAACAACTCAAGGTAGACAAACTGACTGGTCCATAACAGTTTAAACCACAGAGAAAGTAAAATGTCACGATATGCAATGGACACTCTTGTATATTTAAATACAGGATTATACAGCTTTATTTTTGTAACAAGACATAAAACTTCAGCATTACTTCACTAAGTTGTCGTCCTCCATTGCAAAGCTAAGAAGAGTCATGTGCACCTGGGTGTCCACCTGATTTGACGTCATTTGCAAATGTCGCTTTTTCATTGACATACACACTAAAAATGGCTGGGTTATTTTTTACCCATAATGGTTAAACATTGGACAGAACACTGCTGGGACATTATGGGTCAAAAACAACCCATCCATTTTAAAGTGTATGACACGTCTTCACACGGGTATATCCGATCTGTCCGATTACATTGCGAATGCGAACGTATGTCTCTGATTCATATTCAATTTATTTCAACATATGAATGGGGCCTGATACCGGTCTGAGAATATCAGAATTTATGCGCTTTTCTGCTTACACGTTCATGGGCCATATTCGATCTGTGACACAAGAGAGAAAAAATCGGTAGTGAGTCACTTCAAAGTTGCACCTACGTATTTAGTTAAAGGATACCAAAGGATAAGGAGTTTCGTAATTTTTTTTAACCTGGAACAACATTGCATCTACACTAAACAGCGGAGAGCTTATAAAGAAAGATGAAAATGATGCCTTTTTTTAGATATTTCACTGATTTCAAACAAGTACCATAAAAGAAAAGTACAAGTATTGTAGTATAAAGAACTTTTTGTAGTCAAACGATAGGTTTGCACGAGGAAGAGAGCACATTTGACTGAATCACGACTTCAATTTCTGTCTTTTACTGACTGCTATTAATAGTCAATATGAAGAGTTTTGTTCCAAAACACAATAAATCCATTTTGACTAAAACGTGTTTTCTATACCAATGAAGTGACAAGATGAAAAATACTATTTTCTGTTACAAACTTTCACATAGCATCCTAATTATAAAAACTGAATATTTTTTCCACAAAATGCAATAAATCCATTACAAGATTTTTTTTTAAATGCTATAAATCTATTGAATCAATATATAAATGTGCATTCATCTTTGCCATGTTATATTCATTTAGTTAACTAGTGGCATACACTGAAAAATAAACATTAATGGCATTAATCAAAACACTTACTTTGTCATATTAATAACACTGTCATTGCTGCTGTCATCCTCGGGACGTCGTCGCTGAACTTTTTTGACAACAATCAGCTGTAAAATGTTTTGGTCCTGCTCAGTTTTTGTTGGCTTCGAGTAAAATAATGGTTTTCAGTAAAATAAAGTTTTTCATAAGATCCCCTGGGGTCAATGTGTTAGCATGACAGAAGCTTGACGCTGTAGTGTAACAAGACATACAACAACCATAATTTTTCGTCTCCAGAGTGCCTCTCGCTTAAATAAAACCACCACAGGTTTATCAATGCTATCAAAGTATTATTTTGTTTGTTTGTTGATCACGAAGTACAAAGTAGATGAGGAAAACTAGGATTCGGTGTAAATTCAACGCGGTGCCATTGTTGTTTACAGTGCGTGGAATGGTGCACTGTGATTTGTGGAGCGGATTTATTGCATTCTGCAGAAAAGGGGGAGTGTCGTTTATCGCGTTTTGGTAAAAAGGGAGAAAAGATGACAGAATAACACGGTGGATATTGGATTTTGCCTAAAATTAAGAATGTACTTTTTAAAACTGAACTGATACAATACTGATTTTTTAATGTCGTTTATCGTGTTTTAGAACATAACTCTTCATATATGATATGATAAAAATGTTCTTAAAAACCTCTTCATATGTTGCGTGTAATTTCAATGTTCCCCATTTCATCATAAACTATTTCTTTAAATTGCATATTATAATAGCAGTACATAGCAATACTATATAATTTGGATCAAAAATCACGAAAATCCGTATTCAATGCGAGTAGTATGTCCAATTCATAGTTTTCAAAAAACAGTAGTCAAAAAGTACCTGGATTACCTACTGTACTACTTTCAGCAAGATTTTGAAGTGTGCATTCTATGGACACTTTACTATCCCGAGTCGCCCAAAGAGAAAGAAGAATGAGACCTGTCATCATATTAAAAAATGTCTGAAAACGGTGACACAGCTCTATTCAAGTGTAAATACATATAGAAATCAGTTGATTGTTGTGCTCAAATTGCGCTTGTTTAAAGGAGCTCTAAGCGAATCTGTGTTATGTCACTTCTTGTTGACGTTCGATGCAGTGTTTCCCATGCATTGATTTATTTGTGGTGGCCCACCACAGAATCAACACTGGCCCCCACAAATAGAATTTTCATGATTCGCATTTACATTTTTATTTCACTATTTAAAACAGCTTAATTCGGCTTAAAATATAATTTGATATATAATACAGATCAAATGCAGATACAGATCAAAGAGTAGAAGTGAAACATATTTCAGGTGCCAACACTCGATCAAACGCAAACACGACATGATGACATCACATATATGCTAATTAGCGGGTGACGTCATCACCACCACAGTCTCCTCAAAATCCTGTGGGAAACACTGCGATGTGTTGTCAAACAAAACGGAGCATAGCTAAATCCACTTTTAGGCTGAAATAAAGCCTGTTTTCATTTACATTACAATGCCTAGGGTGTGGGTGGGTTGTAAAAATAGATACAGTTGTGTGGGGCGGGCTAGGGCAGGCCAAATCATTTCATAAAAGCGGGGCATCACTAGTCCACACTCCACAGTATGCGAACGCACGGATAGTATTAAAAAACACATGACATCATGAAATGTGCACACACTGATTGTTGAAGAATGTATGGCATCATAAAGAAATGCGCGGGCTATCAGGAAAAGACTGCAGATTCAAATTCCAAGCAGATTCCAATGACAACATCCCTTACACTTGATACTCACAAAACAATAAGTTTGGTACTAACGTTAAACCAAATGTTAAAGAAAAAACACTGAATTGTACGGAGCTGTGCTAGTGTAACAAAACTATGTGGGTTATCTGTTGGTTAAAGTCATAATTCCTAACACTCCAAACCCAACCCAAAGTGTCGCAAGGCAACTTCGAAATATTTCAACATCCGCAAATATGCACCTCAATGCAGAGAGCGCCACTCAATTTTATTTGCCTAACTCTGTACAAGCACACACACTTTTAGTGTGACAGTTTACAGATACATATGGGCATGTGTAGATGTCACAGTGTATACTTTGTAATTTAAGCGTGTAAGTGTGTTTATACCATGAGGATCCGTCGATAGCTGTCTCTGTCTATACCCCATAACTTCAGGTCAGTCTTTGCTTTAACAGTGGCAGCTCTGGGTGTCCCATAGATCAGAGCCAACTCTCCGAAACTGCCCCCCTCTCCGATGCTGGTCACCCATTCTCCGTTTACATACACCTGGGGAGACAAAAAGAACTGCTGTTGTGTTTTTACCAGCAAGAGATCATGTAGGTATAGATGTGATTTGAACTGTAAATTGGGATGACAATCTTTAAGGATTGCTGGATCTCTTTTTTCATATAACTGACAGTCGAGGGCATTCATGTGAATGCAGGTGCTCTGATAACACACTGCTCAAGGCGTCTATCTTCCCAACCTGCTTAGATATTCTAGGGTGTCTTAAGTGGAATAAGATAACACATCCACCCTGAGATACTTTGGCATGACCATGAGAAGTTAGTGAAGAAAACCAGAAACATCTCAGTAAATCTTTTTAACAACCACACACAAAGAGCTCATTTTGCACTCGGGGTACTTCGGTTACGCCTGTTGATATACAAACCACTTGTAGATTTTATGAAAGCAGATAAAAAAATGTTAACGCAATGGACTGAAATAAATCATCCTATGTCCTGCTCGGGTCAGGCTGTTCGCCAGCCATCTGAAGGCACATTCCTCGGGTATCTCTGCTGTGGCCACTGGAGCAGGTTTGGGTCACGGCCTCATCAGAGAGAAAAAAAACGCAGAAGCTGCCAGAGGGCTGAAGGAATGAGCAGGTGAGGCGATCTGGATTTTCGTTTCAATAAACCTTCTGTCCTTAAGTTGGCTATTTTACAGGTTTACATTTGAACCGAATGTCAGCAGGCATCTGTGAAAACCTGCTGATAGTTGCAGATGCTAATTTTGGTTTGTCCCTTGGAGTGCATATTCTCTAAAGGTGCGAGTGGCCGCTTGAATTGCTCTGGGTAGATGCCAGGAGGTTCCTATGGATTTGTTAAAGTTTTCTGAATGGTTGCCAGGAGGATGCTATGGGATAGTTAAGGTGTCCTGATCGGTTGCCAGGTGATTGCTGTGGGAATGTTAGATTGCTGGATGGTTGCCAGGAGGATGCTATGGGATGGTTAAGGTGTCCTGATCGGTTGCCAGGTGGGTGCTGTGGGAATGTTAGATTGCTGGATGGTTGCCAGAAGGATGCTATGGGACTGTTAAAGGGATACTCCAGCCAAATTTCAAAATTACCCCATAATTTACTCAATCTCAAGCAATTTGGGATACATATGTCCATCTTCTTTCAGACGAACACATTTGGGGTCCTTGCTATTCCAAGCTTTATAATGCTGGAAAACAGCGATCAGGGAACAACTTCTGACTTTAAAACCCAAGAAAGTGCATTCATCCTTCACAGAGGTAATCCACACGTCTCCAATGGGTTAATAAAGGTCTTCTGATGCGAAAGATATCCAGATTTCAAACTTTATAAACTGTAATAATAAGCTTCCAGTAACGCCTCCATCTTGGACTCACTCTTGCTATGGGAATTTTAAGGTGTTCCCAATGGTTGCTAGTGGTTACTTACTGGCACAAATTAAAAAAACAAGGGCTCTCTCCGAAATAGCCCTCCTTCATTATTCCACTCATATAGCTCACTTGAAGGAGTGAATGAAAACCGAGACATTTCAGACACCATAAGAAATTGATGTTTCCTCAAATAGTGCACCATTAAAGGGATAGTTCAGCCAAAAACGATATTAAACCCATGATTTACTCACCCCCAAGCTGTCCGAGTTGCATATGTCCATCGTTTTTCAGACAAACACATTTTCGGATATTTTAGAAAATGTTTTAGATCTTTCAGTTGATTAAATGTAATGTTACGGGGTCCACCCATAGTCCACGACCTTCAAGTCCAAAAAAGTGCGTCCATCCTTCACAAGTTAAATCCAAACGGCTCCAGGATGATAAACAAAGGTCTTCTGAGGGTAATCCGCGCGGTGTTGTTGTAGAAATATCCATATTTAAAACTTTATTAACGTAAATAAATACCTTCCGGTAGCGCCGCCATCTTAGTCGCGTCCGCATTCAGGCTGAGAGCTTACGCAGCCTACGGAGGTTACTCTGCTGCTGCTCTGTGCCCCCGCCCTCCGAATTTGTCATACGTCACTAAGAAAAGTGTGTACACTACGCCAATACTCTCTCCTGAATACGGACGCGACTAAGATGGCGGCGCTACCGTAAGGTATTTATTTTCGTTAATAAAGTTTTAAATATGGATATTTCAACAACAACACCGCGCGGATTACCATCAGAAGACCTTTGTTTATCATCCTGGAGCCGTTTGGATTTAATTTGTGAAGGATGGACGCACTTTTTTTGGACTTGAAGGTCGTGGACTATGGGTGGACCCCGTAGCATTACATTTAATCAACTGAAAGATCTAAAACATTTTCTAAAATATCAGAACGATGGACATATGCAACTCGGACAGCTTGGGGTGAGTAAATCATGGGTTTAATATCGTTTTTGGCCGAACTATCCCTTTAAAGGGTATAGTGTACTTTTTCGGACACATCCAAAGTGCTTATAATATTCTGATCCTAAATTTGGGTTTGGGCCCTTCTTTAATGTAAGCTATAGGATTTATTGCTTATTTTTGTCTCCCAAATCCTTAAAATCATCAAGCTGAATGGCCTGTTTAGGTAAGAAATAACTGGTGGCAGGGCGTTGAATAATTAGAAAATAATGCACACCCAAGATGGGAATGTGGCAAGATGTGAAGGGGCGTCTTAGGGTCAGTTTCCTGGACAGGGCTTTTCTAGTCCCAGACTAAAATGCATGTTTGAGGGGCCTTATTTTAAAAGTATCTTGTACTGACGTATCTTAAAGGCAGGGTGCATGACTTTTGAAAAACTAAGGGAGTAGGGCCGAGTACCAAAACACACTTGTAGGCAATCATCAGTAAGGGGCGTGTCTACTAACCAACATCGTTACCTGGGTTGCGTATGTGTGGGGCGGGTCTATCAAAAGAAGGTCCAGATTCTATTAGGGTAGGGAGGCGTGTTTGTTTAGGTGATTACAAATGTCAACATTGCCTTTCAGAGATCATGCACCCCGCCTTTAATATATATCAGTGCAATTGTTTTGTCTCAAGATGCACACCAGTATTGTTTTTTGTAAAGAATTTTTGTAAAACTACTTAAATAGCCTAATTTAACTATAAGGCCTAGTCCTGGATAAATCAAAACCCTGGCCGGGAAACGTTTTAAATATTGATATTTTTCTTACTCTGTGGATAACTTCTGTGAATGATGGATGGACTTTTTGGCTTCAAATCAGAAGCACCATTTGCTACCATTATGAAGCTTGGAACAGCCAGGACATTTTCTAATTTTGGGGTGAACTCTCCCTTTAACTTTGAAGGATAGTGGATACATTATAGATCCACAGACCTTAAGTTTCTTTAACCGACTGTGTTTGCAGTATAATAGTGCACAGGCAGTAATGAATCCCAAATGTAAGCCTGCACCCAAATAGTGCGCAATAAGACGTTCTCCAGCATCATAGCAGATTTATTCCTTTTTCTAATTAGAGACATTACAGTCACATTTAAGGAACATCTTGACATTCCAGTGTGTTTTTGTGTGCAGTCACTTGGGAGATTTATAAATTCAGGCTAGCTCGATAACAATATCATAAAACCATCTAAATGTCTGTGAATATGTATTTTGCGTCCGTACGACTAGCTGACCGAGACAAGAGGTCTTCTCAGGTACTCCGGTCTTAGCACGCTGGCCTTGAACCAAGAGCTTGATACTCTGCAATCTGATGTGGCATTGACCCAGCGCTGACTCAACACGCCCTCAGCGCTCATCCAGACCACAGGAGAAACATTAGCACTGATATATCAGTTCATAGACCACTCATGCAAAAACAACATACTGTATATACAGTAGTGTTGCCTGTGTGACTCATTTTTATGAGCATCCACACAGACGTTTGAGGGTGGAAGAATTCAGGCAGGTGGGTGAAATGACCCAGTTGATCCAGCCATACTGAATAATATGACTGTCTATGTCAATGTAATGAAATTCTTTATCACACATACAGTGTTTGCTGTCTGTGCATCCAGGAATAATTTAGACCAGGGGTGGGGAACCCTGGTACTGGAGGGCCACTGTCCTGCAGAGTTTAGTTCCAACCCTAATTAAACACACCTGAAAAATCTAATTAAAGTCTTCAGGATTACTTGGAAATTAAATTCAGGTGTGTTTGATTAGGGTTGGAACTAAACTCTGCAGGACAGTGGCCTGCAGGACCCAGGGTTCCCCACTCCTGATTTAGACATTGCATTTTGTTACAATAAAGAAAAAAATTGACTTCCTGTAGCAAAAAAAAAAAAAAAATCACAGGCATATGGCCTGTTTCCTAAAAAGCTCATTTTAGTAAAAGCTGACAGGTTGAACGGATACCCAGGGTGATTAAATCAAATTCTGAATAAAACACATGCACTAACAAAGAAAAGCTATTTTAACACTTTTCTTTAAAACAAAACAAGTAGAGAGATATCTGAAGAAATGATAGTATGATAGTATTCACATGAACTTTATCTGTGATCTTTGGGGAAGTAAAACAATACTTACAATAAGTAGGTCTGATTGTCTGTAGTGTTAAGAAAGGCCACTATCTCTATTTTAATCATAAACAGTATATCTACATGACTTATATAAACAGCCATATCAGTAAATCTGAGAACGTTATTCAAGATATTATCTGTTCTCATTGGCATCAACAATCCACATTTCACCCTGACATTAAGGACAAAATAAGGTATTATACTTTGCATATAGAAAATAAAACCTTTTGTGTTAATATATCAAAATATACATGTTCTTGAAATTATAATATAAAGATAGGATTGTCATTAAAATAACAGTTCTTCAAATTAGGCTTAAAAGTAGTGATGCACCGATGTATCGGCCGCCAATATTTATCGGCCGATTTTTGATTAATTTGAAACCATCGGCATATCGGCAATAGCACGAGAAAGGCTGATACCGATTGTTTATTAATTAACTGCATAAAGAAATCCATTATATGTAAAAAATGAGTTAAAGTTGTTAATAAAATAAATGCTGAATAGCAAAAACCACCTTTGAAGGTTGTCATGCTGTCTTATTATATTTGTTTTAGCTTAATTTGTGCCTCTCTTATTATGTTGGTCAGTTGAATGTTGATCAGATCCAATCCATGTTCAGTAAAAATAATTTGATGCAGAAATAAACTAGCTAATAGACCAACTGTATAGTATAGTTTACAAGTGTTTAATATCGGCATCAGTATCCGCCAGAAGTTGTCTATTTAAATCGGTATCGGCCCAAAAAAATCCTATCGGTGCATCCCTACTTAAAAGTGAGTTTACGTAATTATAAGTTGCTTTTTGTAAACATAATATTTAAACTTGGCCCCTCTTCTCAGGTGAAACCAAGGGTCTCCAAAAGGGAGTCAATCCCATAGACCTCATCAGTCAATCCCCCCCCCCATGTTAAAATGGCTGAAAAAAATTTTTTACAGCCTTGTACAAAAAATGGTTTGTTCTATATAGCGTATTTTGCCTTTCATGACAACTGTGAGGGAGGTACATTTTGTCGTAACCAGGCACCTCAACTCCACCCACGTTCCACCTCTTTGTCCATTTTCTGTTCTCCGGTAGTGACGTGCAGTGAGGCTGTGCCAAGATGGCTTTGGTTGGCTCCGCCCACTTTAGGCTTCAAAAGTGCTCTTCAGAAACCGGTTTTGTCTGTGTTTTATAGCCTAGAGCAGGGGTTTCCGACGTGGTGCCCACGGGCCCACACATATTCTGTGAGGTGCCCGCCATAGCACATTCTATTAATAGTCTCAATATTTATTTATTACATATTTTTATATTAGCTAGGCTAGGTTTACGTATGTTACAATTTTAAACAATACTAATACATACCAACAAGTAAAGTAAAATAAAATAAAATCGTAAATCAAAAAAGTTTCAAAAAGTAGCCCTCCAGATTGTTTTATCCATTGTGGTAGCCCTTGCTCACAAAAAGGTTGGAGACCCCTGACCTACAGTACAGTCTATGTGCAAATCACCACCGAACAAAAATAAGTAACAAAATATTTAGTGTACAATATTTAGTGTACAAACATAACTTTACAAATGTATTCTTATCTCTAAATCTCCGGCAACAAACTTACGATTTAGTTTAAATGTGCATTGTGTAACTTTTAGAAGGATCTTTTGACAGAAATGTAATATTATATACATTACTATATTATCAGTTAAGACCCTACATGATGAACTGTATTATTTTTATTACCATAGAATGAGACGTTTTTATCTACATACACTGTGGAAAGTCATGAATGTCGCCAAGAGCGTTTAATCCCCAACAGATTTTAGACGACAAGATGCAGGCTACCTGTGCGACTGTGGCGGCTACCATATGCGTTTTGAAATTAAGGAGTGAGCTGATGGTTGCACTTCACAATCTCTCCAATAAATGCCACTAACATTTACACAGACCACCTTTAGGGCACACTCATATTATCCAAACAAAACCCCAGCACGATTGTCCCCCTCCCTACATCCCCAGAAGTACGCACTCAGAATGTACTTTTATCAATCCGAGCCTTTTGAAAAGCAGGAAGGAAAGCGCTCTCTTAACACTGGAACCCATCGTAATGTTAAATCTGTGTTTTTTATTCAGAGTCGTTTGTTGCTCATTGACACACAGCCCTCTCACATGCCATCATATTGCTTAGTTGATCCGTCACGTGTGCAGCTCGGACATTCACGTAACCCCGCTGCTCGCATCAAAAGGTTTTTACAGAGCCAGATGAAGGTGAGTGGTCGCGCAATTGACGTCTCTCCTTTTGAATCGCGCTCAGGTGTGATTGCGCTCAAACCACCATAGACTTCCGCACTTGAGCCCAAGTGAACCGCGCTCCAGCCCACCTCTACAAACCGGCCGGGGCATGGTACAGAGCGATCACACTACTCAAACAAACCAGTCTTTGGGGGTCAAACGCGCTCGAGCGTGGTCTGGTATGGATAATGTGAGTGCACCCTTAAATTAATCAGTGAGTCTTGTGTGTTAGACAGAAAAGTATTCAAAGTTTAGTTTAAAGTCGGTTGTTCATACCTCAAGGGTTATTAAGTGGGAATTTTTACAGTTATAGTATCTACATAAACTACTTTTACATAAATGTACATCACAAGATACTACTGAGGCAGTTGCTATATTCTTTGAAGTCACTACATTATGTGTTGTACGCCTTTAGTGCTTGCCAGCAGGTGAAAGCCAAGCTTTTACATTAAGCTTTGTCTGTTTTGCATTTTGGTATATGATATAATTGTTTTGTTTAGTGCTGTGTAGGCCATTTTTATAGCTACTTTATGTCTAGTCCCACTCACAACTGTGCATCTTTATTCATTATTGGCTGGGGATACATACCCGTCCGCCAAAACGTTGCTTCCCCAAAACGTCTCGAGCATCCCAAAACAATACAGAAATAAGAAATACAAAGCAGATGACAGTTTTTCTGTAAACACAAACATCCCAACACACTTCTTGTGGATCATAAGTTACTATTTATATGTGGAAGTGTCCATACTTTGAAATCCTACATATTGTTTTATGCAAACTATATGTTTATGCAAATAATTTCCTTTTTGGCTTGAAATATGAAAATAGGACACTGGCAGTTTTCATGAGGTACCTTAAAGTCAGTGTAAATGAACCTGCTGGCCCAGGTGATAATGTTTTTTTTAACTACCACACCAACCGATGTCTATGAGAAACGGGTATGAACTCACATCAACTTCTCCTTGATCAATCACGTAGAAGTTATCTCCTTCATCACCTGATAAAGGGAAAAAGAGACCATTATCAGTTTCGTCCAATCAATCAACTTTGTCAGTCTTTTCCCTAAAACCTATATAAAGTTTTTGTCAGTCATCCAGTGTTTGACTTGCTTTTTTAGCAAGCAATATCTAAATTGACATTTAAAAGCAAAAAGGATATATAACACAATTTAAATGTATGTGGCAATTTCATCTGAATAATATGTGTAGCCAATCACAAGTTTACCTTATTTGGCAACCCATTGATGTGTTTATTAGCACCACAAGCACAAAAAGGCATGTTATATAAACTGCAATTGTCATTTTATATAAACTGTAAATTCAGGATAAAGGGGAAGATAAAGAGAGACGATTCCTATCTTTTCCAGATTCAGTCTCTTTTCTATTTCCCAAGAACACACATACATATAAAAGATAAAAGATGGCACAACACTTTAAAACCCCTCAGCACCTCCCAGAGAGATGTCATATAAATGATTCCCAGACTTCATCTCCTGCAGCCCATTTGCGAGTTTAATGGACGGTTGGGCGTGCCAAAATCCACGAGCTCTGATTTCCAAGTTAAAGGCCGTTGCGTGGAGCGTTTCTTTCGAGGTTCACAGGGGCTTTGATGTGTAAGTGCGTTGAAGTCGGTGTTTGGGATTCTGGTAGCAAGTGTGTGTGTTTGTGTGTGTGCTTAAGAGTTTAAAGAGTCTGTGATCCGTGCTCTGCCGAGTTCACGCGGGTTCACGGGTCTAATTAACGCCCAACGCACCGAACGCTCGTAAATCACACACGCAATTCATCTTAACACACTCACCGGGCGCTAGTGCCCTCTCTCACTCGCCGTGTCTCTCTCTTTCAACCCATTCAGCTCATTTTTCTTCGTATTGTTCCTGTCTTCCTGTCTTTTATCACCTCGGCTCTGAAGTTTCTGTTTTTTGGCCAAACGATCCTCGAGTCACAGAGTGCAGTCAAATATTTGACGAGAACAAAAACGCACACATACACACTTGCGCACACACGAGCACATTCCTAGTCTTACTTTTATGGGCAATCTGCCCGTGTTAGATACATGCATCGAAACTCTTTCAACATTTGCATTGCAGAGAGAACATGTACGACATGTATGTACGCTCTCTGTATGACTCCATGCAAAACTAAATGTCTATATATCACACTGTTTGAAATATTACCTTTTTATGACTAAAATAACTGCCACTCCAACTGTGTTGTATGTGTACAGCAATACTTCACCATGTCATGATATTGGTACAATATATGCAGATTTGTATATTAAGTCTAACTTTTGTACCTGATTTGTGTTAGTCACAAATGTAATATGCACAATTATCGAAGCACAAGAAAGTTGGTAATGCACAGGGGATACACTGCAAAAAAAGACTTTTCAGTAAAACTATCCAAAAATTCTTAAATTAAGATGCTTTTTCTTGATGAGCAAATCGACCCAAAAAATAAGTCTAGTTTTTAGACCAAAAATATAAAATTTAAGTGATTTGTGCATAAAACAAGCTAAAAAAAATCTGCCAATGGGGTAAGCAATTTTTTCTTGAATTAAAGTGTTTATGAAAAAAGTTAACTTATTTCAAGAATTTTTTTTATTCCATGGGCAGATTTTTTTTGCTTGTTTTAAGCGCTAATTTACTTAAATATATTTTACTTAATATATTTACTTAATATATTTTACTTAACTACACTGCAAAAAATTATTTTCAAAAAAAACAAATCTTAGAATTTTTGTCTTGTTTTTAGTAAAATATCAAAAGATTCTTAAATTAAGATGCTTTTTCTTGATGAGCAAATCAACCCAAAAAATAAGTTTAGTTTTTAGACCAAAAATATAAAATTTAAGTGATTTGTGCATAAAACAAGCAAAAAAAATCTGCCCATGGAATAAAAAAAATCTTGAAATAAGTTTACTTTTTTCAGAAACACTTTAATTCAAGAAAAATGTGCTTATTTTGTTGGCAGATTTTTTTTGCTTGTTTTAAGCACAAATTCACTTAAATTTTATATTTTTTGTCTACAAACTAGACTTATTTTCCTAGGTCATTTTGCTAATCAAGAAAATACATCTTAATTTAAGAATTTTTTTATATTTTTACTGAAAACAAGACAAAAATACTAAGTTAGAAAGCCATTTTTTAAAGTGTACAAGAAGGGGGGTACCAACATCCTAGGTGGGGGTGCCGTAAAACCCACTGATGTCTATAGGCTTGTATAAGGATTAGGTTTAAGGGTAACCCTAAACCTAAAGATCATTACACTGGTATGACAACAATGAAGGGTTCTTTCTAATACAATGAAACAAACCTGTGTGTTTGTGTGTGTGTCTGTACCTACCTACATAACAAAACTTTTTGGGGAAGTTTACAGACGTTTACAGAAAATCTGACGATATTTATAATATTGATAAGAAATTTACGAGGTCCTCGCTTGGAAAGCATATTTAGTCACAAAAAGTTTTTAATAATGCACATGTTCGATGTAAGGGTAGGAAAACGTCTATGGTATATCCCAATTTACATAGCTAAATAAACTATGTGTGTGTGCTCGTGTGTATGCGTAATGTCAATCTCATTGTTTTTACCTTGTTGGATGACCGTCTCCCCAGCAATGTGTGTGACCGGGAACATAGCGTCAAATATATCACTGCAACAAAAAAAAAAAACATGTTAATTTTCAATTCTGACACATAAAACAGCCAGAATTCTTATTATAACATCAATGTCATCTTTATGACAAAAGTACAGTACATGCTGAAACCAAACGCATCATGACCCTGTCAATGCTACTGTATCGCACCCTTCCTGTCATCTATACAGTTGACACCATATGCGCAGAAGCACGCGACCGCTCGCCATACGGTTTAACAGACAGCACACAGATAATGAATGCACATATTGTGTACTTCCCAAGACACGGCCCTTAAACAACATGACACAACTGCGCTTGTGTGAAAGAGTTTATGACCCTGATAATGTACTTCCACTCGTTGTGTTGCAATAGCTACTGATGTGTCAGCCACTACACACGACCCCTGACTCCTTTCCCACAATACACCTCTCCGGTTACTGCAATGGGTCATAACAGTGTTTATTCACTGCTGCTTGTGTGGTGTCGTCAATGCCCCTGCATGTTGTGTTTATGTTAATGTTGTGTTTGGGTGCAGAGTGAGTAAATGTATTTGTTGAACGAGAGACTGTGTTTGTGTGTGTAAAAGAGAGAGAAAAATGGATATCATTCATTGGAGAAATGGTGTTTGCTGCTATAATATATACATTGTTACATTGTTGTCATACACATTGTATCATCGGTTGCCAGGGCATTGCTAGGAAGTCCCCAATCAAAAGAACCCAACCAAAATCATCATGCACCAGTGAAAATGAGTTCCCCTTTGTTCATATTTATGAATATAAAAATAAATTGCTTGCAATAAACATCACAAGAAAATGTATAGTGATGATTAAAGATGCTAAAGCTCGTAATCCAGTCGTAAGTAAAAATGAGCAAGCGTCTAGTAGGTGGTCTTCTTGGTTTCTCATTTGTTTTAGAAGTTTACCAAGTGTAAAGGATGTTTGTTTAAAACGTTCCCCCGCTCACACGAGAGCTCTCATCAGTTGTCTGAGCGTGGGGATTCCCCGCATTCAGACTGATTCCCAACCCGCGGCGGTCCGCCACTTACAGGGGCTAAAGGATGATTTTCTCTGGAAATGTGAACAGAGGGACAATCTGCCACTATAATGTATTTAAAAAGTGGATGATGAGCAGGATAATTCATCTTAAAATGTGATGTCATATGACAATTTCCATTTTCATAAGATCAGAGGAGACATGTTTGACGTACAGGGAGATAGAGAAGTTTGAGAAGGTGGCCCCTTAGGAAACTTTAATTACTTACATCTTGGATTTTCAAACCTCAGGAGAATCTCATTTATGTTTCAAATACAGTATCAACTTTCTCTTACAGTACATATCTTTTCTAAATATATCCTAAAACGAAGAACCGAAAATGATGTGGATATAAAAAAATTGCTAATAAGAAGAAAAAGTCTGACTAATTTTGAGTTGTTTCAGCAATGAGATTACGGAAAAGGAGAAACATTTTCTCACATTTGAGATGGTCTAACAAATTTAGGAAAGGAGCAAACAGATGTTTGACAGCACAGTTGTACAAAAAGAAGTTGTGGCTCAATTGCTGGAACATGGTGATGGCCAAACCAAGGTCATTGGTTTACAATCTTGCAGACAAATATTTTACACAGTTCTGTGCAAATATGCATCTTGTGGAGAATTTGATATGCATATTTGTTTAAAGGGGTTACATGACGCGATCATGTTTTCCTTTGTCTTTGAAGTGTTAAAAGCTATTTGTGCATATAAAAGATCAGTAAAGTCGCAAAGATTAAAGTCTCAAACCCAAAGAGATATTCTTTCATAAAAGGCACCTAATATGGCCTTTTTACAAGATGTAATATAAGTCTCAATGTGTCTGTGAAGTTTCAGCTCAAAATACCCCATAGATCATTTATTATATAGTATATCCAAAATCCCCCTTTTTGTGTAGGCACAAAAAAGTGCTGTTTTAAAGGCTGTACCTTTAAAAATGCAAATGAGCTACTGCCCTCAATCACTTACCAACAAACAGTGAGCGCTTTTAGTTAAAAGAGATCAGTCTGAGACAATAGTATCTCACTATTGAGATATTGTGGACAGTGTTCAGCTCAATGAGGGCGGAAACTATGGTAATGCAGTACATTAAGTGGGTGGGGCTTTATCAATGTGACCTCACATTGATAAGAAAAGAAAAGGAGCGGATGGATTTTTTTCATTGTAGGGTGGTTGTGTTCACATCCTGCCAACACACATTTATGTGGATTTTGCATAATAGGTGCCCTTTAAAGTGAAGGTTCATCCACGCTTTTCTAAAATGCCTCATTTAAACACGCTCACTGTGTGAGAAGATTTGCTTAACTCCACCCAATTAAATATGCAAAGAAAAAAGCCATGGCTTTTATTTTATTCTCGCTGTAGTATTGTTGCCGTCTCCGCCATGTTGTATAAGGGTATGAGGGCAAGGGGCGTAACATTTCCGTCATACGCTTGAGGTATTCGGCCAATCACAAAGCACTGGATAGCTGGTCAATCAGAGAGCACCAGACTTTTCAGAACAATGAGCTTTGTAAAAATCTGCGCATTTCAGAAAGGCAGGGCATAGAGAAGCAATAATAATGTACAGTATGTGGAAAATAAAATGTTTTTTGAACCGCGTAAGGTAGGGATGTTAACAATTATCTATAATTAATCTTCGATTAATGGTCGACAAGAATTAAATCGATAAAAATTAACGACTGTCAAATAAGCAAGATTATGCACGTGTGTGCGGCGCCTGCATAAAACACACAGCTGGAGACAAAATTAAGCTAGCGCGCAGAAATTAAACTAGCCATGATCACAACGATGCTCAATGCTTTTAAACTTCATGCGACGGTTGCAAAGTGCCCATGTGAGGCGGAGGTATACACTGTGTCTATTAGTTATTATATTTCATTACCAGATACTTTTAAATTGATGATTTTATCGAAACAATCCCACTAGCATGTTATTTAGACAAAATAAAATCTTTTGATTCGAGTGGGAAAGCTGTCGTTTTTACGCACACTTTTATGTCCTTGGCTTTATGCCACTACAGTAAAGGCTTATTGCACTATTACTGTTAACGATTATTCAATTGATTGTTCGTTAATTTAAACAATCTTCAAATATGGGAAATTGCATAAATTGACATCCCGAGCGTAAAGGCACTGCATTACATCAAATACACAAAATAATGTTTGTTTGCAAAGTCATATGACCCCTTTAAATAGCACTATAAACATCCTTTCTCCTAAAACATGCTTCTTTATACCTCAGTGGTAAAGCATTGTGTTAGCAGCGCAAAAGTTCATGGGTTCGAACCCAGGGAACACACATGGTGATAAAAAATGTTTACCTTGTGATGCACTGTAAGTCGCTTTAAATTAAATATAACGTCCTGATTACAATCCCTTAGACAATTGTCCATCTTTTGTAAAAAACAAAATGCAATAATACCATCTAGTGGTGGGCGATAAACCGGTAGACAAAATTAACCGGTAGAAATTTGTCAACCGGTAGAGATTTTGGACTATCGTTTCTATCGAGGTTACGTGCCCACGTCACGCTCCTGTGCGTGTGGTCGCGAAAACGTAACGTTTGTACACGTATTTAAGCACTGCAGTTTTAAAACAAGTTATTTTAAGCCATTGAAACACAGACAACAGATCTGTATGCGTGCGTTCTTTCTGTGTGTCAGGAGCGGACAAGTCGCGCAACCGCTGCTCTTTCTGTCTGTGAGGAGCGCGCAAGTCGGCGACCTCTGCTTATTAAGCTCGTGAGCATTTTTCCCGCTTTATTGGCCTTAAATACACATATGCGTCAAAATTCCCGTCTTTGCAAGCATCATCATAAACACGACCAGTAAGGTCTTAAGAGAAAGTAAACAGCTAAAAGAGAAAGCGCATGTGTAACAGTGTATTGGATCCGGACTTTGGTCTTAAAGGGGAAGTTACCTAATTTTGCTCCTGTCTGTCACTCGTGTTAATCAAACAGCATTGAGAAAAAAATCTCTCACTGCTCCTGATTAAATCACTTTTCTACCTTAAATAAAAATATATATAGGCCTATACATACATGCATAATTATTTATTATCATTCTTATTGACTGTGTATCTTCAGAGAGCTTGAGTTTTGTTTGTTTTTATCTTCTTTCTATGCTTGTATATGTTTTTTGTGAGAATTATGAACATTTCTATGGTATTAAAGATTTAAACCTTATTAAAACATAAAAAACTCTACCGTGATACATATCGTTATCATGATATAAAATTAATCCTATCGTGATAGAAGATTTTGGTCATATCGCCCACCCCTAATACCATCTATTTTATATACTTATTAATATGTGTTTACTGTAAAGCTGCTAAAAGTTTGATAAAAATAAACTTGAAATGAATCGATTCCATTTCCAGGAAACACATAAGTGTAAAATAGATGCACTGAATGCCCTGTAATTCGTTTTGGTAAAAAGCATCTGGCTGTGTTTGATTGATGCTGTCATCCTCTATGTTGACCCAATGCCATTTCTAATGTAGGCCTCAGAAAGCAGTTTGTGCATTCAACCACTGCAGTGCAAAGAGTGTACATAATATAAAGAATATATAATCATATTTTGTATTATTTTACCAAACAATAGTTATTCGTTAAGACCTTAAGGGGAAAATCACCAGAGATTTGGATTGGATGCTGATTTCCATAATGGGATACTGGTTTTCCTGCAAGGGTGCTTTACAGCTAAGACAATCGTTAAAGAGCACCTATTTCACTGCTAAAAAGCAACGTTGTTTTGTGTATTTGGTATAATACAATCTGTTTGCATGGTTTACAGTTAAAAAACACATTATTGTCCACATGGCGTACATTTTTGTAGCTCCAGATTTCACTCTCTTCCTGAAATGCACAAATTTGAAAAGCTCTGTGTCCCTGATTGGCCAGCTAATCTGTACGTTGTGATTGGTGTGAATACCCTTTGACGTCAGCGTCAGGAAATTTGACGCTCCTTACCATGTTTGAAAGATTCGGTCACAATGCAATGGTAACAGGAGTTAACTTACAGTCTGTGAGTCCAAGCGAGAGGAATTATGATAATGTCGGTCTTGTCAACATCAAAAGGAAATTAAACTGTTGCCTACAATCCATGTGTTTCTTGTAGTTTAAGAAAAGAGATTTAAGTTGGAGATGATAACTCGCGTTAATCTTTTACTTTGGGGCTTGTACCTTTTGCATACCGTTAACATGTACTAATACACACATAAACACCAATAGAAATGTAAAATCGTGAATTGGACAATAGTTGCTCTGAAAACCCCTCTACCAGCACTCTTACTGGCAATAAGCCCAAAAGTAATATGACAAAAACAAAGACATAAAATAATTTTTTTATATGACCTGCACCAAACCATCACAAACCAGCCTGGACCAACTGTTCTAAGCTGTCACCAGGGAAGGAATTAAGAACTGAGGAGGTACAGAAGAACATGAGAGGGTATGAGGGTTTCGTCTGGACCTGTCCATGAATGGGTGGGAGGAGGAGAAGTTGGCGAGTTTGATTCAGAGATAACAACACATGACCCTTCATTTAGATTGTTGAAGGATTCACCGCAGAATTGGGGTGGGACAGACCAAACAACATAATGTGTGTCAATTGAGGTTAAAGTCACCATGAAGACTGAGTGCAAACTTCTGAGAAAACCTTCAGCAGAGTATTTACTGTTCATATCTAGAAACCACAAACTGATGGGGTGTGTGTTCACAGCTCTAAATGAATCACGAGTGACTGAAGCCAGTCTGATTAATGACACGCTACACGTGACGCACCTCAATGCAACAGCAGCATACGCGGCAAAACCTTGGCATAAAGTCTGGTGTACGTTAAAGCGCAATCAAGATCTGTCACTTAAACAGGAAGTTATCAAGACAACACAAACAACTACACTTCAGTTAAAGATACAGAGCTATCGCACAAAGAAAGACATGATGACATGACAAAGAGCGTTTACACAGTGGTTTATAAGTGACTGTGTTTGTGTGTGTGTGGCCACAAGCCTTTTTACTAAATTACTAAATCAGTATCTTGCTTTGATTTCTTTAATTGGTTTTCACACTTTCAAAGGGAAAGTGTTAAAATCACAGACATGAGGTCTCTTTTATACGTCCTTACAAGCCTGAGCCTGCCCTATGCTGTCAAACCTCAGGAAGCACACAGCTGAACAGATTGTGATTTCAATTATATCAAGCTTAAAATGATGTATGAACAGTGAAGAGAGAGAGAGAGAGAGAGAGAGAGAGAGAGAGAGAGAGAGAGAGAGAGAGAGAGAGAGAGAGAGAGAGAGAGAGAGAGAGAGAGTTAGGTCAGATGATGTCATGTAACTGGTTGGGGCCCCGTTCCTATTCGCTGATTTAGTTGTGTCAATCTTTACATCCCCTGAAGGTCCACAGAGATGAGTTGACTGACAGAAAGACCTGTTGAACTACATGGCCCTTCCTAAAAAAAGTATGTTGAACTCATTCACAAAATGATCATTTGACTGCTGCATGCTGGGTAATCATAAACATATACTTTTTACTAATTAAAGGGACAATCCACATTTTTTTGAAAATATGCTCATTTTCCAGCTCCCCTAGATTAAACATTTGATTTTTACCTTTTTGGAAACCATTCATTTGATCTCCGGGTCTGGCGCTAGCACTTTTAGCATAGCTTAGCATAATCCATTGAATCTGATTGGACCATTAGCATCACACTCAAAAATAACCAAAGGGTTCTGATATTTTTCCAATTTAAAACTTGACTCTTCTGTAGTTACATCGTGTACTAAGACCGACGGAAAATTAAAAGTTGTGATTTACTAGGCAGATATGACTAGGAACTATACTCTCATTCTGGCGTAATAATCATAGACTTTGCTTATGTAACATGACCGCAGCAGGCATAGTGATATTACGCACTGCCCGAAAATAGTCCCCTTGGTTATTTTCAATAGGAGGGGACTATTTTCGGGCAGTGCGTAATATACACGATGTAACTACAGAAGAGTCAAGTTTTAAATAGAAAAAATATCGAAACTCTTTGGTTATTTTTAAGCGTGATGCTAATGGTCTAATCAGATTCAATGGATTGTGCTAAGATTATGCTATGCTAAAAGTCCTAGTGCCAGACCCAGAGATCAGCTGAATGGATTCCAAAACGGTAAGAATCAAATGTTTAACTCTAGGAAAGATGGAAAATGAGCATATTTTCAAAAAAGTGGAAAAAACAATAATTTGTACATTGTATTCTTCGCTAAATTATTTTGAATTATGCTATTGAATAGCATGCTTAGAATAGCATACTACCATACTATTTGTACTGTGCATCCACACCAGGCGGCAGAGGCGGCAAGTGCGAGTGATTTACATGTTAAGTCAATGCAAAGGTGCGAATAGGCTTCCTACGGCGCAGTATGGCGCGTTCCACACGGCGCAGATGGTGCTTTCCGCGCAAACTGAGCGTTGCTGTGGAAAACACAAGTTAAAAAATATTAACTTTCCGCATTAACCAATCAGGAGCTTGCTATAGTAGTGACGTGATTACAGGAAGCCAGCGGAGTCGTAGAAGCCCCTCCCATGACGCGAATTTCCACATGAATGTCTTGAATGACTAGAATTTCACAAACGGCTCAAATAGAATAGCGCGTTTTGGCCGCCCCTACTGCATCTGGTGTGAATGCACAGTTACAGTTTCTGCAGTATACAGTAAGTAAAAAGCGTGCATAATGTAAACTTTTTGTACGCACACCTAGATGACCTACATTTATTACATTTGCAGTATAAAACAGAGAATAGGGACTTTAAGCAACAGCTGGGACTGGAATGGCTACGGCGACCGGAAGTATGCCGTCACACCGCCGTAGCCAAGAACGTAAAAATCACTAAGCAAGCGTAAACAGGAAAGCGCAACGCGGCATTCATTCATTTATTGAGATACAAAAAAAGTA